>NC_045494.1:3260224-3560224 GCF_009650955.1 Corvus moneduloides
TTAGGTCTGTTAATAAACTTCTTTATATTCTTTCAAGTTTGGTGCCTGCTCTGTGTTTCTCCTAATTCTTATTTCACAGAAGATAAATAGTAATGAGTATCTTGGCCCAAACCACTACACTAAATTGGTGTTTCTGCCCGGTTACAAACCCAACCTGCTACAGTTTTAAATTTTTTTTTAGGACATTCCATTAAAAGGCTCTTGAAAGAGAGATTTCCTACAAAGTTTCCAGTTCAGGAATAGTTTTGGTATTATTTTCCATTGTCCTCTTCTTATTATAAATTATTTAGTGTGTGCCATTAGAATAATAGCTAATAATAGAACATACGTGCTTCTCCTTACAAAATCTAATTCATATTAAATTGTTCATCTGAAACACCCCACAGTAGGAATTTTCACACAAGGATAGAAAGCTAGGGTTCAGTATAGAAAATACTATATACAGAAAATATAGAAACTTGATTTATTTATTTATTCATGTGGCTGTTTTTTGTTGTTTTCTAAGAATGTTTTTCCTGGGATTTTGTAGTCACACAGAGCTTTGTAGTCAGACACAAGCCCTCACTCGTGTTGCACAGTGAGTGCAGAATGGTTGTCCTTAAATGTCACAACATTTTTAAACCACACACACTCCTGCTTAATGTAATTCCATGCATATTCCATTGTTTGGAATGAAATTATTGGGCAGTGTTACATAATTTCAGTATAATATGCAGGTTCAATTATTTAGTAGACATTGACTGTAATAATTTCCATATATATAATAAAACAGTTCCTTTCCCTCTATACCATTACTTTATGCTCATAAATACCACTTGTGTCAGATGTTAAACACAACTTTAAAACTCTGTTTATTCAGTGTCATTCTTAGGAGCTGTGGCTTTTGTCCTTCTCAGCCACAGATGTCTTACCAGAGTCATGCTTAAGTGTAGATATTTATAAGGCAACAAGTCCCCTTCTGTCATCTAAACAAAACAATTTAGAGAAGAATTAGCTTCCCAACTGTGGTTTAAATTGTTTGGAAGGCACATAGTCACCGAGCCACCAGAGAACCCTTCTGCACAGCCACATTCCCATGACCCTGAGCCACAAGGTCCGTTGCTGTATCTTTAATAAATAATGAAACAGATGTTCTCTGGAGCCGTGGCTGTCACTCCATGTAGGTTCACTGTGTTTACAAAGTAAATACAGTCGGTAGCAGTTAGCATTTCATATCTCAGGCTGTACAACAAGCAGAATTACTGAAATAGTTTCAATTTGAATTTGTAATGTAAAGTCTTTACTTGTTATCCTGGGTGCTCTATAATTTCTTTCCATACAGTGCAAAGTAGTGGTTATAGATTCACTGTAAAACTTAGAATCAATGCCAAAATGAATTCACATGAAGAATGCTACCAAAACGCCAAAAACCTTCACAAAGGGTAATATGGCAAAATAGTAAAATTTTAAGGCAAAATTTTGTCTTCTCATAGTCATATTTTTGTGATAATTACTAATCAAAACTCCCAAATTTCTTGAGAAAGTGCTTATACTGGAGGGATCTTTTCTTTTTGAGGAAAGAGTCAGCAGGTTTTCCATTTTGAGTAACATGCCGGGCTTTCCTTTTGATTTTTTGGAAAGCTTTGATTGGCAGGTAAATTTTAAAAATCAGTATATTTATAAGACAATTTAATACTTCTTATCTAATTTAAGGGTATAATACAAAATGTAGACAGAAGAAAAATATTATAATGTGTCATTTTGCAGTTGTGTTTTCATTGAGGATGTTTTAGACCTGGCATTTCATTATTTCCACGGTCTTTCTGAAAAGAGTATTAGCAAGGATTGATTTCAAACCCCAGTGTGGTTTTTAATGAAGGGTTACTACTTTTCCAAATTTCTGACCAAGACTGTGCAGGGATAGTTCTGACTGAAATGCAGCTGGAGCAGGAAGGAGTCATAAAGGATTTGAAGATAAAGGGGGTGTGCACAGGACAGGGCCATCACAATGTTTATTTTGGCATTGCACATCTCCAGCCTGGTGTATGTGGAGTTCTGGAATGAGCCTGACATGGAGGGACCTATGGAAGATGTGGTTTCTTCCTCTGAAGTAAATGTTCCTGGTTTTCCAGAGGGGACCCTTACTGCTAGAGAAACAGCAGATGTCTATGGATGTGTCAGGCATTTAAGTGATTTGGGTGTATTCCCTTTCACTGGTCCTAAATTAGGAAACATATCCAAGCTGCTGGTGGCCTTAAAATGTCCTCACTCCTAAGTTTCTCTGCTCAAAAATCAGATGGGAACAGCAATCTCTGGAAAATATTTACCATGTGCCGAGTTAGAATTCATTCCTTTTCATTTACAACAATAGAGATTATCAACTTGCAGCATTTCAAGATAATCCCATCTGTAAAATCCTGATTTTACAGTCATTGGACTGTATTCCAGATTAGGCCATGAACAGTTTCTTCCCAGTTCTCCTGCTGTATTTTGTGTGACATTTCAGGATGGTGACAGTAACACTGTAATCAGTCTGTGACTCTTCAGCCACAGACTGAACACTGCCATTAAACTTTATGTATGTGAGCAGTCAGTAAATGAAGTTTTAGTGTGCATAAATCATGGGAACAAGCCTGAGCTGACATAGTTTTTTCTTACAGCACCATAAAAAGGAGAATTTGGAACTGAGGTCAACGTGCCTGTGCCAGTGCAGGTACCACTGTTAGGTTCTGAACAAGCTACACACTGAAATGTATTTTTCTGCAGCATGATTTGCAGAGCTGGAAAGCTTTTGGTATTTGAAGTAATAAAGGTGTGTCAATCTTATCTTTTATGACTTGAGAATCTGTGTCTGTTTTTCCCTCCAGGATCCCAGAAGCAAGCACAAGTTCAAGATCCACACCTATGGGAGCCCCACCTTCTGTGACCATTGTGGGTCACTGCTCTATGGACTCCTGCACCAGGGGATGAAATGTGACAGTAAGTGAAGTTTTCCTTGGGCTACCAAAGGGGTGTTCTGGAAAGTCAGTGGAAGCCCTGGATAACAGCTTCTTACTTCGTTTCTGTGGAAAATACCATTTCAAATGTCAGCTATTTATAGTCCTGGGATATTTCAAGTGGATATTTCAGCATCATAATAACCTACTAATGAAAATCACCTCTTCTGCTGAGAACATGGTGTATTCAGCTTGATGTCGCTGGAGAGCCTTTGTCATGGTAATTTTGAGAAAGCCTCTTTTTGGACTGTCTGTGTGAATACACTCTCAAAGACTGAAATTTCAGTTCAGTTTGTAGTCAAGGTCTACTATTTTCCTTGTATGTAATTTGTCTTGGAAGTCTTCCACAGGCAAAACCTAATAGTCAATTTAAACTTAACTCCCTTCATTGCTGACGTGAATGCTCTGTTTTCTTAGTCATATTCCCAGCAAGTCTTTATTCCATTTTCACTTTTTTCCCCCCTTCAACTTCATTAATGATATGTTTAGCTTTCTGAAAAAGATTATTTTATTTTCTGTTGTATTAGCTCTCTACAGAAAGTATTGCAAGATGGAAACCAGACGTGGCGTTTGGTTGAAATCCAGGCAGCTTTAATCTGAAAGTCTTACCAATAATTTAGCATTTAGTCTTCATTTTCACTTTAAATTAATTTTCACTTAATTTTTAGCTTCTCATGGGTGTCTGAACCATTTTTATGTCCACAGCCTGTGATATGAACGTTCACAAGCAATGTGTGATAAACGTCCCAAGCCTCTGTGGCATGGACCACACAGAGAAGAGAGGAAGGATTTATCTGAAAGCTGAAGTCACTGGTGACAAACTGGAAGTAACAGGTAAACAGCTCATTTTGGAATTTTTCAGGTTTTATAAATGTATGATACACACTGTGAGTTTGTGTGCCTCGGTCAGATCTTTGTGCATTAAAGCCACTGATGGAAAATTTCCTTCCAGAAGCTGGAGGATTTCATACAACGTGGCTTTGAATCAAGAAACTCTATGAAGCTGTGTTCATAAAAATCAGTAGAAAAAAGGAAATCTGTATTAACAGCTTTAAAACCTGGGGAAAACTAGTTAGAAAATCACTGTATTGTCAGTTTTTCATGTTGAAAGCAGCCCAGCAGGATGAGTAGCTGTTCAGGAAGTTACCCATCATCTTCAGAGCACAAGAGATTCACTAAACCTTCATCAGCTGAGGAGTTGTTTCCTGTATTTCAGAGTATGGAATAAACAAAGGCAACTGGGATTCAATCCCAAATACTACTCCCAGTGAGTTTTAAAATATAAAAAAACAGTTCTCACATTCTATAAGCTTAAGGTGACCAAGCTGGGGAGGAGGCAGAGAAGGGGAAAAAGGAGAGGGTGGCAGTTTGTTTCCTTGGAAGTGTTTCTCTGTAATTTGTGAATAATCTGTGGTTGTGCACACCCAGATGTGCACACCCACACCCCCCCACCGACCCACCCTGAGCCAGAAGTTTCCAAAAAATACTCCATGAAACCAGTACAGGGCACAATGCATTTGTCACTGCCTGCTTGGTGTTGCAAAATGGAATTGAATTTGGGGGTAAAGTCAGAGTAGGACAAAGTGGGAGGTTTCTTAGAACATCTCAACTCCTGCCTGTGTTTCTTGGTGTGGTTGTCACAACCTGTGGGTGTAGAGTGTCATGTCCGTGTGGCTCAGGTGACAGAGCCTGGTACACACCAAAAGGATGTTTCTTCCCCCCCTACATTCAGTAGAGACCTTTCCCCTTTTCACAGAGGAAATCAGACCATCACTGAATTTTCGCAGCTTCCAGAACCAGCAAACTTCCCTGCTGACATTATCCCTCTATGGTTTTGTTCTTCCTAAATCCAAATAGCTCCATATTCTCCTGTCAAACCCTGTAAAATGCATTGAAAAGGAGACGTTTGATAAAATTTAGTTAGAAAGGATCAGAATAGATCCCAAGTGATGCTTAATTGTGGCTTAACTTTTCAAAGAGCTTCCTGTCAACGTGGGAGGGGGAAATTTGTCCAAGGTGCTGTCATTAAGAGAAGGTGGTTTCACTAAGTAATGAGGCGTTTCAGGGATGGTGATGTGGGTTCTAAAAGTAATTGTACCATGAGAGGGAATTAATTTAAAAATCATCCAAGTGACAAAATTTAATATTTGCTTTATTCTAGGCCGCTTTGCAGCAAGGCTCTTAAATATGGCTTAAACTTTCTGCAATAATACACATAATGTGACAAATAACATGTGCTTACTTCCTGATGATTCAGTTGGTTTATAATCGTTTTAGGGACAAAAACATTTATCACAAGTCATTGTGGAACGAAGGCACTGTAAAGTGATTATACAAACAAAGGATCCTTTTAGTTCAGAGTTTTATTTGAAAAGGTCTTGTCTGAGAGGTGAACATGGTAAAATTGTAACAAATTTTGTAGGTTTTCTCCATAGGCTCTTTTTGGTGTGAGTGTACTTGGTAAATGTCATTTCTATTGTGTTTATAAATAAAACATTTCCATCCCACAATTAAGTAGGTTTCTGGACAACAAGAAGAATGTTTACTATAACTTTGTTATGTATAAAACAATTACAGTGCTGTGGTTGTGGCTGAGGCTTGTCAGCATTTCCAAGCTTTCTGAAAATTTCTTTAAATAAAAATTATAATTGTCCTGAAAGCAAGCTGCTTTTTTTGTTTTTTACTTAAGAAATACCATATGAACTAGCCAAAATGACATTTCAGGTGCCTTTTGTGTATGTTTAACTGAAAAGGAAATTAGCAATTGCCAGTTCATGGACATATTACAAAACATAAAAAAAATGCTCCTAGAATGTCATTGCTTCTAAAATATTTATTGACAAAAGCTTTGTTAGAATATACAGTTCTCAGAGCTCCCAGGCACAACATCACTGCCCTTAGCTTTGGGAAAGGAGGTGAATTAAAGGTCCAGGAGGTTTAGGAACAGCAGGAAAAATAATCAGTGACTGACTGTTTGGTTTGAGCCTTTGTCTGAATCTTTTTCAAAGGAATTACTTTGTAGGTGTTGAACTCCTTCAGCTGAATTCCTCAATATCCCTGCTCTGCACCCTGTTTTGGTTGTTAATTAGTTCCTGCTGATTCTTTCCCAGCCAGTCTTGATTACATGCAAAACATTTGTGCTGCTAAATGGGGACCTGCCACTGGTGTTGGCAAATTGCAAATCCTTAGGCATCCCAACCATCCCAGCCCCACCAGGACACAGCTGGCAAAGGACAATTGCAGAATGTGGTCCTTTAGGTGATATGGTTTATTTAGCACATCCCAGTTTGTCTTTCTTTCCCTCTGCCTTCTTCTTTGGAGGGTTTTCTGGTGCCTTTTGTTTCCAAGAAGCCCCACACTACAGGAACACTGAATGTTTTCCTGGTAAAATGTTGGAAATAGGGCTGGTTTTTAATTCCCAGTGAATTCTAGGAAGGAGGTGAGGCAGGCACTTCTGGGTGGAGCTGCCCAGTGGCTCCCTCAGATTATCTACAATCTCCGAGTTGGCAGGTTCTGAATGGAATTAATGGTGGGAGTCATTCAGTCCTGTGTATAAACACACTTAATTCCAGTTAACTGAGTCAGATCTTCAACCCCGGTGCATCAGTGTGGACACACAGGTTTGTCTGTGGGAATTGTAGAGCCTCTGCAACACTTCTTCACAAAGGAGTTGGAATTTTGGATTGACTTCCTCTGCCATAACCTCACCATCTTCCCAGGGCTACTCAATCTGCCCCATTCAATACTCATTTGTGTTGTAATTCTTAAACATCAGTGGTTTATCGTCAATGGTTGAGTTACTTGCTTGAGAGCTGTGTTGAATATTAATAATTTATGGCACTTACAGTACAGAAATGTGGTAGTTTTCTTTTTATAGAAACACTCTTGAAACGCATATTTCTGAAATCTCTTGAGTTCGTGACCCTTTCATAGGTTGGATTGACATAGGGGGGTTGCTCTTAAGCGTAGTAAAGTGCTTTTTGCTATTCTTAATCTCTGCTTTTTACACTGAATTTTCTTCCTCCTGATGTGTGTTAAAAGTTTTTTCACTCTTTCATTTACTCCTTGACCCATCTTATAATTTAGGGCTCTTCTGAGTGAGCTTGTAGGTGGTTGAATCACAGTTCTGATTTTTTTAACTTTATTTTTGAATTATTTTTATAGTGAATGAACAATAACCTTTGTGAGAAAAATAACCCCATCTGGTGCATTGATATATAAAATGCTGCCACAATACTGGGACTTCAAACTGTGACCTCTCAGGCACTGGAAGTTGGATGTGACAGCAGCTGACAAGGAGGATCTGCCCTCCTGACACTTATTTAGAAAAAGGATGGTGGTGACTTTCTGGCAACTAATGCACCCCCTGTTACATAAATCTTATTAAAACACATATAGGCACAGCACAGAATTTTCAGGGGGTTTTAACTGTATTTGCCTAAGCTGCAAGGATCAGAAAATCTGGTTTTATTCTTCAGTGGTGCTTCAGTTTAAAAGCAGAGGAAAGCTGGCAGTGATCCCTGCAGAGGCTGGGAGCACACAAGCGGCTCTCCAGCAATGATCTCCCAGGAGCTCCGTGCTCCCCACTGGACATTTCTCAGGTTATTTATGAATGTGTGAATGCTGAGCCACCTCCTGGCACTGCTCATTATGTCCTGTCACGCTGCTTGCTGAGGGCAGCTGGAGCAGGAGCCCCCACCCAGACAGGCTGGGGACACAAACTGCAGAATTCTGGCACATTCCTAGATCCTCATTGTTTCCTTAAAAGACCCCACTGTGCACACACTCTGATAATTTTATTGTGGTTTTCTAGGTCAGTGTCAGTGTCTGTCTTTGTTAACATTAATTTCATAATCTGCAGCTGATTTTAAAAGGGAACATCAATTAATATTCTGGCTGTTTGACCAGCTTTTAATACCAAATGCCTATAAAGTGATCCCAAATAATTGTTTCCATGCAGGACATATTTTTAATGTCTCAAAAAACATGAATCTCATGGTTTACTTCACTAATATCTTCTTTCTGACATTCCCAGAATCTGCAGGGTTGCTGCAGTCATTACAGGAAAAGCTATGCCTTTAGCAATGCCAGCCCTGGTGACAACGAAAAGCTTCCTTCCCACCTCAGTCATTAAATTCACTTTACCATGAAGAAACAGGCAATGTAAGGGGTTTAAAAAGACCATTAAGTTTTCAGTAACGGCCATCTGCATGCATCCAGAAATATCAACTAGACCCTGTATATTTAGGTAAGATAAGAATTACAAATGTAACAGCCTGAAGCCTTTTCCATCTTGTGGTAAGATTTATGTTTCATTAAGCAGCTGTCCTGCCCAGTAGCACATATATTTTAAGATGATATTTTTTGTAAATATAATCTTCTTTAAAACGAAAATAGAATTGCTTGTATGAGATTCCCAGGTGAAATTGAGGCTGGAGAACCTATTGCAGACACAAGAACTTAGGACGCAGTGTTAGGGATGATGGTAGATTTTTTATTAGTAGGAGAGAATATCCTAATAAATACAGAGGAATCAAGTCTCTTGTAACATCAGTTCATTTTTCTTCTTGTTCTAGACAAGGATATTCATCAACTGTTCCTTGTACATCACATGTACAGTGCAGGTGTTCATTATGTTGCCATTTTTCAGTGCTCAGGCACTGGGCTCAGAAAGGATATGAAAAGAAATCTTCACTGGGCAGGGGAGTAGTTATGGAATAGACAAAAGTCTCATCTCTGAAAGCCCTTATAGTGATGAAAACCATAGAGACTGAAAATTGCCTGGAAAGCAGGATTTGTTTCGGAGTCAGTCGTACCTGTGAGTCACAAGCAGCTCCAGAAAAGAAGAATTCAGTGAGTTTTAAAAAATCTCATAATAAATCTTCAGTGAAAGTAGAGCAGTTTTGGAGGCAGCTTTTGGATTTTGCATACAAAGGAGTACAAACCCAAAAATGGGAAGACTATTTTCAGTAATAGGTAAATCTTTTAAACTGTGACTGAGGAGTGCAGGAAGGTACTGGGGAGACAGTTCCTTGGCTGGGAGTGCAAGATCCTCTGTCACTCGCTCAGCCATCTGTAAACTGGGCAAACCAGAAAGTCTGTACCAGAAACTTCTTCAGGAGGCAATGAGAATTTTGGAACAATTTAACAATGCTGTGTTGTGAGAAGACAGGAGCTTTATGATGTGTTGGAGCTAACAACAGTCCCCCTTTTCCTTCATTTCTCTGGATACCATGCCAGGTGAGACCACTGGAGTCTTGCAGTGTCTCCTAAAAGCAGCTTTTGCCATGCAGATGAGAGATTTCTACTCATCTAAGTTGCCTGTAGGACTAAAAGATTGGCAAGAAAAGGTTGCTGTGATTAGTAAACTGTTTTATTATCCACATTTGGGAATTCAGGAAAAAGGTATCTGTGACTCACTCGTAAAGGAACTGAGTGGACTCATGCTGCGAATCATTCAGCTTTGTCCTGGGAACAGAAACATTTATTTAGTCATTCCCATGATTAAATTTATCTGCTGGTACCACAAGAAGCTATAAATCCACAACTGCATATGGCTTGCAACTCTTGACCTACACAATCCCATGGAAAAAGTTTCAGCTTTGTTATCCACTCTCTGAATTCCTTAAAATCCTGCCTGAATTTCTTCTCTTTACATGAAATGTCAGTTGTCTCTGCCAGCCCACTCTGTTTTATTTAGGTTTTTATTTAAAGTATGAATACCTAAGAACCAGCTCTGTATTTGCTTATGTCCTTACATTATTCCTGGAAAAGCGGGAGTCCCAAATTTAGGCTCCTGGATGGATACTGCTGGTTTATAAGTAGCACTTAATAGAAGAGCCATAGGACAGATATCAAATAATCTGCATTTTCTGCTGAATACACATTTATGATCTCTGGTGCCGGTTTGGACAAATTTGGAGGAAAATATCCTCTGACAGAAGGCAGGTTACAACCACCCCTCCCGCACCAGGTTTGGGAAGGATGAAATTTTCCTCAGAGGAAAGTAAAAGAGATAAAAACTATTTATTTAACAAACACACGGGAAAAGAATAATAATGCTAAATAATAAAACCTCTCGCTGTGGAGAGAAACCTGGGAAAATCTCAGAGTCCTTCTGTAGATGTAATCTCTCTCCTCCTCCTTGAAGCTGGGTCGTGGGCCCACCTCCAGGGCCTTGGTGGGAAATTCTCCCAATGTGTTCTGATGTTGAAACAGTCCAGAAGAGAAGAAGGGAAAAACCAAAGTCCCAGGAAAACAAAGTTCAACTCTCCATCTTCCTCAGGAGAAAAGGAGCCGAAAGCTGGCTGAAGAGCAAGAAGGGTGCTTCCTCTGCTCTTGCTACCGCAGCAGAAGAACACAGAGGAGTGTGTGTATTTGTGTCCTTGAAACAACTGCTTGAAAAGTGTGCTCAGGTTTTTTTTTCTCTCCCTCCTCTCAGGCTCAATTTAAAGGCACAGAAAGGCACAGTTAATTTCTGGGCATAGAGCAGCGATAGGGGATACACATCATAAAGTCACCCCAAGACATTCCACCCCTTATCCCATATCGTTGGCTCAATGCCCAAACTAATATATTCTAATTCTACACACACACATTAATACATAAAAATACAGCTATGTACTAACAGGGACAGTGACACTCAGCAAGCAGTGGTATACAGGCATTTCACATTACAGATGGTTTTCACCCAACAATCAGATCTCCCTATGGTACACAACGTGGTGTTCCATCTTTCTGCATTACCCACCATGTGCAACCAGGTCCCTGAGCAAAAACAACCCCACAGATGGGTTTGTCTGTACTTGACGCAGAATTCCTCCACATAGTCTTTCCTAACAGACCTCTGACATGCACTACTGGGACCTTGTCTCCATCTGCTGTATACAGGGATTCAGATTAGGCTGGACCAGCTCTATTGGTGGAACCTCAGGTGTTAACTAAGCAGGTGACGTTTGCCAGATGCTGCTCCCAATTTTTAAAAGTTCCCCCACCCAGTGCCTTCAAGGTGGTTTTCAACAATCCATGGCACTGTTCCACTTTGCCTGCAGCTGGTGCATGGTAAGGGATGTGGTACACCCACTCAATGCCATGTTCTCTAGCCCAGGTGTTTATAAGGCTATTCTTGAAATGAGTCCCATTGTCAGACTCGATTCTCTCAGGGGTGCCATGCCTCCAAAGGACTTGCTTTTCCAGGCCCAGGATGGTGTTCCGGGCAGTAGCGTGAGGCACAGGGTAGGTCTCCAGCCATCCAGTGGTGCCTTCTACCATTGTGAGCACATAGCGCTTGCCTTGGCGTGTTTGAGACAGTGTGATGTAATCAATCTGCCAGGCCTCCCCATACTTGTATTTGGACCATCACCCACCATACCACAGGGGCTTCACCCGCTTGGCCTGCTTGATCGCAGCACGTGTCTCACAATCATGGATCACCTGGGAGATACTGTCCATGGTTAGATCCACCCCTCGGTCTCGTGCCCACTTAGAGGTGGCATCTCTGCCCTGATGGCCTGAGGCATCATGGGCCCATTGAGCTAGGAAAAACTCTCCTTTATGTTTCCAATCTATCTGTGACATTTCTATCTTTGCAGCCTGATCTACCTGCTTGTTGTTTTGGTGTTCTTCATTAGCCCTACTCTTGGGGACATGGGCATCTACATGGCGGACTTTCACAACCAGCCTTCTTACTCGGGCAGCGATGTTTTTCCACTCTTCAGCAGCCCAGATTGGTTTTCCCCTACACTGCCAATTAGCCTTTTCCCACTTTTCCAGCCACCCCCATAGAGCATTGGCTACCATCCATGAATCAGTGTAGAGGTGGAGCTTTGGCCACTTCTCTCTTTCAGCAATGTCCAGGGCCAGTTGAACAGCTTTGAGTTCAGCAAGTTGGCTCGATCCACCTTCTCCTTCAGCAGCTTCTGCAGCCCATCATGGGGGACTCCATACAGCTGCTTTCCACTTTTGTTTCATCCCTACGATGTGACAAGAACCGTCGGTGAAAAGAGCGTAGCGTGTGTCTTCTGATGGCAGTTGATTGTATGGTGGAGCTTCTTCAGCACGTGTCACTTGTTCTTCTTCATCAGTGAGACCAAAGTTTTCACCTTCAGGCCAATTTGTGATTATTTCCAAAATCCCAGGGTGATTCATTTTTCCGATATGGGCACACTGTGTGATGAGAGCAATCCATTTGCTCCATGTGGCATTGGTGGCGTGGTGGGTAGAGGGAACCTTTGCTTTGAACATCCACCCCAGCACCGGTAGTCAGGGCGCCAGAAGCAGCTGTGCTTCAGTGCTGATTACCTCTGAGGCAGCTTGGATTCCTTCATAGGCTGCCAAGGTTTCCTTCTCTGTCGGAGTGTAGTTGGCTTCAGACCCTCTGTAGCTTTGGCTCCAGAATCCCAGTGATCGGCCCTGAGTCTCACCAGGCACCTTCTGTCAAAGGCTCCAGGACAGACCATTGTTCCCGGCTGCAGAGTAGAGCATGTTCTTCACCTCTGGTGCAGTCATGACTGGGCCAAGGGCTACGGCGTGAGCAATTTCCTGTTTGATCTGGGCGAAGGCTTGTTGCTGTTCAATGGAAATAATTCTTCTTGCGGGTAACCAGGTAAAGAGGACTCACAATCTGCCTGTACTCAGGAATATGCATCCTCCAAAACCCTATGGCACCTAGAAAAGCTTGTGTTTCCTTCTTGTTGGTCGGTGAAGACGTCGCAGTGATCTTATTGATGACTTCAATGGGAATCTGACGCCGTCCATCTTGCCATTTCACTCCCAGGAACTGGATGTCCTGGACAGGTCCCTTGACTTTGCTCTTCTTGATGGCAAAGCCGGTTTCCAGGAGAATCTGGATCATCTTCTCTCCTTTCTCAAATACCTCCGTTGCCATGTTCCCCCACACAATGATGTTGTCAATGTACTGCAGATGTTCTGGGGCCTCACCCTTTTCCAGTGCAGCCTGGATCAGTCCATGGCAGATGGTGGGACTGTGCTTCCACCCCTGGGGCAGTCAGTTCCAGGTGTACTGCACACCCTTCCAGGTGAAGGCAAACTGAGGCCTGCACTCTGCTGCCAGAAGAACAGAGAAAAATGCACTGGCAATGTCAAAAGTGGTGTACCACTTCGCTGCTTTGGACTCCAGCTCATACCGGAGCTCCAACATGTCCGGCACAGCAGCACTCAATGGTGGACTTCATTCAAGCCACAACAGTCCACAGACAATCTCCATTCTCCTTCAGATTTGCGCACAGGCCAGATGGGGCTGTTGAAGGGTGAGTGGGTTTTGCTGATCACCTCGTCTCTCCAACTCGTGGATCATCTTGTGAATGAGAATCACAGCATCCTGAGTTGTCCAGTACTGTCGACGATGCACTGTAGAGGTAGCAATTGGTACTCTTTGTTCTTCCCCCTTCAGAAGACCTACTGCAGATGGGTTCTGATCATCCAGGCAAGGTGTTCTTTGCTTAATGCCCTCTGTCTCCACAGCAACTATTCCAAAAGCACACTTGAGTCCCTTTGGGTCTCTGAAATACCCGTTCCGGAGGAAGTCTATGCCCAAAATGCACGGGGCCTCTGGACCAGTCACAATGAGATGTTTCTTCCACTCACTTCCAGTCAGGCTCACCTCAGCTTCCACCAGGGTCAAATCTTGTGATCCACCTGTTACCCCAGCAATAGATACAGATTCTACCCCCACATGTTGCAATGGGATTATTGTGCACTGCGCACCAGTGTCAACCAAGGCATCATATTTTTGTGGTTCTGATGTACCAGGCCGACAAATCCACACAGTCCAAAAAACACGGTTTTCCCTGGCCTCTACCTGGCTAGAGGCAGGGCCCCTCTAGTCCTGGTTATCCTTCTTTCCCTGGGCATGCATCTTAGAGGTTCCTTCAAAGGGATCAGACATGTCATCTTCTCTTCCATCATTTCTGGTGGTTTGGCTACAGGCAACTGGAGCTACTTCCTTTTTGGTAGAACTTCCTTTCTGAGACTTGCGCTCCTTCAATTCATGCACTCATGCTGCCAGAGCAGAAGTGGGTTGTCTCTCCCACCTCCTCATGTTTTCCCCACTGTCACACAGGAATTTCCACATCTCACTTCATGGGATGTACCTTTTCTCTGGGGAACATCCGCATTTGGTAGCAGAATCTCTGATCTGTACTGCCGAGATTTGGAGAAGGCCCTCTTTAATCTCCTTCTTGAGTTCCTGGTGATTTCTTCTCTATCTTATCTTCCATTTTCTTCATACATGTTTCCATGCGATTCTTCCATGTGTTGGGCCATGCACGGCATCTGCATATGCTTGGAGTTTCATTGCCTTATCCCGCACAGTCTCATTCCTGCCATCCTTCGGTTTCATCATTGCTAAAGCAGAAGCGTATATTTGTATCCCAAGTTGTATGAGTTTTTGCCACATCACTGGTCAACTCTGACTCTGTCTGGACTCCTCAATCCTGGGTCATTCATGTAGACAATCTCTACCACCCCTAGTTCTCTCAGGCATTGGATCCCTTGTTCTGTGGTCTTCCACTGGGTTTGCTGCATGTAGAGATCATCTCCACACATATATCTTTCATTCATGCCTATCAAAACCTATGTCCAGAGACTGACAGAGTCAGCCCTCCTTATTATTGCTTGGTCGATAGCTGGATCATGTGACAGGGATCCCAAATGCCTCGCTTCAGCACCATCCAGCATTACATCATCACCTGCCGCATCCCAAATACGGACCATCCAACTTATTACGGATTCAACAGACCGTCGGGTGTAATCCTTTCTTAGGCTGTGAAGGTCCTTTATGGACGTGGACTCAGTAATGCTTCTGTGCCTGAGTCAGTTGGTGGCTTTGAGGCTCCTTCCCCTGTATCATCATCATCTTTCACTAAACAATCAGTTTTGGTTGTGTGCTTTTTCCTCGTGACAGGAGCCACTGTCATTGGCTTAGGCTCTCCCTCTAGTTCGGCTCCAGCCTGAGTGACTGGGGTGTCTGCTGATTTATCTTCCTGCCCCTCTACCTTTACCTACTGCCCTACAGTACCTAGCAGTGTGCGATAGGCATATGCCAAGGCCCAGTATATTGCCATGAGCTTTCTCATTAGAATTGTCACTATATTTCTCTTTCAGATATTTCCCCACCTCAGCTGGGTTCTGAATTTGTTCAGTGGAGAAATTCCAAGCTATTGGGTCAGAGAATTTCTTCAGGGTTTGGCCCATGTCCTCCCATTCCCCACACCACTCAGGATTTTTCACCTCATCAGTCACCCTGGAAATCTGAGCTCTCATTCCAGACAAGCTGAAAACCACATAGAGGAAGCTTACCAGATAAAATACCAGGAAGGTAGTCTCTTTAACATCCACGGGAAAACGAACATTGTCAAAAGTTAACGTATCAAATTTAAAGGAAAAGGAGACGAAAGGTTGGGAAACCCCGTCTCCTCCTCTTCTGACAAACTGGGTGCAATTACTAATAAACCCCCAAAACAGGCTACTGAAACTAGGACTGGGGTTAGGACAGAAAAACCACGTTATACACAATTTGAACAACTGCCTGTACCCCTGTCAAATTCTTATAAATCATTATTCCCGAGCACAGCAAAATAGAAATCCGGATTCATGCCCCTGCTCTGTAAAAGTTACATATCAGGGACAAGATCGGAGCAAGCTGTGGATAGGCAAACAGGCCTAGGGACCAGAAAGGCATCAGTACCTCAAACAGGCCTAGGGACCAAAAAGACATCAGTATATCAAGCCAGAGAGACATTATGAACTCAACCAACATGGTGACTACTTTACCCCACACAAAGTAATTAAATTTTTAAAAAATGTAATTAGTGCAGGTTTTTTCACTTCCTTTGAGCCCCACATTGGGTGCCACTAATTATTTGTGCTGGTTTGGACAAATTTGGAGGAAAATATCCTCTGACAGAAGGCAGGTTACAACCACCCCTCCCGCACCAGGTTTGGGAAAGATGAAATTTTCCTCAGAGGAAAGTAAAAGAGATAAAAACTATTTATTTAACAAACA
Organism: Corvus moneduloides; assembly: GCF_009650955.1. Taxonomy (NCBI): domain Eukaryota; kingdom Metazoa; phylum Chordata; class Aves; order Passeriformes; family Corvidae; genus Corvus; species Corvus moneduloides. The sequence continues at coordinate 3,276,224 of NC_045494.1, forward strand.
CACGGGAAAAGAATAATAATGCTAAATAATAAAACCTCTCGCTGTGGAGAGAAACCTGGGAAAATCTCAGAGTCCTTCTGTAGATGTAATCTCTCTCCTCCTCCTTGAAGCTGGGTCGTGGGCCCACCTCCAGGGCCTTGGTGGGAAATTCTCCCAATGTGTTCTGATGTTGAAACAGTCCAGAAGAGAAGAAGGGAAAAACCGAAGTCCCAGGAAAACAAAGTTCAACTCTCCATCTTCCTCAGGAGAAAAGGAGCCGAAAGCTGGCTGAAGAGCAAGAAGGGTGCTTCCTCTGCTCTTGCTACCGCAGCAGAAGAACACAGAGGAGTGTGTGTATTTGTGTCCTTGAAACAACTGCTTGAAAAGTGTGCTCAGGTTTTTTTTTCTCTCCCTCCTCTCAGGCTCAATTTAAAGGCACAGAAAGGCACAGTTAATTTCTGGGCATAGAGCAGCGATAGGGGATACACATCATAAAGTCACCCCAAGACATCTCTATTAACAAGGAGGAAGAAAATGGCACATTTTTTCCCCAAGTTGACAATTTTTTCTGGGTTTTAGAAGGAAAACCTGAGCAAGACTGGATTTATTGGAGACTTCAATCCATACTTGTCTTTATTGTCTTTTTACCTGTGTGCTTTCTCATTCCCCATTAAGAGTCCAATCTGGACAAAATGTTAGGAAATTTAACCGGTGGCAGCTGCTTTGCTCAGTACAGGGATTATTATCATCCTTAATATTTGTGACAAAAAACTGACAAGGAATATTTCAGGTTTCTGCCCAACCTGAGTCCGAACTGCACCTCCCTTTAACCTTCTCTAATTTAGAGTAGCATCTCTATCACAGTGGTGGGTTTAATTAACAAGTAATTACCAAGCAGGATGAGATTGCTTGCTATGGTTACAATTATAGCAGAATTCAGCCACTGTAAATTGGTTTATTCTCGTGGAGTTATTTTTCATTTAAGTTTCTCAACCACACAGAAGAGATATTGTCTTTGGTGGGGAGGGGAAATCTCTTCTTCATGTCAATTCTCCCAGAGAAACCTGATCTGTCCTGTTAAAAATAGGGCACGTTAAAGAGATGAACCACTTGGATGCTAATTCTTGATAAGCACTATTTAGCACAAGTATCATCACGCTGTTTCCTCGGGAAAAGAAGTGCTAAGTCAGTTGGAAAAAGATGTCTAAGGGTATTAATTATGCAGACAAAAGTACAAATGGGCCAGATATCTTAAAACAGGGAGTGAGATAATGACTTCGTTAGCAGCCTGTATTTAATACATTGCATTTTTTCCTTCCCAATTAATCTTTGAGCTTCTCCTTCTTGCACTTAGAGGGGTTTTTTTTTCTTCCATTTTCTGTGTTTGCTGCAGAAGAAAGCAGCAATTTTACATGTTCTGCCATGTCCTCCTGCTGCCAGAGCTGTTTTGCAGCATTTATCAGGGCTGGGCAGGGGTGGCTTTGTCCAGGGATCTCTCCATGGCAGAGTCTCCACATCTACCCAGCCAGTCAGTCAAAATTCTGTGTTTCACACTGAGCCTCTGCAGGTAAAATTTAAACATAAAAGCTCAGCCCGAAGATGGTAAAATTAAGCTATTTTTTTTCAGAGATTTTTAGCAGAAAACTTACCACCGTGTATTTTTAGGAAGCTGTAGAACATGTGGAGAGTTCTGCTCCTCGCTTATGGCAAAGTGCAGCACAGAAATAAAAATCAAAAAGTGGATTTTGAAGTAATAGCTCCTGTGCCAAACCTGGCAGTGCAGTCACAAAAACCATGCAGAAGAAGACTGAAAAAAACCCAACCAAAAAAGCAATCATAAACCCAAATATAGGATGAGAGAAAGCAGCTTGCACTGAAAGCTGTCACTTCATCCTTCACTCTCTTCATGGTTCTTAGTCCCTTTGGGATTGTAAATACTTAGCTAAAATAAGTTATTTAATCTCAGTGCTATTCCTTGGAAGTATTTGAAGATTATTTTCAGTGCGCTCAAGTTTTAAAATTGGGTGTTTTGGTTTTTTTCATGGGTTGAAAAGAAATGTTCTTCCAGCTAACCACTGGGTGTGAAGACCATCAGAGTGCAAACTCGGAGTAAATGAGAGTGGGGACAATTTCCCTGGCCTGAAAGGCACTATTACCCAGCTGCAAAGCCCTGTCAGCTTTAGACATGCATTGTGGAAAAGTACAAATGAAATAGATTGCAAGAAAGATGCATTTATTTTCTGTTCTTTTAAAACATAGTGATTTTTTTCCTGATATAATTCTTTGAGGAATACACATAGTGAATAGAATTATACTTTATTCTAAAATTTTAGTCCATAAGCATTTTCTGTCTCTCCTTTTAAAACCAGAAATTTAAGAAACTTAATCAGTATCAACTGTTGGGTCAAGTTAATATGATTCTTTTACAGCCATGATCTAATTTCATTAATTAATTTACATCAGAGTATCTGTTCTGCATGAGAATTATCTTGACAAAAAAAGTGGTGTCTTCCAAATCAGTAGCTCACGTTCCTGTACTCCTATTCTATACATAAAATAATATCTCTGCTGTTTGGATGCCTTTTAACCTCCGTGCTGGGAAACAACAGACTGAAATCCTGGGTAGCTCTATAATTTTTGGGTTGTAGTGCCATTTAAATCTGGTGGAAAGGAGAACAATGCCTTGAGCAAACAGTAACTATTTGTTGCTGAAGATCCTGACAACTTTTTTCTTTTTTTTCTTTTTTTCTTTTTTTTTTTGAAAAGCTCCAACTGACTTTCATGTGGCTCTAAAGTCCAAATTTCTGTAGGAAATACTTTCCATCAAGAAATATTAAGTTACTTAAAGGTTGATCTTTCCTAAATTTCCTTTAAGATTTCTTCAGTTAGGTAGATAAATTTTAGAAAGGCCTCCTGAATGAAAGCAGTAGCTGAGGGCAGTGTCAGTCCTGGTTTATCTCTCCAGTGTCTCTCAAAGGCTGGAATTCCTTCATCCCTTCGGAACCACGGCACCCTCAAAGCTTCTTGCAGTCTTCCTTGCAGAAACAATTCTAACCTTAAACTCTGACTGTCACAAAGGAATTCCTGGGTGGAAGCTGTTTTCTGTCCCAAACCCCAGAGGTCTGCTGCTCCCAAGTTTTGAGATGCCCAGCTATGAGCTCCAAATTCCCCATCCCAGCCTGATCCCAGTTCATCGCAGCACAGGCTGGTTTGGGTGGGACAAGGTTTCTCAGCATGAGGAAAATTCACCATTTATTCTTCAGAATTCTTGTTCCATGATGTGGAAATCTTGCTCAAGTATCTGACAGAGGGAGGGCAGTGCTGTCTGTGCTCACCCTTTGGGATACTCCAGCCCCTGCAGGTTCCTGACTATTCCCTCTCTCTTCGGGGATCAGGAACAACTCAAGATAAATTAACTCTGTTTCTTCCTTTGACATTGTAAAAGTAGAAGCTGTATTAGGATTTTTGTGAAGCTGAAGCTCCACTTGTCTTTCCTGCACTTTTCCTTTGGTTGCTGTCATGACAATGCTCAGAACTATTCCATCTGACAGCTAATGAGCCGTGAATCCATGGGAAGGTTGGTGTTAGAAACCTTCCAAAGTGGGCTTGTGTCAAACACCTGGTCCTCTGCAATCCACTGTGATCTGGCTGTGGCTCTTACAGTATTTGGCTCCTAATCCTGTGGTTGTATAACCTAAGACTGATGAGGGAACAAAAGCACAAAGAGTTGGTACCTGCTCAGAAAAATTACAGTGATGGATTTGGGTATTTAATCATTGCGTTGCAGGGAGAGCTGCCTGGAAGCTGCGTGTTGCTTGTGAATCACTCTTCTCTCCTGTCATTGCTCCCTGCTATTCTTATAAATACCACTCAGTACAACCTTTCTTTACAACAAGTAGGTTCTTCCATGCCAAGCCTGACAAGTGGGTTTCACATCTTATTTATTTGTCAACATGCTTCAATAGCTCTGGTCTGGCATGTAATTTCTTTCTTACCAGTGATATGTAATCCTGCGTTTTATATTGACAGTGAGAGAAGCAAAAAACCTCATTCCCATGGATCCAAATGGACTTTCAGATCCTTATGTCAAACTGAAGCTCATCCCAGATCCTAAGAATGAAAGTAAACAAAAAACAAAAACCATCCGTTCTACCCTGAATCCGGACTGGAATGAGTCATTCACATTGTGAGTTTAACACCCTGATTTAATGGGAGGTCTTTGGATGTATTGAATTGTTTATTTCAGTGTCGACAACTCCTCCATTTCTCTCCTTTTCAGTAAATTAAAACCTACAGACAAAGATCGTCGCTTATCCGTAGAGGTCTGGGACTGGGATCGAACAACCAGGAATGATTTCATGGGATCACTCTCTTTTGGGGTGTCAGAGCTTATGAAGATGCCAGCCAGTGGATGGTAAGAGTTTCTGAAAAGAGAATGAGAGAATATATCACCAGAATTTTTAAACCTGTCTTTTTTTTTCAATGTGATCTACCTTTTCTTTGAGCTTTTCACTGTGTTTCAGGCTATAAATTCACTGAAAGTGCAACTAAACCTAGGAAACACAGGCTATAGATCTCAAAGGAGGATAACAAAGCAATTGCTTTTCTTCTGTGCTGTTCCTGGAACTTCTGCTGGAGCCAGGAGCTGCTGCAAACTCAATTCTGTGTACATAGTCTTGTGATACAAATTTTATTTTTATCTGCAATATGATGTGTTCAATACTATGTGTATCATGTTATATATAGCTCTGCAAAGGCAAAGCACATGGAAAGTGATCTCATCAAATGCCATCTCATTACCTACCACGAGAGGGTAGAACTCATCACATCTCCTCAAAAAGGACATTTCTTCAAAGACAGTTGTTTAGGGCTATGGAAGCACTGGAGACAAAGGTTCCTCCTCAGGGTTGATGTCTCCCATCAAATCCCAGGATGAGTGGGAAGAATCTCATTGTCCATTAAACTGTCTTGACAGATAGTTTGGGATTAAAGATCTGATTTCAGGTAAAATATATTCTATTTGTGAGTTTGGTGTTAGAGATCAGATGATATTTGGTCTTTGAGATCAGTTCTTTGCATACCTGTGACATTGTTACAAACCACACACAAACAACCAAATCAGATTATAAATCTATCAGGGAAAAACTGTAAAGTCACCAGTTTTTTCTCAAATCCACCACAGGTACAAGCTGCTGAATCAAGAAGAGGGTGAATATTACAACGTTCCAATTCCAGATGCTGATGAAGATGGAAATGCAGAGCTCCGGCAGAAGTTTGAGGTGAGGATTAAACACAGATGCATGCAACTAAATATTGCATTTATTTTTCACTTTATTACAAAACAAAAAAGAGCTTGTTAAAAGATACATATGTTAGAGTGCTCCTATTTCTGTTTCTGTGACAGCTCTGTGTGTCTTTGGTTTTCTTGAAGATTGGACCAAATGGTTTAATTCAGAGATGGCATCATTTTCCTGACAGTTCAGCTTCTCTGCTATGACACTTAGAAGTTGGTATTTTAAAATATGTTATGTCAAGTATATGTAATAATTTCAATGTCTCTTAAGAATTGCTGTGAAATCTGCCAGCCATTATCACTGCTGTCTGCATTATTTGACAAATGAAATTCTCAGAAACAACGGTATTTTAATACTTTGAATGTTTCACGCTGTAAGTTGGGGTGTTTTAAGAAAACACTTTCAGCGTTCATGCTTTGGAGCTTTAAAGTCTTTGCAGAAGGTTTTCATGTGAAATTCTGCTCCCTGTAGTGTGGGGAAGGATGCTGATGTTTCTTAAGGATCAGAGGTATTGCTGGTTATGTACAAAAAAGAAAATCCAGAGAAAAGTGATGCTTTCTGCAGTTTCTTGCCTCCTGTGGTGCCAGCTGGAGAGGTTGGTAGCCACAAGAATGGTCTCATGTGCCACACAAAGGAGTTTTTTGTTAATGATCAGACTCTGCCTCTTCTGACAACCACAGCCAGAATTACAACAAAATATTTGCTGGCCACTGAGCCCAGGAGCAGGACAGGTATGGCCTGGGGTGGGAGGGGTTTGCTGGTGGGTCCAGCTCATCTGCCCTGCCTGCTCTCCCAGCTGCACACACAGCCAGGAGTTGGAAATATTCCAATCTGCACTGTTGCTTTCTTTTTTTTCTGCTAGGACATTTACAACCTTAGCTAAGCTGTTTATCCAAAACATAATGAATGTACCTGTTGTGCATAAACCAACCTGCCTGTTCCTTTCAACCTGAAATGGCAATTTTCTATGTTCACCATCAGGCAGAATTCTCCATTGTTATTATAAAAGATGGGTTAACCCACGAAAGTGAGGAAAACCGGCACATGTTCAACTTCCAAGAAAGAAAAGGAAAAGGTGCACCAATTTCTTCTGAACGCATTTGGATCAGCTCCCATGTCTGCAGCATGAACTATGATTTTTGTTACATATTTGAGAAGTATTTGAACCTCCATTCCATTTTCCTTTCTTTGCAATCGTGATCTGACCAGTGTGATTTCATTTTGCTGCACTAGGTCATTTGCTGTTCAAGATCATGTTTATTTTTTATCCTCCCTAGAAAGAATAGCTTCAAAAGTAATCCTGTCTATGTTTCTGTGCATTATGCAGAGCCTGGAATTGGGTGAATATTTATATATTGGTATAAAAATTTTCTGGTTTTGTCTCAGGTCAGAGATAGCACGAAGACAAGTCACTAGAATTGTCCTCTTTAAAATGTCAGCTATTACATGCAGTGTGGTTGCATATTGAATTTACAGTCTGAGGTTGATTCTTAATCCTGCTGTAAATACTTTGGTTGCAGGAGGAATAGTCAGGGTTTATCCACATCCTGCAATGAAGTGGAGTAGAAATCCTGAGAGGATTTGTGTAAAGCTACTGGACCTGGTTCCAGAGACAGCAGCTTCACCAAGGGGCAGCTCTGCCTCAGAAATAATTAGTCTGGCTCAAAGTCTAATTAGTTCAGCCTCAGCACTGTGTATTTGAGGCTCTGCCTGTTCTGCTGTAGGCTGGTTGGTGCTATTTGAGTGACTGAATTAATCCAGGGAAGGGAATGGGTCTTCACTAGGCACACGGTGTCTCCAGGAATGTAATTTCCCAAGTTGGACAATGAACAGTTTTAAAACTCAGTGATGATAAATGAGAATATTGGTATCTGAACAAACCCTGTAATTGTAATGAGGCCAGGGCTGGTGTAATGTAGTGTTACGTGGCTGAAGGATTTGGGTTCACCCTCTTATCCTATCTCAAAGTTTATCATTATGAGAAGGAGCAGAGGGAAGCAGCACCCTCCATGGAATATTCTTCCTTGGTTTCAAGGGGCATCACTGTGATGGCTTCTGAAATTTCACAGCACAGATGTCTGAATGGTGGTATTTCACTTATTAGCTATTCTGGTGTGGCACATAAGTGGTGCTGACTCTGATCCTCCTTTATTTCTGTTATCATTTATATTCTGGCTTGCACAGGCATTTTATTTTAGGTGCCCTGTAACATGGAACAAGTAGACAGCCCTGAGAAAAATGCTGCTATTTGTGTTTTAATGATATCATCTAAACAAATATTTCCACTGTTCTAAAATCACCATTGGAGCCTTACAGGAAGAAGATTGCAGGTCTTGACTGTCACTTTCCTAGGGAAGTGAATTTGTCAGAAGATTAAAAATACAGATAGACCAAGGGGTCACGCTGGGCCACCTTCCCATTCATCAGTTTATGGAAGGAGTAACTCCAGAGTTCTTCCCAATCCAGTCTGCAATCCAGTGGTGCTTGGTCTATTTTTTGGTATATGAGCATGTGATTGGTAGCCAAACAACATTGATTTAACTTTGAGTACAAAATTAGAACAATTTCCACAAAAATACTGCATTAGTAATACCAAATACTTTAAATAAATACTGGTGGCCTTCAGAGTAAAGGGCTGTATAAAGACCTAGGATACACAAGAGCAGGGAAACTTTAGGATTAGGATTTCACTGTTTCATATTAAGAAAGAATAAGATTATTTTCGGGTTAGAAAACACCAGAGGGCCAATAGATGTAGAATTTCTGAAACCAGTTTCTGATCTTGAAAATTCTAAGATGTTCTGAAAATTGACTTTGCCCTTTTAACTAAAGTTTAGAAATGTGGGTGGGACCTCCAAGACCACTAAGGAACTACCTCCTATTTAAATCAGAATTTTAGAAATATCTGCCTGCATCTATTTTTCAAGAGGCAGATATTTAAGATTTGGCCTCCAGCTCTCATTGATCTCAACCCCTTTACACACTACCATCACATCCTTCTTAGCACATCACTTTCACAACACAGATTTCTTATGGAAATGTGGCTCTTAGCCACACAAATCTCATGGAAATGCTGCTTTGCTCACTGCACAAATTCTTAAGGCATTTATTCAATGTCAATATACCTTAAAATAGCTATACAAGATTATAAATAAGCAAATAATAATAGATTCAAACATTCTCTTCACTTATATTTGTAATTGAATGCTAAAATCTATTTGTCAGTAATTTTTCATGAGAAGTTTCCTCATGGGCCATTCTGCCACATCTGAATCAGCTGAAAAATTAACACCCAGCCTTTGCCCAGAACAGATCCTATCCAACAAATGGGGCCAAATTTGGAAAAGAAAGAATGGAGGAGGATGGTGCTTTTTTTACCTTTTGTATTTTATTGCAAGGAATTTTCTTATTATATTCAATGTATAATCAATATGAACTTGTGCAGTATATAGAACTTGAGGTGTATTATGCAGAGGTGCAATGCAGTATTTTCTATACAACAAATTTTATTCAATATATGTATTTTCTGGATCTCACTTCTCCCTAAAATTCACAGATCTATTATCTGCTCATTTAGCAGTGTGATCAAATCTGTCCTCAGTGATTTATACATGATACATCATTATTGATATTTAGAGATAAAAATATACTCCTGTAGGAAGTGGAGTCAGGATAAAATCTGTCACTATTTTTCAGTTGGCTTTAACCTTTAGTTGTGAATTTTCTCTCTGGAATGGCATTCTTTGTGGTCATCTCAGAACGAAACTCCCTTCTCACCAGGCATATTCAGAATAATTGTGGCTGCTCCATAATTGTCCATGCTGAGGTTGCCATGGGAACTCCCAACAGTCCCAGGTGCCTCCGTGGACCAAAACTAGCAAATCTTCTAATGCAGCACCTACTCTTTGTTATGTACTTGTTTTCTTCTTACAGTACTTTTTTAGTCAAAGAAAAAAGCAGAATATTGAAATAATGCAACCTTCTGGTATTTTTTTCTACCTGGTTGGGATTTGAGCAGTAAGATGTCTTTGCCATTTAGAGCACCATTCCTTTTTTCCTGAATTTGGGGGAAAGAAATGTACAAATTTTAAGACTTCTGTTGTGCGAAATGATTTGAGTTTGGTCAAGCCCTTTTTACTTTTCCTGCTTAGTAAAGCACTTCTTGATACTTAAATATCACCTTAGGATAATAAAAGAATAATGCTGGTTTAAAAGTAGCCTGTTGAACTGTTCTATGATCTCCCCACTTCTTTCCACATCACCAGCACGGGGAAATGTTATTAAAGTAGCTGTTATGGTCCATATAAAAGATTTTTTAAATTAAACAAAGAACAGAGCGGCCATAATCCTTACCCATGGGCACATTTACTGAGCACAAGGTGTGTTGATGATGGGAGCAGTCTGAGTCACTACACCCAGCTCTGGCAATTGCAGTGATCCCAGCACGTTGCTGCAAGGGAATGGGATTCGTAAAATCCTCATTTTAGAGCATCTCTGGGAAGGCACACAGTGGTTTTCCTGGTGCACACTCTTCACAGGTCAGATATGTTCTTTTGTTCTAATTATTTCCTTTAGTGTGGCTCTCTAGGTGGCTTTCACAGAAACAAAATCCTTCCCTTAATTTCTGAGAGCTGCGACTGCTGTCCCACCACGGGGACAGTCCCTGGACCCTGGGAGGGGACAAACATCCACATCCCTGGCTTTGAGTCCTGTTTGTGTGAGCGATTCCAGCTGCTTTGACCCATGGAATTGCTGATGGAAGCTGTGCAGGAGCTGGACCTGTAGTTCCTTTCTGCAGCCCCGAACATGAGGAGAGGGAACAGAGCTGAGAACAGGGTGGATGTCATGTCTGAGCACTGGAAGTGGTCAGTCAGTGGTGATATTTTGGTGACATCTCAGTGCTTCTAAACAGAGCTATTAGTATGACCCTAAAGAAAATGTCTTCTGAAATGCTTTATCATTTTAAAGATAAGAACAGGAAGGATGTGGAGCTTGGCCATCAGGCTCAGTTATAAATACCTGGAATCTCTCCAGTGACGCAGGATCTGAGAGATATTTCCGCTCCTGAACTCCTCCAGCATGCAGGGCAGCACTTTGTTTGACCAAACTTGTGTGTTAATCCTTGTGCAGACCCGAATTTACAACCCAGAACCCTCAGGCTGTGGATCTGCACACAAAGCTAACGTGCATTTACACCGTCAGGCCTCTCCTTGTGGCAGCACAGCTGGTGTTAAACAGGATCTGAAACTGTCACCAGAGTTCAAGGCACAACTAAAACTTACTGATGAGTTTTGTTGCTGTTACAGTCTAATGCTGAAGAAATCTCTTTCATTTATTTATAATTTCTTTTCTGAACATCAGTACACTGTTTTAGATTGTTTCAGTGCAGGCCCTGCATTTCTTAGATCTTTAACACTCCTCTTAATTTTCTTTTAAGCCATTTCTGTCTGCTTCATTAGAAAGGAGAAGACCAGAACTTTCTTGATTAATCTGGCATTCTTCTGATATTCACAACAATTTTATATTAAAATGGCATTATATTTCTTTCTTTTAATCAGTGACCAGGAAATCCTAGAGCTGTCTTCATTCTGAGCTGGAGGCTGGGTAGAAATGCTGCAGTTGCATAGCCAGGGCCATAGCAGATACTCCAGGGACTGTTTCAGTAGGTTCTTGAGAACCCAGTGAGTTTTCTAATTAAATCTATTTTCATTCAAAGAAAAACACCCCAAACAAGCAAACAACCACAAAACCCCTAAAACAAACTGTAGAGGAGCTTGTGATTTTGTTAATTTGTGACTTAAGTTCTCCAGGTCTATTAAAGTGTTATATGGGCTGTGAAGGAAACATTACTTTTACATCTTTGAGGGATGGTGATGTTTTACCCCAGAGCTGTTATACTGCAGTTACTTCACTCTTTTTTTAAAAAACAAATAAAAGATATGATCTCTGATCTCTTCCATATCTGTCTCTAACCAATATGCATTCCCACTTTGAAGCTTCAGGCGGGTCAGCAAAGGGGAAATGCGAAAGAAAAATAACATTGCTGACACTTCAAATTGCAAATGACAAGATTAAATTTACTTTTCAGGAAACAGACACTAAGCTACACTGAAATCATGACCAGCCAAAATATCACTGGCACATCAATCCACACTCATTATGCATATAGAGATATAAAAAGAAGAGCTGCTTTTTTTGGCCATGGCACTCATTCCTATTTGTAAATTGTGCATATTTAATCATTAGAGAATAGTTTGCAGCATTATAGAGATGCTGCTAGATGACTCCATCTGTTCTGTACTGTAGTTTGGCAGGGGGAATTCCCTTATGCAGTTGTCTGGAGGTTTCCCATCCACTCACCACGGCTCAAACTGGAGAACTTGAAATTTCCTTACTAGATGGCATAAATCTCTGGTTTCGGTTTGAAATCAGCTGCTGATTTCCTTAAGGCTTTTCTCAGTGTGTTGTGATTTGAGGTGAAGAATATAAAAAATCGTGTTGACAGCAGGGATTTCCTTGTCCCCTATATAAAGGTGAAATATGTGTCGCCCTCCCAAACCCCTCGTGTGCTGCCGCCCCTCTCCGAGGTCATGTAGCGGTGAGAGCCCGGAGTGCTCCTGCCCAGCTGAGCACACGTGGAGGTGTTTTGCCGCGGGGGGTGTTTCGTGCATGGGGTGTGTGTTTGTGAGGCTGAGGTCACGCCAAGGAGCAGCACAGCCCCGGCCCTGGCCGTGCTCCTGTCTCCGCTCCTCCCTGCTCGGGTAATTAACACCGATTTATTTGTCGTGGGTTTTTTCTGTGCTTAACAGACGTGTCCATTTCTGTATTCCTGCTGCTGCTGTGTCTGTATTTGTTTATTCTGCTACTAATTGTGGTTGCTGTGCTGAGCCAGCCCGTTACTAACCATGCAGTGTTTCTCCCTTTCCTGTCTCTTCCAGGACTGTCATGTAAATATCCACTTCTTCAAGGTAGTTTTCTCCTTGGTGTTCTCCTACACACAACCCCCTTTACCAGCATCTGAAGTTTATTAAGTTTAATTTCATTCTCACCATCTTTTAAGGATGCACTTGTTTTTTTCCCACTTCAAGCTTTTCTAATGGCTAAAAAAAAATAAGAATTGAAGTACGAATTTTCCACAATTTGTCATAAAGTGATCCCCAGATTAGAATTTTACTACAAAAAAAAAAGAGTGATCAAACCTGAGCAGATGCAACATGCCTTTCTCTTTGAGGGAATTACTTAAATGAGTGCCACCTTCTCGTGGAAAATGGAAAAAGGTGCATCTTTAATTTGAAAGACATTCATGGAACCTTAAGTGACTTTCACAGATAAAATAATGCTCGTGGTCACTGTATTTTTAAATAGATAAATTTAGGTAATAGAGCATGCATGTTTTATGATTGAACATAGTGCATCTCTTCCTGAATGTTATTTGGAGTATGCTATATTGTAAGAGATATTACCCATGTGCACAGATGCTCTGATACCTGAAGTACCAATTCACCTGTTTATTTCTCATTTTGCTCCTTTCACTACTTCCCACATCACTGAGTTACTCCCATAAAAGTTACACCTCAGCATTGAGAACATACATGTGTTTTGTTTATATTTGCATGTATCTCTAACAAATGATCTTGCTTTATTAGGGCAAAGGCCACTGGCACAAACCACACTTTCAGTTTCATACATTGGCTAAGTTACAATTTAAATTAAAATTTGAAGCTCCTTTGTTTTAAATTGTTCTAAGACTCTTAAGATTATTGGAGCCATTATCATCTTCAAATAGTATTTTTACAACTGAAGTTGACCTGGAGCACTTTACATTATCACTCAAGGCTTAAAATACTTTAATTAAAAAAACAAATGGTTTTTTTTAAGAGTGGTTTATATTATCAATGCATGATTTTAACAAATGTTCTAACACTGAACCAGAAAAATCACATTACTTACTTTTTCTTAACTTTGATTCTGTGTCTCAGAAAAGCGTGTACAGAAGAGAACTGCCCTTCCTCAATCCTTTACACCTCTTCATATTTTAAAATAAAATCATATGGTGGTTTCATTGGTGAAACTTGTCTCATTTTTAAACAAGAGCAAAAGTCACCCTGACAAAATGCATCTGGAATAAATAGGAAATTTTGTCACCTCATTGTAAAATCCAGACCTTGAAGAACACTGATACAAGCTGACAAAAGTCCTTGGTTAATTCACGTTTCCACCACAGGAGTGCACCCAGAAAAAGTACTGAAGAATTTCCCACAGCTGCTGCTTCACAGGCAAAATTCATGTTTAGTCCTGGTGGATTATAAACATGAATTCCAACGGAGAAAGCTGGCACTCTGTTTCTATGGGGACACTCTGGAATTCAGGGGTTTTCATGGAAAAAATGCTTCCTTGTTTATCATCTGTGTTTTCTCACTAAATCACTACAAATCCTCATTCCCCTGCTGCTGGCAGTGACAGTGAGCCCTGAGCTCAGCTCAGGAGCATTCCTGGGAGGATCCAGGAGATCCCTGTGCCGGGAGTGTGTCTTTGGGAATGACCTGTGGGGAATCACTTCATGTAGAGCTGCTGGGGAGGTTTTATGCCCAAGTTTGCAGGATTGGAACTGAAAGGAAGCAGCAGGAGAAAGTGAAGGAGGAAGGGCTGCATTCCTGAGGATAACCCAACAATTCTGAGCTAGAAACCAGTAAATGTACAAAAATTAATTTATCATAGCAGTTGGGAGGTGTTGTGAATACTTGCTTATGGAATAATCAGACACCGGGATAGGTCACACACCTATCCTGCTTTTTTCCCACTGCAAAGTGTGTATTTAAATAGATTATTTCTCAGCGTCATGCAGAAAACACCTTCATCTATGTATATGTGTGTGTGAGAGAGAGAGAGAGAGAGAGAGAAATCATTCAGAGCGCATTAAGAATTGGATACAGAATCCCAAGGTTTTAAAATCAGTCATGGTCTGCAGCTTTGCGTGGCTGGCGGGGTTTGATTGCAGGGATTTGCTCTAAGATCAGGGAGAACTGAAGTCCTTAAAAATTCTTTTAGAACAGAATTTTTTTTTCCTTTATCGAAATGAGTTTTAGGCTTGAAAGCAAATTCCACACTCTAGATTTTTTTATTATTGAAAACTAGCAGTAATTTGCATAATTAAAGAATGAAGGAGCATATAGAAAAGCAATTCTTCTTTTGGCACTTAGGGATTCGCTGTTGTAGCATCCTATTTGCTTTTGGGGATTTTTATTACCACTACCCACGGGAGTGGGTAGTGGTAATAAATTCTTCTGCAAGAATTCTTGAATATTATTCCTAGGCAGCCTCTTTAATTACATTTCATCTCGTTAGGCACTGCTCTGTTGCAGGGGAGGGAGTGTTTGGCAATAAAGGCAGAAAACAAAGTGGACTCAGGTGGCCGCAGGATTATTAAACAGATTAAACATGTTGACAGTGCCAAATGGGGAACTGGAAACTCTTCCCTCTCTGGATTTCACAGCTCACAGACAGACATCATTGTCCAGGGCAATATCCCCTGAAACTCCTGAGGACAGATACATCCCTTTTCTAGTGTCTTTCATAGTCATTTGACTTTGCTGTCTCCATTTTCTAGGGAGTATAGTTTACCTTCACCCTGTGCTTGGCACATTTGGGAATATTGTAGAAATCATGTGTTCAGGTTCTTCATACAGTTCTAACGTCTATGCAGCAAAACAAAAAAAAGAAAAATAATTGAATAGGGAATGTTATTATAAACCCCACAAAAGGTCTGTTGAGATGCTCCAGAATATATTAAACTGTTGTCTTGTCCTTTCAGATTCCCTTTTTTCCCTTTATCCTAAATAAAGTTGTGCTTGAGAAAATAATTCCTCCTCAGAGTGAGAAACCACAAGAGGTCACCAAAGAACAGGGAAAAGCTCCCAGAGCTGAACTGGCTCCAGCAAAAGGCCTGAAAAGAAGGAAATCATCCACATTGTTTGTGTGTATATATATTTAGAAAGATACAAACCCGTTAAATTAAACCATTTTTTCAGTAAAATTCAGTATAACATTTTGCACACAGCCCTTTATTCAAGTTTTATAATTGGTACTGATGATAATTTTTCCTCTAATCAAAATATTTTATAATTTCAGGTGTAAAAACAAGTACTGCTCTGCTCACCTTGGGATTGCTTGGCCCAACACTTTGGTGGCTTCAGGAGTGGGGTTCCCGTGTCCTTGGACAAGCTTTCTGCAAAAGGCATTTTTAATCCTTTCCATATACAGCACAAATATTTGTTTCAGGAAAATCTTCCAAATAAATTTACTGTTAGTCATTAACAGGGTAAATATTAAATAATTTTAAGAGGAGGAGGAGAGGAAATGAAGGGAAAAGCAAACTAAAGACATAAAGTAGTTGGTATTTTACTCCCAGGAAGAGTTTTATCACCCACCTCATTTACATCTTTATGAAACATCCCATTTGCCTTGATGCCTTTTTGCTAGCAATGGGAATGATATGAATTTTTTCCCAGCTCTTTTCTCAATAACTATTTTAGCCATTGAAAGAAAAATGCATTTTCTTTTTTATATATTACATTTTTTACTAATTACATCATAGTTTGCCATTGTGACATTTCCGTCACGAAAATGAATCTGAGAGTGCTGATGATCAGTTTTTGCTTATTTACATCTCTTCACTGTTCCCCTTGCTGCAGGGAAGTGTTGCTGCAGTGTAAAGTCACCAAGGAATGACTGAAATCCATGTGTGAACCTCATGAATCCTTGATGGTGTCCCTGGTACAGGGCACCTCCCTGGTTTCCAACAAAACTCTGCTGATGAATTGTAAGCTGGCCCTAGGTTATGGCATTAAGATTGGACCTCTGTCTAGTGAAGCATTAGGTCTTGCTGGGGCTTAGAAATGGACTCTCCTCGTTTCAAATTCTCAACATCCTGGTAACTAAGTTGTAGAAACTAGGAAATTGATAGTCTATCGTAGCATCTATAATTACATGGAAATGGAAATGCAATAATGGAACAAACAAGCTGCCACAATGACAGAGAACATTTCACTGAATGGGAGGGCTTTTTGTCCAGATTTTGACTTGAAATTTATTGGATTTATTTGCTTTATTAAAGGCTTGCTAATGGCTCAACACACTGATCAAAGTCTCCACTTTTTGTGTACATGACTGGAAACCTGAATGGGTCCTTCCTTGAGACTTGGATAAACCATTATTATTTCAGTCTTTCCATCCTTAGTATCAGCTTTGCTGTTTCTGTCAGTGACATCTTCTATGGTTTGTCTGAGATCTGAGCTACTCTGATTCTTCTTGTGCAGGGTCCAGGTAGCGCAGGCAGAACTGAGCATTAATTTCAAACCGCAGCCCCCTGGGCCGAAGCAGTGAAGCTGGAATTTTACTGTTCAGGCTCTTCCTTCCTCACTTCTCACCATCCATTTTGCCGTTTTTGTAAGTGATATGCAGAGTATTACCTGCCCTGGCTTTGGGTTAATTTAAGAATTAGGAGCAGAAACCTTGGCTCAAGGTGTGGCAGTGTGAGATGGCTGATTCCATCACACAGGGACATCTGAAGAGCAAAGAACTGCTGGTTGCAATGTGTGAAGCAGGGACTTTGTTATCATTTTTAGAGGGATTAAGTCATGGCAAGGAGACATTCCTGCTCCACAAATCTCAATTCTTGGGACCTGAGATGGGTTGTCCAGAGAAGCTGTCCATCCCTGTAAGTGTCCAAGGCCAGGTTGGACACAACCTGGTCTGGTGGAAGGTGTCCCTGCCCATGGCAGGGGGTGGAATAAGATGATCTTTTAGGTCCCTTCCGAAACTGTTCTGTGACTCTGTTACTCTGAGATAAGCCCTGTGCAGTCACTCCTTGAACTGCTGAGGCTCATGCAGTCAGAGCTGTGGGGTTTGGAACAGAGACTGGACAGTGCCACGCTCTTGTTCCATCACTCATTCACTGCTTTCAGCGACTGCACGGGCAGAGCAGGGGGTGGTGGGTGGAACTGCTGTAAAGATGAGGAGGGAATGCTGGTATCCATGGGAAGCAGAGCTGTGAGAATCCAGAAGAGACAGCTGCCAGGAGCCGAGCTCTGGATTTACCTCCCTGTCAGGTGTTGGTGGGGCCAATAAGGCATGGACTGTGGCTCTCCACACAGCACTCTGTTCACGTGGTGGCAATTCAGCATTGTTGTTAAATATTTTTTCATTTATCACTTTTTCTTCTTGAAAATGTGATGCCAGGGATGATCCTGCTGGCATCTGGGAACTCACTGAGAGTGAGTTTCCCTGACAACCAAGGAACACATCCTCTAGTGAGCTGCACACAAAGCTTTGAGTTGGCTTGGATATTTTGCCATTGGAGAAGATGCTCCTGAAGCTGTACTTGGGGGGTAGGAGGGGGTGGCTGCAAGTTTGGGCAGGCTTGGATCCTGGTTCCCATATGGGAACAAAGCCGGTCTTACCAAGCTGAGCATTGCAAACAGCAGCAGAGAAGAAGCAGTGGAGGAGAGCAGTACAAGGTGTTAAAGCACTGACATCTTGTAAAGGGACTCATTGCCCTGAAGAGATTGGAAGGAGGAAAGGGAATTTTGCATACTTTTTTTTAAATCCTCACAAATTTTGTTTATTATTGGCTAATGTGGAAAATGACCAATTCAGTCTCTTTGCTCTGTAATTCCTAAGATTCTCTACTACAGATATACACAGAGGGCAGAAGAACCAACATTCAGAGTTATTGTTTTGTCCTATTCAATTGTCTTCTCAGGGAAAAATCAGAATGTTTTGAAAAGAATCAACGAGAACTACTGCAGTTGCCATAAAGAATTACTATTCCCTGAATCATTTCTGTTTCTTCTTTGCATCACACTTCTCATTAGGTTTTGGATAACCTTTTTCATATTTAATTGAAAGTACAATTGTTACTCTTAGATTAAAAATAAATCGAAAGCATTTTTACTGTGAAACTTGAGATATCTTTTCCGAAAAGCACCTGCCAAATTCCAAGAGTCTCTCCAGTGTAGCACACTGTAATTTCTGTAACACTCCATGGAGAAGTGAGTTTGGGCTAAATATATAAGATATGTCTCACCTGTGGTTTCAGGGTAAAAGAACTGGCCGAGATAAGGTGCGTCCAAACCAGAGGAAGTAAGATGATGTGCATGTCTTGTTTTCTTTTTAGATTAACTTTCCTGCTACCAGTGCAGACTAATTTATCTTTAACATTCTGTTTTCCTGGTTGGTTTGCTGCAAGCTGGCTTCCTTGTAACAATACCCTGTTTTTATCCAAGATAATAAGCCAAGGAGTTGGAATGTAGATTGAAAATTAATCCAGGACCTGGAATGCCATCTTCAACTTCAGCAAGTTTTAATATCCATAAAAAATAAAGGAGGATTCAAACAGGATTCTGCAATTTTCTATTTTAGTTGTGGTAGGAAAGGCAAAATATCAGTCTTTTCCAATAAGCTTGTAGGAATAATTTGAGTTTATGTCCCTTCTGTAGCTGCAAAATTGGTTTTGCTCTGGCAATCCAGAAGAGGATATTGGCTGCATGGTATTTTCTCTCTGCTATAGCCCAGGTGTTTCAGATACAAAACTCATGATAGAGCTCAGTGAAATGTCTTGAAATTCCCTCTCTGTTTCCACTAGGACCTTAAGCCAAAGCACAGTAACAGGAATTCACATGTCAAATGTGGAAAAGGTTTTTTTGCATGCTTCTGAAAGGATGGTGGCTGGCCAAGGTGGTGGGAAATAAGGGCTTTTGATAAGGTTATGATAATTTACGGAGTCCAGCCACTTTGGGGCTATGTGCTTCCTTTGAGTCAGTCTGGTTGTTCCCCAGCATTCCCTGGCTGCCCTGTCTCCGTTTTTTCCAGCTGGTTTGCAGCAGGGTTCTCCCTACTCCTCCCATGGCAGCTCAGCCAGGGGATAACTGGGATTGTCACCTTCCCATAGGCACAGGTCACTCCCAGCTCAGCACAGCCAATAAACTCCTGCCCTGTTCACCTCCTGCCTCGGTCAGGCAGCACAGAGCCCACCTGACCACACAAGAGGAACCCTGTCTTCTCCTCAAAAATCTGCCATCTGGAAAAAGAAATTCTCAAACTGAGAGTTATGGTGATGTCTAATTTAAAAAAAGAAGAAAAATGGAAATGAGAGGAGAGTGTCTGTTGCTCATTGAATCTAAGTGCTCAGAGGATGCAGAGAGGCCCTGGTTGGGTTCTCAAATATTATTTTAAGATCCTGCCTTCAGATTCTGGCAATTCCAGCCCATGTTCACTCTGAGTGAGTGCAGTGCCTCCAGGTCTGGAGCGAGCTGCAGGAACAGGAGCCTGCTGGTGAACCTGCCATGGTTTTTTATGGAAAAAGTGCAGGAAACCCCAGAGCCTGGGATTGCAATGCTGTGAAGAGACCTCCCCGCCTGGTTGGCAGATTTGTATCCAAAAAAACAAATGACCTTGAACAAAATTTGATTTTTTGTTTCAAATTAAGCATTTTTCGAACAAGCTGCCAACAACCTGCCCAGTGGGTTTTAAGTGTAAGAGATAAAGCTGGTGCTTTCCATTCAGGGCCTGATTTGGATCTCCATTACTCAGTGAAAAGGAGGATATTGAAATTGCTTTGTGCATCAGAAAAGCAAGATCTTTACCTGAGATCCCATACGTGGGAGCATCACAAAGGCATGGCCAGCAAAGCTGCTCCCTTGGGCCACATCTTTATCTTGTACAAATAATGGATATTGGGATTTTGGGTTTTTTCACTTGTTTTGCTTATGGCTCAATCTTGTGTGGCCTCGAAAGGAGTTTTATGCTGCCAAAGAGCTCCAGCACAGATTTGTCCCAGCAACCAGAACTACCACAGGAACATCCCTTGCAGACTCAGGGATTTAAGCTGAAATCCAGGACTGCCTCTTCCTAAATGTTTGCACAGCACCTGATCCAGATCAGCATCTCCAAGTGCTGCTTTCATGCCAACAAGTAATAACATTGCTGTGTAGGAAATGCCCCATTCTAAGCGGTATTACAAGTTTTTTAATAAAGAGATCTAAATTTCCAAAAATCATATCCCTGTGGGCAGGACATAAGATTTTCTGCACTTACAGCATTGCAGGAAGAGTCATCTAAGCTGAGTATGGTTTTCAAGTGACATGTGGTTATTTTGTCAGATGATTATCTGACATTACTGCCTGCAAGAGTAGATGGAGTCTGTGAATTGAGTGCCTCTCAGTTTTATGGTTTGAAACTCCTCCAGGGAGGGGAAAGTTTGTAACTTCCAGTTTCCAGTGCCAAAGGTGTATGCCGAAGGTGTATGCCAGGCATGGCTTTTAAAGAGATAGATTGTGTGACTTTGAATAAACCTCCACTTCTATAATTTTCTTTATCTATAAAACAGCAATAATATACAAATACTGTCCTTTTGTGGAGCAGACAGAAGAGTAGTTGTCCTGAATTGTCAAACATACGTCAGTGGCACAAAGTAAATTAACCATATTAGAGGTTATTAACCAGACCAACACACCAGATGGATGGGGAAAGCACTTATATCCCAAAGAATTATTAAACCTTATTGGCTTTGCTTCTGCTGGTATAGGGGATTATTTTGAGAAAACAAAAAAAAAAAAAAGGGATATTATCTTGCAGCCTGCATTATCTTTTGGTGAGTCTTACTTTTTTCTCTTCTGTTAACTCTGAGATTTGAAATGCAGCTTACTTGAGCCGTGACATGGTGTCTCATGTGAAATACTGAGACTTGCAACCTCCTGTAAACCAGAGTGTCTGGCCAAGGCAGAGCCCTCACCTGTAATATTCCCCTTTCTCCCTTTTCCAGATCAACCCTTGATTGAAAATCAAAGTTGATTGTACTGCTGGTTTGAAAGTGGCCGTGTTCATCTGCATTAACTCTCACATGTTGTGGGGTTTTTTAATGCAGGTTACTTTTCTTAGTGCATGTCAAAATTTTCTTAACTCTTGCTATGCAATGACTTGAAGAATTCCATTTTAAAAGAGAATATTTTGAAGAGGTTGTTTATATCCTAAAATACCCAGTGTACCTTGCAGCATGGTATTTTCAGAGAGCCTCTTTTTTTTTTTTGTGTTTCAGAAAAAAAGCACCATATAAGCTGCTTTTGGCATGAAAGTCAATGATCTTTTTTTTTTTTTAATTTTGTTTTTGGACTTTGCTTTGGTTTTGCTCTTTTAACCAGATAAGCGTATCTTATCTGGAATGAGTCTTTGAAGGTGTGTCTGTGCATATTTTGTTATGCAGATTTTTGCCTGGGTTTGCCACCTCAGACCTGGCCATTTCCAGTTCCAACTTCCACCCAGTGATCCCTTCTGCCACGAAAATGTGCTGTTCTTCTCACTTTGCTGTTTTTGTGTGTGTATGTGTGTGTGTGTTCTTCAGAAAGCCAAACTGGGGCCAGCTGGTAACAAAGTCATTACTTCAACAGAAGACAAGAACTCAAGTGTGCCATCCAACAATCTGGACAGGGTGAAGCTGACAGATTTTAACTTTCTCATGGTTCTTGGAAAGGGGAGCTTTGGGAAGGTAGGAATTCTTCATAATTAATCCACTCACATTCCTTTTCCTTTTTCCTTTTTTCTTTTTTCTTTTTCTTGAAGAAGAATGAATAAAAAGTTCTCTGAGAAGCAAAATCCAGAGTCAAAAGGATGTGCATTTTTGAGGAAAATGTTAAGAAATCAGGCAGTAAGGTCATTCCCCTAAGGACTAGTAGGCTTCAGTCCTGGTTGGCAGTTTTCTTGGAAAAAATAAAAATAAATATAAAAACTCAGACTGTTGGGCAAGATGGGAACTCGTTGCTGACTTTCAGATCCCCACTTCTTGGCAGTTTCAAGGAAACTAAGTCTACTTTTCTGGCTTTAATACCTAGGTCACTGTGCCCATTCTGGAAGTCACCAACATTGGTAAGGCTGAATATTGGGGAAAAAAACAGGAATAGTGTGTGTGTATATATATATATTTGAAATCCAATAGTTGAGAGAACAGACTGCTATTTTTCTGTCTGTTTGAACAAAATTCAGGTGATAAAGTGCCCTTTACTGAAGAAGTCTCCTGGGACTTAACATTTTATCAGCCCTTCAGCAAGGAGCCCGCGATCAAGCAGCAGGTTTGGGCGCAGGCTGTGTCTGAAATGGCTGTACAATGATCATAATTGTGGGGGTTTGATCAAATTTGTCTATACAAATTAAAGGAAAAGCTGGCTTGCCATCTCTCTACATCTTCAGGCATCTGAGTGACCTTCCCTCCTCAGCCTGGGGGATTTTCACGCCGCTGTTTCTCTTTCCTGCAGGTGATGCTGGCAGACAGGAAGGGCACAGAGGAGCTTTATGCAATCAAAATCCTGAAAAAAGACGTGGTGATCCAGGATGATGATGTGGAGTGCACCATGGTTGAGAAACGAGTCCTGGCACTGCAAGATAAGCCGCCATTCCTGACACAGCTCCACTCTTGTTTCCAGACAGTTGTACGTGAGCTCTGTCTTTCTTGCCACCCTAATGTTTCCCAGACTGTGTGCTCATGGATTTTATCACTTCAGTAACATTTATTATCATCCAACCCATATATGGTAGCCTCTGCACACAGAAAATGGCGAAGAAGTCCCACATGTAATTACCCCTTGTATCTTAAATACAAAAACTCATTTTAAAGAGTTTTCTTCATGCGGTCATTCAAGCAGGCCAGCGTGGCAATTCCTAAATGTAATTAGATGTGCTTTCCTAAGTCAGAGCCTCAAGCCCAGATTCCCACAAACTCCTAAATACTCTTAAAGCTCTGAGGATAGTACTTGAAAAGTCTTAATGGCTGTTATTATATCATGGGGTTATTAGTCATGAATCAGTGTTGGTGGATTTAATTTTCTGTCACTTTTGGGTGACACTGAGGGTTTTTTTCTTTTTTTCCTTATAAATATGTGAAGTGGATATTTGCCCATCACATTGCAAAACATCTCCCAGTGACAGATTTCAGGATGGATCTGATGATCCAGTGTCACTGTGCCAGCCTCTTCGATGGCATGGAATCATTGAGGCTGGAAAAGTCCTCTAAGATCACCAAGTCCAACCACCTGCCCACATTCCCCACAAAACCATATCCTCAAGTGCCACATCCACACCATTTCCCAAAGGAAAACTTACTAGGAAGGATTAGAAATGGCCTCAAAGCAGGAAATTTTGACCACCTTTGATTTTTTTTTTTCATTTATTTTTAGAGACAGATTTTTCAGACTGAGCTATATTTGTATAATTCTTGAAACCATTGAAGACAAATAATCTGTAATAGCATGGCACAAAAATTGGCAAAAGTAGACAGACCTCATCAATCATTTACTCTTGAAGGTTATACAAAACATTCCACTTGCATTTCCTGATCTATAATTTTTTCCCAGTCCTAATAATCCTAAAAGCTTTTTAATAACGTGCTAGTGACTTTCTTTTTTGGCTGATCAAGGAATATCTAATATTCTCTCTAATGTATTTATGTGCCTCTTTAATACTTGATCCTAGGACCGGCTCTATTTTGTGATGGAGTATGTGAATGGTGGGGATCTCATGTATCACATCCAGCAAGTAGGAAAATTTAAGGAGCCACAAGCAGTGTGAGTGTTCATGTTCATGTATTTAAATCATGTCATCATCTTGATTTTACTCTGTAAGAGGATTTGGTTTCTTCTTCTTCCCAGGCTCAGGATGAAGTCCAGGCTGGCCTTTGTTTGTTTTTAAGGCCCAAAATCTGAACTTTGTGGTAAAAATGTTGTTTGCACACATAGACCAAGGGTAGCTGTGCCTTTATTCAAAAATACAGCACAAACAAAGGCAGGAGAGGCTACTTGAAAAGTGACAAGAATTTAAGCAGGGCAGCAGGAAATTAAAGATGTTACTTCATATTCTGATGATGTTTTTAAAAAAAATATTAAAAGGAAATAAAAAACAGTGAGTAGAATACTTCAGTCAGAATTAGTGCTACAGAGAAAGGCAGTACAAATAGACTCAGCATTGCAATATAAATTACAGTTTATACAAGATAATGTATAGCTTGTAAGAATTTCTGTGATGTATTTGTGAGGAGTTAATAAGGGATTAGAAGTTGTTTATGTCCATGGTTCTTTTCAGGTAATTGTACATCTGGCACATCAGTGAGCAACTGAAAATTATCTGTAGCATATTTGAGAGTGAATAGTTCCATCAGTACCATTTTAGTCATCCTCATAATACCTCATCGCCACTTATTAGTGTTTCATAAATCATTTACTAATGAAACTTTAAAATCAAGGGTGACCAACTCCTTTAAGCATTCAGTTAAAATAATTTCTCATTTTGATTTAAGCCATCAGGGCTTGTTGAAATGAGAGGCCTTCTAAATATGAGTATTTCAGATGCAGACAAACATTTTAACAAGTCACTGAATAAAACCGAGATGGTGTCAGATCATCCTTGACTCCAAGCTAATGCATCCTGCCAACACTTGACAAAATCTGTGGTGCTTCATGACAGCTTTTGCCTGTGCTGCATCTTCATCACACGTGTTCACAAACACCTCTGAGTGAGTGTTGCAGAGCTCAGTTGCTTCCTCTCCCTTGTGCTGAGCCTAAAAATTAATCTCATCTTTAAATAATCCTCTCACATATAATTTGCACAGTTCCACAGCAACCAGCTTCAAACAGCCACCAGTACTCTATACCTCTTAACTGCATTCAGCAATTATAGTTTATATGGTAATCATTTTAATTAGCTTGGTGTAATTAATCCATTAACAGGCTGTATAAAGAAATACTATTTCTGCAAATTATTTCATGCCATATGAATTGCAATGTACATTGAGCTGCCTCCTGAATTCATCAATATGTGATTAGAGATAAGGACCTTTGCAGCAGAGTTAGATTAGATCAGTGCAAAAAAGAGCTGTGCTCCAGCTGCACCATTTTTTGTGGCCCAGGGAGCCACTTTCACCTTTTTTTTTTTTAAATTCTGCATTATTTTATCATCAAATACTCAAAATGTATCTGTTAAGGTCCAGTTTAAGTGAAATGTCTTTTATGTCGCCTGTATATATAGACCATAAATTACATATTTCATATGCTATTGTATTATCATATTTTACCATGATTCATTTCCAATTTATTTTGCCAGAAGAAAATCATGAGGCAGTAAGAAATCTGTTGATTTTTTTTCCCACACAGGTTCTATGCAGCTGAGATCTCAATTGGGTTATTCTTTCTCCATAACAGAGGAATTATTTATAGGTGAGTATCATCTGACATAACTAATTTCTGAACTATTTTTAAAATGCAAAAAGGATCAGTTTCTTAAATGTTTCAGTGTATTTTTAAGACAGTTTATAAAAAGCTATCAGTGTAGAGCTCTTTTTGTTGTGTTGGTGCTGGTGAGGTGGAAGGTCTGTTTTACCTGAGCTTTCTGACACCTGTGCTCTGCCCAGCTCAAATGAAAATTCTTGAAAATGAAAAACTTTATCTTTTGTATTTCTGTGTGATGTTTAATAATATTACAAAAGTCTCAGGTGAGGGGTCAGACACAGCCACCTCTTTCATTCATTGTCCAACCCAGAGAAGCTTTTGCTGCTCCTGGATCCCTGGAAGTGTCCAAGGCCAGATTGGATGGGGCTTGGAGCACCCTGGGATAGTGGAAGGTGTCCCTGCCCATGGCTGGGGGTGGGACTGGATGATCCCTAAAGTCCCTTCCAACTCAACCCATTCCATTATCTTAAGATCATTCTTGGATGTCTGCCCGCCTCCCTCCAGGCTGAGCCAGCCCCACATGTGAACCCTGAACCTCCACCCCCAAAGAGCTACAAATATTCCTTATTCAGAATAAGCTGGCCCTAGCTGATCCCTAGCATTAACCTTTAATTACTGTGATTCTTCTCAGAGATCTGAAATTAGATAATGTGATGCTGGATTCAGAAGGTCACATCAAAATTGCTGATTTTGGAATGTGCAAAGAACACATGTTAGATGGAGTAACAACCAGGACCTTCTGTGGCACTCCAGACTACATTGCACCCGAGGTAAATATTGACCCTTTCAAGAACCTTTTAGTCTCTTGAAAGGGAATTGTCCCTACACATTTTATACCACTGGGTTTGGATGGCTGTTTCTCCAGATTCTCCATGGATGGCACCATTTAACTTCTGCAGGTATGCTGGATATATTTGTGAATTAATGCAATGTTATCAATAAGACTTCACTATTTTAAGAAATACCTAGTTGATTGAAAAACTAACTTTTTATGAGATAAGTGCTTCAGATTTTGTTCATTCTAGCAAAAGACTCAAAAAAACCTGGGTTCACCAACTTGTGATCTTAATTTTGTAGCCTGGACATACTGTTATACTAAACTTTGCACTTTGTGAAGTTATACAAACTTCATGGGTGCTGCTGAGCTTGTTGCTGAGATCAGCAAATATTTCACTGGGAGCAAACAATGCTTCTTTAATCTACTCCACAGGTTCACACAGCTGCCAGCACACATTTATTTAAAGGATTGTTTGGCATTTTCAAGAAATCACAAACCACTCACTGGTTTTTGGGAAGGGACTCATGAGGTCTTGAAGCTTTTTGCTGACCTCTCTGTGGTCTTCTTCAAGCCATGTCCTGCAAGTGCTGCACAGGTGCCACAAGCTGCTGCTCTTCACCTCAGGAAAGCTCCTGTCACTGAAGGCCTTTTCCAAAAGCTGTGAGATCAGGCCTTGAGTGGAGTTGTTGTAATAAATCCATAATTTGCCTTGAGTTTTCCGTGACATGCCCATACTTGTGCAGCTTTCAAGCCACTGAATGTGACATTGAAGCCTGAACCAACTGCAGTGGGTCTAAAATGAAAATTTGTCCCCGAGAAGCACAGTTGTGCTTTAAGGCACTGGGATAAACATGAGCTTAGAGTTAAGATTTTGAGTCTAGATATGATTTGTATTTCAGTAGTTGAGGTCTAAAGAATTGAAAACAAGCACATGTGCTGATTTGGATGTAATTCAAATATATGAATATTAAAATCTGGTATTTGTGCATACTGAGCTTTCAAGAGCCTTGATTTGTTTGGCAGCAAATTTGATGCAAGAGGCTGGATCCTGATCCAAGAGACTCAGTCATTCACTGGGTACTGAGCAAGAGGCAGCTCTGGCTGAAGCATTCCTGGATGTAATTGAATGTTTGTTGGAATGGGGAAGATTTATACACGGACAAGTAAATTAGTGTCTAAGGTGAATTTTGTCATCTCCCTGAAACTGGAATGAAAAATAGTTTGTTTTTTTCCCAGTTGCTAATTCATGCTTTTCAGATTGAAATATTGTGTATTATAGGCCCTTGTTTTTTCACCATTTGCTGTTGCTTGCAGCAGGATATCAGAACAACCAGAGTAGTATTTCATTTTCTTCTGTCAAAACATGAATGAAGCCAATATTACAAATTAAAGTGTCCTTTCTGTGACAATTGTCTTGTGCCAGTTAATGCCAAAGAACGTTTTGTCAATACCAGAATGCTCAGTGTGGGTCAATGCTGGAGTGAATTATTTTACTTTATTTGGGAATTTAATATAAAGAAATAATCCTTTCACCAAAACATCCAGTAAGTGAGAGTAGATCAGTCTACTATCTTACAAACAGATTTGATTTTATTTTGTTTAATTGGCTGATTTTCTTTTGTTTCTGAAGAAATGATTGTGACTGACAGATTGCTAACTAGTTCTGTGGTAAACTTCAAAGGAACGTTCCTGTTTCACTTGCAGAGGTGTTTCGGCCCATGTTTCCACGGGCTGAAATTTATAAATTTATAATAGATTTTAATGAGAATTCATTTGCACAGTGCCATTCCCTGCTGGGTGGCAACAACGGAGCTAAATCTAAATGAACTGTTGAAGGTGTCTGGAGTAGAGTCCTTGTGGGTGGGCTGCACTCATAGAGACTTAGCTCTTTTCAGCAGCATTTGGAGAATAACGTGGTGACTCTCACGGGGCCTGAGGGAGCCCACGCTGCCCCTGCAGGACCTGCCCACAGATAGATCAGAGAACACACAGCTGCAAGGACCCTGCAGGGACAGCTCAGCTGGTGTCCCATGTCCCAGCTCTGCGTGGAAAAGCAGGGGAGTACAGTGCTGCCTTCAGCAAAGTGAACCCCCCAATTTGGTGTGCTGCAAAATAATGTTTTCCTTTATTTATGAGTTGGAAAGCTGCCATTTGCTATTACTTAGATGTATAATGGGCTGGAATTATTGTTAATTTTCTTACGCTGTGCAATTTGAGAAATGTGCAGAGGTTAAACTGGTGGGATCCCAGGTCTGACAGCTTCTCTCAGGCAGAAAGTGGTTATCTTGTACAGAGCATTTCCTGATGTGCTGAACTTAAATATTTATGGTCAGAGTGGTAAAATAGCTGTGAAATCAATTAGTACTTTGTGTTTCCTTGACCAGTCAAGAGAGACAGGAGGAGATGGATGTCAAGAGGATTAGGGGGAAGGGATTCTGCCAGCACAGAACCCCAGCATCAGCATCCCTGCAGCAGCCAGAGTGCTGATTTCAAATTTCAGAGGAATTTCTAATTTAAATTCCATTTCCCTTCTCTTCCATCTCACAGCCTCAAAACCTTCAGTTCCAACCTTGAATTTGCCAGGATTGTGGGAGGAAAATAGGTATTTAAAAGGTTTGGAAAGTGCATTTGACTGTTTCTTGTGCTAGTAATATTTATTTCTTTTAATAACTGAGTTTTAACTTTTCCAGCAGACACTATATATGCTCACAAAAGATTTCCTCTTGCCTCTGGGATATAATCTTTTCATCCCAACTGCCTACTAACTGCAATGATCTAAATATTCCTACAAATTGCTGATATTAATCTCTGTGTCCTGCTCTTAACTGTGCATTCCTTGGAGGCAAAATAGAGAAAAAGAGAAAAAAACTTCTGCCAATTTTGCTTGATGAGCGAAATTCCTGAGCTCTTTCTGAGCACTGAAATCCACAGAACCTGGAAAGGCAGAGCTCTTAATACATGGCAACAGATGGGTAAAATGAGACATCTGAAATGCAAAAGGACATTTAAAAGGAAATCTTTTGAATTAATGATGGAGAAGGAGGAGAAAAGAAGGATCCCATCAGCTTTCCACTTCTTCCTGGCCAGTGGAAATCAGGAATCAAAGCTGGAGGAGGGTACAGGTCTTCATTTCTAGGGGCAGGAACTCCCTCACAGCTCTGTGGGTCTGCTCTGCACACTGTGGTGAGAGAGGAGGTCATGTTCATATTGCCCTCATTTGCTCTAAAAGATACCAGAAATTGTACATGCAGATAGAATGACTTTGGCAGCTGCTGCAAGGCAGGCAGGGATGGCTTTGAGTGCAGCAGCTGGGAGGTGACACACGATGAATTCTGGGTGATGAGGAGGGAACTGCTGAAAATACAACGTTTAGAACTTGCTGACTTTGTACCGATGGATGTTTGACTGTACATAGAAAACTTCATGTGCTTCCTCCCACATGTAATCCCTCCCTCGAAGGGAGCATTCTTCCCTCTCCTTTGCACTTCCCAATTAGTGCTGTGAGCAGCTCCCAGGACGAGGAGCTTATCCGCAGGTTCCACGTTGGCCGCGCTCGTTGGGGAATGAACATGGCAAACAACTGGTCTGGGTTTCCCTTGGGCCACAGCCTTACCAGGATCAAGCTGGTGATTCAAATTGGGTGTATTCAGATAGGATGAAAGGAAGGAAACTCCCCATGTACAGCAGCAGACAGTGGCAGCACCACCATCTCCTACATGGAGATAAGTCCATGAAAAAGGTGTTTGTCATTGTATTTGCAGTGGGACCTGTCCAGCCTTGATGGCTGTATTTATGTCTCAGTTCCCACTCTTCCGTCACAGACTGGCTCAGATGAGGGAGGTACGCACCAGCTCAGAGGGACTCTTCTCTGTTCATCAGATGTGGCATCAAACAGCACAAAAATTGTTGTGATGCTGACCATACATTGGAGCGTTTTCCATGTTGATTCTGCCTCTCTTGATAATTCTGTTTGCTATTCTCTCCCAAAGGCAGATTTCATAGGGGAGATTGCATTTCTTGATGGGAATGCTGTAGAGAAGAGTCCAGCCTTGACTTACCCCTTGCTGGATAAAAATCAGCATCAAGTCTGTGCTTTGGTACAACTTTCACTGTAGGACATTGCATTGCTGCATTTAAATGATTTCTTCCTCTCAGTAATCCCATCAAACTCCTTCACAATAGGGACAGAAGTAGACTGTGGGCTCCTGGACAGACCTGGCTGCCAGGTACAGAACCTTGGCAGTGGGGCAGCGTTTTCTTTCTCACTGCTGTGGATCCATCTTTTTCTCATTTGCTAATTGAAATAAACTGATCCTCCCAAAACCACATACCTGGACTGCACTTTTTGTACAAAACATTCTGCCCTTATAAATTAATGACCTGAAAAATATCTCTTTTTTTTTAATATAAAATATTTTTTTCCATAAGGCAAGGAGACATTGTCAGAGAAGGATTGAGGATGAAATGTTTGGTCATCTTCTGTGTGTAAAGGCCAGTATTTTTCCTGGATGAAAATTTGAAAGTGTTTGGTGTTGCAAAAGGCAATATTGATTCCAGCAGGAGCTTACTGGTGATGGAAATGGAAGGGAGAGTAACCAAGTATGTCAACTAGTCTAATATGAAATGAAAGTTCCAAATATATATCTTTTAAGCCCATATTACTACTAAGAGACAACTAATATAGACTGCCTTTATGTAGGGCCTTCCAGATGAGAATCTTGTTATTATCTCTGGTTGTCTAATATATTCCAAAGCACAATTGATTTTTAAATCCTTTGGTTAGAAACATTGCAGTAATTTTTAAGTCATGCGCTGCTGTATATCAGGGAAGGACATATATTCACACAGAGACTATAATTTTATTTAGTAGCCAGGCAGTCCTGCTTTATTGCACTGGTGACTCACTATTTTCCTGAGCAACTATGGAACTTGGCAGTTCAACTTCTCTTTCAGACAACTGAAAAATTTAGGATGTGTAATGTGTACTTGACTTGGCAATTAATTTCACAAAGAATAAAAACATGAGCAAAGAGGAAAATGAATGCAAGCCCCTCTGGAGTACTGCCTGCCTCAGTTCCCTGCTCATTCCAGTGGAGTAGAGACATTGGAGTTGAAAGCTCTGATATTGCCTTCAGTGGGGATGGGCAGGGACTAGGATATCCTGCATCCCTTCACAGTTCACAGTATCCCTTCACAGTTATTTAGAAAGAGATCTGAGGAACACCTGCACCTCCAAACTCCTCCACACCATGACCAAATGCAGCTCTTCAATAAATGAACTCTGATCTCTGAGGAGGCCTCGATTAAAGAAGATGATGCAGGAGGGACCCAGGTGCTGCTGGCACGAGCAGCCTTTCCTTGTGTCAGAACTCAATTTGTACTGCTTTGTGAGTCAGATGTGAACCCAGAGGATGGAAAATACTTGACATTTCCATTAGTCTGAGCAGCAGAACCCCCTTTCTTTTTGGTGTAGCTGGTATTTCATACTGAGTGTCAGAGTCATGCAGCTTGGGAAAACTTAACTGAGCTTTTTGGGGTTTTGCTCTTTTCCTAAATTTTTATTCCTTTTACAGCAGAACAAAAATATAAATATTGAAAAGAAAGGCTTAATTATTGATAGTCCATAAGTTAAGTGAGCCTCATGATTTCAAACTTTGACATGAACTGTAGGATGGTTTTGCCTTGTCTCCTACATTGTGCTGCTGTACTTCCTCCTTTGCCCTCAAATGTACATCCCAAGGACTCCTGAGAGCTACATTTTTCCAAGATATCAGGGTACCAAGGGCGTGGGTGCATTTAGACTTAACACTTGGAAAACAATCCAACTCCCACTGAAACCCGTGATTAGCTGGAGTGAGGATTACAGGATTGTGGGTTTTTTACATGTTTCCTTTTCCAAGGAAATATGTCCTTCTCTGCATGTCAGACATGTACCTGATATGCCACAAGGCTGGGAGCTTGTTAACACAGGTGTTTTTCCTTTGGTTTTCTTTTGTGATTATGCAGATTATTGCTTACCAGCCCTATGGGAAGTCCGTGGATTGGTGGGCGTACGGTGTGCTGCTCTATGAGATGTTGGCGGGCCAGGTAAGATTCACCCTCCTGTGCTTGCTGTGACCTCCTCCTGCACTCCAAGGCTGCTGTTTCAAGGCTCCCTAAAGGTTTAGACCATTACAGGATAGGACTGAAGTCTTTCATTCTGCTGTTATCTCCTTGTACTCTCGACTGACTCAACTGAGAATGTATTTAGGCTTTAAGCTCTTTATGTTGCACCCACATAATCAAGCTCTGCCTTTGAATACAGCTCCTTTGTACTGCAATAATGTTATTAATAGCCATCTTCAGAACTGAAAGAGAGACACTTGAGCAGAAAAATGCATGTCAAGTGGAAGAAATACCATTTAGTAGTTTGAAACCACAGGGAAGCATAATAAGAGTGTGTGTATAAGCTCTGCATTGCAGTTAAGTCCCAAGAATACAGTTCTTGTACTGTATGCCCTGAGGGTAAAATATGGGTCTCAGCACTTAGCAATCTGCTCAGTTACAGACCCCTCATTCTGCAAAGTTAATGAGAGGCTGCTCTCTGAGTCACTTGGGGAGGGAAACAACACTGTGCAGCAGCAAATGGCAGAGAAGTACCAACTTTAAGGAATTCTGTGAGTCTTGAGTTGAAAAAGATTCCTGCAATTGGCTTTCGGTGAGTGTTAGCTAAAGGTAGGCATTTCCCAAGCTTAAAACATACACTTGAAACAAATGCCTTTAAGAGTTTCTCTGCAAAATTCCAGTGGACATTTTAAAAGTTTCAGTGTGTAGCAATTGCAGCTGTTTACAGGCTGAATTGCAAATATTGGCCATCTGAATGCTTTGGAGAAAAGGCGATTTACCATTAGCTGGGCGTTGCACAGGGCCCATATCCTGGGGATTTATCCTACCCCTGTATTTTAAAATATAGTGCAGCCCTTCCTTGTAATAGTCTCAGAAGCAGAATCTACAGCCATGACATAAAACAAACTGGAGTTTAACTGGAATTGAGTGAGGAATGGATATACTTCAGCACAAGGTAATTGAAAGTTAGTCTCCAAACTTCACCCTCTGAAGTTATTTTGCCTGTCTGGTGCACAGTAGCTTTAAAAACTGATTAAAGCTGATCACAAAGATAATCCTGCAGACATTTCATTAACCTGGCTGCCATTCTGGGGACAGAAATGAACATTTCTCCTTGATTTTAATCTGAGACTGTCAAACAGTAAGCTTCTGGGTCAGCAGATATCCAGGCTGCAGATGGCTGTGAGTTTGGTGTGCATTCCTGGACAAGGAGCACTGCTGTGTACTGATCTCTTTGGGCATGGTATTGTCATATCATATAGTAAAAAGTGGAGAATTTAAAAGCATGAGAAGGAAAACTCAAGTTACTCAATTGTGACTTATTTTCAACAGCCTCCATTTGATGGGGAAGACGAAGACGAACTTTTCCAGTCCATAATGGAGCACAATGTTTCCTACCCAAAATCACTGTCCAAAGAAGCTGTCTCCATCTGCAAGGGGGTGAGATAAAATTTTATGTATCATTAAATTCCTTTTTGGCAATCCTTGTGAATAGCTGGGTTTTGCCTGGCTTTGACACAGCACTGTGCTATTTTAAAGTGCAACTTCTGTCAGGCAGTGCTGAGCTGTGTTGTCACTTGGTGTCACTGGTAAGTGCTGGGCTCTTCCTGCTGTGCCTTCTTGTTTTATGGAAAGAACAAATGTCAG
This sequence comes from Corvus moneduloides, assembly GCF_009650955.1. Classification (NCBI taxonomy): domain Eukaryota; kingdom Metazoa; phylum Chordata; class Aves; order Passeriformes; family Corvidae; genus Corvus; species Corvus moneduloides. The sequence goes on from NC_045494.1 coordinate 3,310,291, forward strand.
AATCAGTAGCTGCCAAGTCCAAAGCAGGATTTATAAACAGGATGATGGTGTGAAGAGTCTCCTCCTGCTTTGCCTCTCGACCCACGGCAGCACAGCCCCAATTGTGCAGGGTGAGATTTCTCAGCTTGGATAGAGATCCTCCATTGAGTCCTCAGCCCAGAATGCCTAATGACAGGATCAGAGCACAGGAGTTTAGCAGAATCCTTTTTAAATGTAGGTGAAGATGAGCTTATGTGAAAATCTTTAGCATAAATGGAAGGAAATAGTGGGGAAATCCTGACCCAGTGGTACCTGTGTGGCCTAAAATTGGTCTTAGATTCTATTTTTTTTTTTTTTTTTTAATTTGGAGGAAAATAATAGATTTGGCTTCAGGGGGTTAGCTTAGGAAAAAAGAATTCATTTGAATTCATTTGATTCCATGTGATTCTCCAGAGCACAATCAGTCTGCAGCTTTTCCAATCCAACGTCTGTAATGGTTTATTTGATGTCTGACATACACTGATAAAATACCACTGCACTTAGTTAATTTGATATTTACGTTCTTCCCATCCTTTGCAACCATTTATGGAGTATTATACATGGGCTCGATATTAGTTCCTTGAAAATCATCAAGGAAAAGAAAAGGTGTTTAGAACAAGAAGGTAAAATGAAAGACCTTGCTAATTTTGGAGCTTATCCCAGTGTCAACGTGCTGGCCAACGTAAAATAAACATGGTGTATTTTTGTAAAGTACATTCAGATTGATGCCTTGCAGTGACAATCACATATTCAAACAGCACAGTCTGAACTTGATGTAATTGCCCTGCTTTCAGCTCCCCTGTTCGCTGCTCTCTGGGTGCTCACGCCAAGGGAGGGCAGAAAGCTAAAATTACCCTACACTGTGAGGTTTAAGGGCAAATTTCTGTGATACTAACATGTTCTTCATCTGCATTAAACTGAAAAATTAATCTCAGGTTTCAGTGGGAATTCTTCCTGAGCTGAGAAGTCAATATGAGAAAGCTTCTGACCCTTGCAGTCAGTGGTACCTCAGCAATCCTAGGACTGGGCACCACTGGGCAAGACAAACATGCCCACTCGGCTCTTGGAATTGATTTGTCTGCTTGACTTCCATTCCACTGATTGAGAGTTTGTTGGGTTTGGTAAATGCAGCAACTTTGGAAAGAATTAAAACTACTGGAATCAATACTCCCATTTTCTTTTATCACCTACTGTTAAAGCAAGGGGATTGGAGCAGATAACAAAAAAGGGAAAGTTGCTGTTAATCTTGAAGAAGGCTGTGATTCCTGCCCAGTGCACAGCCACTTGCCAAACCTGCTTAGAGCCACTTTTATTTTAGGTTCAAAATTGGAATCAGATCAACTCAACATTTGGAAGGAAACTAAAGTGGTAAAGCTGAGGTTTTAAGATCTGTTGAGGTATCACTCCCAGCAGTACATTAATCATATATAATTTGTAAAAGAGCTTTAAAAAGTCCCCACAAGAGTTTAAGGCTACATTGCACAATTCCCAGTGTACACACCAATTGGAAAATGCTGAGGAACTTGCTAATTAGGGAGCACATTAAAATTTCTAAGCATGCCAGGCTGGTGGGTTTGGGGCTGGTTTTTTTCCCCAAGTTTATTTAATCTCTGTGACTGGATATAGTATTGACCAGGATGTCATTAAAAATGCAAGGGAGGAAACACAAATTAGATGTTGTCAGCTGGGTGCCAAAGAATTGGAGGCTCTGTAATGAAATGTCTTGAACAAGCCCCAGAAAAATGAAATGGGAGGGGGGGGGTTGTACTTCATACAGCTTTAGTGCATTGGAATTTATGATGTTTAATTGATTGTTGAGATTGGGGAGGAGCTGTTCTGGAGTTCTGTAAGACTAAACTGAGAGACTGGAGGTGAAATTCAGGAGTGAGTTGTGAGCCAACAGGGATGGCAGCATGTCCTGGGCACCACCTGGACCTCCAGCAGCAACCTCTGCCCAGTGCAAAAAATTTCCCTGGTTCAGCCCCTAATTTTGCTGCTGGTTTGCTGTCTCTGGTGATCAAAAAAGAAATTTCTTCAAAAAATTAATTTTAGCTTTTCAAAACAATTTTATTAGCAGTGTGTATCTTCAGGAGAGGAGCAAGAGCATTGCAAGCAAGGCAAAGTCCCTCTCACTTTCCTTCCAGCATTAAACTGAATCATTTGGTGTTTTCTTCCCAACAGCTAATGACTAAACATCCTGCAAAACGCCTTGGCTGTGGCCTGGAAGGTGAAAGAGACATCAGGGAACACGCTTTCTTCAGGAGAATTGACTGGGAAAAGCTGGAGAACAGAGAGATTCAGCCACCTTTCAAGCCTAAAGTGGTGAGTGAGATGCCAGGTCCTTCCCTCACTAACTGTGCCTGCAGCCCTGCTCCCCGTGGGGTGAGATTGCTGCTGGGGCTGCAGGTCTGGGCCACAGCTAAAATGAGGCAATTTGATAAGGGCAGACCTGTCTGTGAGCCTGCTCGTGTTTGGCCCCATGTGCCATAAGCCAGGGAACTCCTTGCCTTGCAAAGAAGCCTCTCAGTGGTTTGATGGTCACACACTGCATGAGGAGCTGAAAACAGGGAAAATTGGCACACCCACATCAGCCACTTGAGACTGGTAATAAATGTGGTTAACAACTGTCTCCTCTGAGCAACATCTAAAGTCAGGATCTGACTGAGGGATTTGGATTAGAGGGGTGAATTTCCTCCATGGTTGGCTGCCCAGCAAAGGGGGTTTTATTCCCCATCCTACAGCGATGTCTGCTCAGTTTGTAAGAGTAATCCCTGGTTTATTTTCCATGATTATTACTGGTTTGCACACATCTATCTACAGGAACATTTTAGAAATCCAAGCAAGTGGAAAGATGTCCTTACCCTGAGAGCTGTTTGCATAATAGAATTGGAAGAGCTTTGCTTGTTGAGCCAGAATTTCTTTCAGCATGTACTGTGCTTTATTGAAGGCAAAGGGAAGACTTTTCACATAAGAATGCAAGCTTTGGGGAACAGCTGTAAATTTTTATGTCCTAACATTGAATCTTTCTCTAACCCTTTTATTTTTCAGCTGAGAATCTTGGCTGGCTTTATTCTCAGGTGTATGGTGACTGGTCTGTACACTGATTCATTTGCCAGTACAGACAATCAGTGAGGTATCACAAACTAATGAACAGAGGGACACCAATACTGGAATTATTTTTCACTTTTTTCATACAAATGACTTTTTGACATCACCAGGAGGAGGGTTGCAGCTGAGAAGGGTGTTTAGTGCTAAGGGAAATACCTTTTTGCTATGGTGTGGATTTTGCATGCAGGGAAGGGTGTAAATAAGTGAAGAACTTGGGTGATGCTGCCAGCCCTGCCCAACCCAGAGCTGGCTGTGCAAAAGGGAGCTGCTCTTTAGAGCATATTTTATGGAAGATTTTTTTATTACATGGTTCTCAAGTCAAATTTAAAGCTGATCATAAAGCAGATCTACCTTCACATCTGTAAGTTTTATTAGCTCGGGAGATGAGTGCTTAGACTCTCCTTGAAGTTAAAAGTAACTTCAGCACGAAGGTGCTAAAAGCTTTAAGTGTGGTGTGGTTCCATCACAGCTCCCTGGCAGATCTTGGCTCCTCCTCAGAGCAGCTGTTCTCTGTCTCCCTGGTTATCATGACCTGGTTTGTTTGCACAGGCTGCTATTAAAATACACCGAGGCGGATTCACACAGAGCCCGACTCTCCCAGACAAAAATAACTTAAAACCCAAGTCTAGTATTTACATACCCAATGCACAACTCATTTATGGTGATTGCTGATTCTATTTATATCAGTATCATACAATTATAGAATCGTTAAGTTGGAAAAGACCTTCAAGATCATCGAGTCCAACCATTATCCCAGAACTGCCAAGCCCACCACTAATCTGTGTCCCTAAACACCATATCTACAAACCTTTTAAATCCCTCCAGAGATGGATATTGATTTTAGAAAGCAAGAAACATGCCACCCTTAATCTGTTTGAAGATATGGATGTATTTATAGGCTTTCTTTGGGGTGGGTTTTTGCAGGAAACCCTTGTTGGTGCATCTTCTCTAGGAAGCGCCTTCCTGCAGGAATAATCCTGCTGCTTCCACAATCCTTACTCAAACATAGAGATGCAGATTTTGGGTCAGCAGGTGGGTGCTGTAAATACTATGTTCCCTTCCAGATTGACATTTCACAGGTTATAGGCACAGAATGATTACTTGGCAAGAAGGACATTTTCCTCGTATTTCCAAGTTTAGGAGTTTGAGGAGTCCTGTCATTTCAGTTGTATTCTAATACTGCATTAATGTTCACAATAGCAGTGCAACTCTTTAATGTGAAGACAAATACATAGTTGAAGATGCAAATTTATTTATAAGTTACTATATTTTCACCTAAAGTATACTCATATCTCATGTGATTTATTTCTTAGCCTCTACTAGTATAAGCAATAGTGAGAGACCTAATGGACTCAGGAACTTTGGTTTCAATATCCAGCTTGTTTGAATACTTTCCACTTGCTGAAAAAAAGAAGAAGAAAAAAAAATTTAAAAGAAAAAAAATCATAATTTTGTTGCAAGATGATGCTTATCCATAGGACAACTTTTTAGCAAAAACTTTCCTTTATAGCAATAACCCTTTTGTGGCTGCTCTGAGCTGGCTGTTGTGCCTCTAAATTAATTTGATTTAATTTGGGGATACATTGACTATCATGTCAATGATTCAGAGGTTTTTCCCTGTCAAAGTTCAGCTCTTTCCATTCTTGTTCTCCAGAGATTCTGTCCCAAAATGCAGAGGCTCAGGGGCACCAGGGCATTCGATGAGTGGTGCAGAACCCTGGGTGGAGAAAACAGAGCCCCGTTAGCTTGACCATGGTGCAGTGTCCCTCTGCTTGTGTTCTTCCAAGGCTGGACGAGTGTCCTTTGTGAGCCCTGAGAATGTGCTCATTGTCTGAAATAGGAAACAATGTGTGCCTGAGGCAGCAGAAGTTCTTTGCAGCTCAGCTCAGATGGCAGGTCCAGCCCAGCACCTGCCAGGTGCTTTGCAAGAAGGTTGGAAATGGTGGCTGGGCTGTTTCCAGGAGAGCCAAACCTCTCACCCTGAATCCCCTCAGTGGGCCCCTCTCCAGTGCATCCTCCTATAAGTGCACAGATTTACTCGTGTTGCATTAATTCAGAAAAAATCAATATTTAGTATTGGTCTATTGTACAAGAGTTATTCTGCCCTTTCCGAGTTATCCTTTGAGTCTGAAGATAGTAATGCAATGTTACCCTTCCTATCCACATGCAGGGATGTTGAAGGGATGGACAGAGAGGAAAGGGTCAGGAACAACAGGAAGAAACATTCACTGCCTCTATCACACACCTGCTTTGTCCGAAGATCTGTTACAGTAGTTCTGAGATGAGCACATTTACCAGTTTCCTCCTCACCTCTCCACAATATTCAATGCCTCATTTTCCTGAAATATTCATTTTTTTCTTGCACACAAATTAATTTCATTCTGGTACCACCTTTCTATTTTTTAGCATGCCTCTGATCATTCTTTCCTCCTTATCAAGTGTTTTCTGCATTCCTCAAAACTCTTCTTTCTACAAGCCTAGTTTCTTTTGTTTTCTGTTCTGAAGGAGTTGCGCTCAGGCTGTGGCTGTATTTAGCCCCCTTCTTGGCTGGGCTTTGCCAGAAAATGAGTCTCTTATGAAAATAAAGGAGGAAACCTGTGACAGCAAGTTTTGTAACAAGGACCTGTCCTGGGATGTGCTCCCTGCCCAGCCCTCCTGCCATGCCGAGGACTGAGACCCTGCTGTCATTTATGAAATTACAGGAGTTTGTAGGCTGTTCAGTGGAGACTCAAAGCATATAAATGAATTGCATCAAGCTTTTTGCAGATCATAAAGGAAACAGAGACTAACACGAAAAATTTAATTTTGTATTGTAGGGCTTTTAAAAAGAATGAAACAACTTGACAAAGAAAGTATCTCTTGCCAACAAAGGTTTATAAAAATATTTCCTTTTTCCTTTTGTATCCCAGTAATTCTGAATATTTAAGCCTCTTTATCTCATCACCTGATGCTGATGGATGAAACCTTTCTGACTGCTTTTCATCAGGATCCAGCTATTAAAACTTCTGTGTCTGTCTGGGATTTTTTGTCGAAATATCTGAAAATAAAATTTTCTCTCAACTACTCATATCTTATGGAAGGAAAGCCTTGCATGTATCCTGACAACTCTGCCAATGTATTGCTGCCTTTGTTCAGCCTTTTTTCTGTTTTTCTCTTTCCTTGCAGTGTGGCAAAGGGGCTGAAAACTTCGATAAGTTCTTCACACGAGGACAGCCGGTGTTGACGCCTCCAGATCAGCTGGTCATTGCTAACATAGACCAAACAGATTTTGAAGGGTTCTCTTACGTCAACCCCCAGTTTGTGCACCCCATTGTAGAAAATGTAGTATGAAACAGCAGAACAAATCCCACCGTGGGGAACAGTTGTAACCCTACAATTTTTAGGCTTTTGCCTTGTTGATTCCATTTGGGCCTGGAAATTGTAGGGTTAGAGGGTGTAAGATGAGGGAAGGGCCACTTAGTCAGGATTTGGGCTTTGCAACAGCAATGTTGTCTTAACAGGAGATAAATTAGTGTACGGTGCCCACTTTTTCTTCTAGAAGTCGCCACTGACTTGTTGAAACTTACCCATGTTTTGGTACGTTCTATTTTTGTAACTTCCCACCGTCCTTTTGCTCTCTTTTCCACTCTGTTATGTTGGAAAAAAATCTAACACGTGGTCTGAATGAGAAGCCACCTCGAGTATTTATTCCATGGGGGCAGATGCCAGGAGGTGGGAACATCCTCCCCGCACACCCCGGAGACTTCAGAGGCAGCGGCAGCACCAGAGACTGAGCAGGGTCAGCTCTGGGGGCAGAGGCATTGCAAAAACATGGCTGAAAGTGTTTGGAAAATATGGCAGGAAAAAAAAGTTGGGAATGGGTGGGAGGGGGTGTGAAATCAAATTAGACCCTGAGGCTTGGCAAACTGATCCTGTAAGATCCCAAATAAAAGTGCTCGGGTGGTGGCCACATCTCTAGGATTTTTGCTAGGAGTAGCATGTGGTAAACTCAAGGGTGAAATTTTGTCTTTACTAATAATAATAATAGTAATAATTTTAATAATACTTTTGTGAATTTTAATCTCCATGAGATTATTCTGTGATCCAGGGTGCCATTGTCTGTTCAGTTGGTTTAATTTACACCACTCCTCATTTACTGTTAACTGGTTCTAATACCAATATTTTACTATAAAATTTATTAACCTGGAATGTAAAACAAAACTGTAATTCCTTAAATCTTATTTACATGTGTTTATTTATAGTCTGCAGTGTAGGGCAATAAACTGAAGAAAGCATTATGTGTACTAAATTAACAAAAAATGCAGCCCCAAGTGACTTCCTGATTTCTCCAGAATAACTCATGAAAATCAAGTGAGATTTAATCTTAAATAATCAGTTTTAATTCAGAAAATTTTGGGCTGTAGAATAATCAAGCCTGAAAGAAGCAGCACCTAAAACTCGTTTTATTGATAGAATGGAATTTAATACATTTTACATATGTTTCATGCAATGAATTTTGCATGTTTAGTAATAACTCTTAATAATAAGGGTTAATAATAAGCAGATCTATATTATTGACATAATCATATCAAGCATAAAGAGTATTATAAAAATTTTATAAAACAACATGTGCTTTGTTTGTGAAAGTTCTTGTTCTGAATGACACCGTTTAGATTTAGCTAAATGTTTTCTTGCTATTGTTTTGATTTTTACTTTAGGTTTTGAATATTGTTACTGGCTTAGGGTAGAATCTCTTTTTTTTTAAAGTAGGTATACTTTTAAATAATAATTGCTACCTGCAGGTTTTTTACGAGGTTCAAATAGGCTTTCATTTCACATCTGCTTATTACTTGCAGAGAAGGAAATAGACTTTATTTGCAATGATGAACACTGTTATTAATACAATCTTCTCCTCTCCTATCACTTAGATAAAAAATTTTGATATTTCCTCTTACAACTTAAGAGAAGATATTAACTCAAATATCAGTAAATAATGTTTTGTGCATATTTTGGTTTTGTTACAGCATGTAAAATAGTAGTTGATGCATTTCCCTTTTTTTTTCCCTTCTGCCTTGATCCCATTAGCAGCCACAGGCACTTTTTGTCTGTCAGATGTGCATGATGATGCCAGAAGCATGATGTCTCTGTTGCTGCATGCAGACTGATTACAATTTTTCCAGCATGTGAACATATTCAAAAAGTAAGATATTTGCCATAAAAGACTTCAATTTATACTAGATTATGTAATGGGGTGGGGCAGGAGGGGAACCTACTTTCTAATCATCATTTATGATAATAAAACACAGAACCTGTGCCAAAGATTCTGTCAGAAAGATCCAATCCTGCCAAGTGGTAGCCAGAGGGGTGGGTTGGACCTCGGGGGGTGACCTGGGTGAGTTGGGCAGTTTTGAGGGAAACGTGGTTGGATGTGATGGACGACTGTGTTGAGCTTCTGCACCTGCAGAAAACCTATTGGAAAAAGTGGGTTTGGGGCCAGGATGTGCAATCTCCATACTCCAGGAGTCCAGTTGTTGCCCTTAGTCCTTTTGTACCCCCAGCTCCCACAAGGAGCATCTTGGAGTGATCAAACCCTGACATTTGAAGATGTGGCTCACGAGGGGCATTGGCCAACTGACAGGAACTCAGATCGTTGCCTAAACAAGCAGGACTCCAAACTTTTCAAACATTTTAGGAGTAAAATTTTTAAACTTTTCTGTGTCAAATATGTTGTCAGCCAAGACGGGGAGTTCATTTTCTCCTTTGTGTATTATATACTTCAAAAACTATGGTATTCACCATAAAGCATGTGGCCTAGTGCAGCATTCATTACTTCGTTCTCTTTTTTTTCTGAATATTATTAGCCTGCCAACGTTTAGTAAAATCTGGGTACCATGCTGTAGAAGACAATAGATTGAATTAAGATAAAAGATTACTGAGTCTCAGATTTTAATAAAGAAGGGACTCTTAGCTATGCCAGTCTGCCAAGAGGTGCCACTGTGCTTGTTTTAAGAATGTGAAGTGAAAAAGACACTTTTGAATAAGGAAAATACTGGGAGAAATACCAGCACACAGGTCTGGGGAGTAAGCAAAGCAGAACACAGGCGGAATTGAACCAAGCCAGGAACCAGGCAGGAGATCCCCTGGGTAGATGTTCTCACAGTTCTGTTTTCCTGATGAAATCTCAGTTGTCCAGGGAAGTCCCATTGCTGGCACAGCTGTGACAGTCAGTGCTGTTCACACCAGGACATGGCATCATGGGGCTGGTCTGACACTGGGACAGAGCCAGTCTGACGCTGGGACAGAGCTGCTCATCTTCTGGCTACTTCTCATAACCAGTTTCTTCAGCCCTTGTGTTTGTCTCGCAGTTTTTCTGATGTAGAAGCAGAAATTCCTCTTTAACGTCATTACCTCAGGTCCCCGGGCTTGTGACATCTGTGTTGTCTTCTGGAGGTTTCTGAAACACTTCAGAAAAAGGTACTGTGAACTCATGGATCCTGCAGGAGCAAGGCAGGGTTGGATAAGGCAGGGATTAGTTGTGTTACCTGTCACTGCTCTTCCTGGTGCCCTCACATGTGAAGGCTCATGCTCTGACCTTTCCCAAGAACTCCCACTGGCTGCTCAGAATCCAGAAATTTATAATGGCAAGGAAAACCTGAAGTATCCGGACTGAATTTTCATCTCTTTTTTAGAGTCAGATGTTATTTATATAATATTTTTCACAAGATTTGGTTTTCTAGAGAACATGTATCAACAGAAGGAGAGGGATTAGAGCTGCTTCTCTTTCACTTGTGTTTGATAGCAACTGTAATCCCAACACCCACATTACCACCAAGATTCCCAAAAAGCAAATTGAAAATTGTACTGCACTGAAGCTGGGGTGGAAGTTTTGGGAACTGCGTTTCCATCCCTATGCTTGAGTCCCAGATTGTTCCAGGGCAGCCCCATTCCTGCCAGGGGAAGGCACAGGTCTGCCATGGAAAACTTCCAAGGGATTTTCAGGGATCAAATGGGACTTAACTGGCTCCTAGGCAAATTCCTTATTTGGGCATCTGGGTGTTTTTGTGCACCTTTGAGTCACCAGAGCAGGGTGGTGGAATTCCAGGACAACCATTTCACCTACTGGCCAGGCTTGGTGCTATGAGCAAGGCTGGCACATACATGAGAAGGAGAGAGCATATTCCCGTAATAAAATACTCCTTCTTAATCCAGTTTGGAGGAGAAATGCAATTTAGCTTTCTGATCCTTCATTCTTTCCAGAAACACAATTGAATTTCGTTTTACAAGCTGAAGAAAGTTCTTCTGGAAATCAGCTGTTAGTTTAAAAAAAACTCATCACGTCTGAATGCTGTTGGCTTTGAAATCCATCGTGTCTTTTGGGGTGAATCCAATTCAATAATGCTGGGCTTCTATAAAATTAATAAGGTCGAGCAAGAGAAGAACTTGTCTTCTAGCTGGGAAGATGACATGTCCAAGGATGGAGTGGTACCACTTGCAAAGTGTTTTCTGAGCCAGTGCCTCTGGATGCAATCCCAGTTAAATGCCATAGGAGACACATGCAGTGAGCACGGGGGGCGGATCCTGCTTAGCATGCAAAGCATAGCATTGGAAACAATAATAATAATAATAATAATCCAATAATAAAGCTTTGATGCAAGTAGAAAGCATATTTACAGTATATCGAGTTTACAGTGGGCTTTCGGACCTTCTGGAAATATTTAATGTGATTTTCAGTTCTTTCAGTCATTAGCATAAGTTATTGTACATAGGTTTTTAGTCTCTTTGCAAATGTGAGCGTGGGCTGTGTTTGATGTGTCCCCTCAGTAGGTGGGCACTGAGCTGCCAAGTAGTCAAAAAGCAGACAAGCTAAAAAGCACTTTTTTTCCTCGGCCCCACACTTGTAGATGGGATCTGAAATAGCTGAGTTGCAGAAATAAGTACGAAATAATTAAGATTTGACTCCATAAACATGCACGATTCCCTCACTGTGCCAGTAGCAATTGGGAATTAAAGAGCCTTATCAGGAATAATCATCATGCACTACAACCTTGAGAGGGAGAGGGCCACTTGTTAAACTCTCTGTCTCAGTTACCTCATCTGTAAAATGGGGGTAACAATACTTACTGACCTCACAGGGAGCGGTGAGGACTTCTTAGGCAATGTTTCTAGTTCACTTTTAACCTGAAAAGAGTTGTGTAAGTATTATTATAATTTTTAATATTAAATCAGCTTCTTGGATTCACATGGTACTGCTGGCTATACCATGCTGTTTCTACTTTTTTATAGAACTTTAGTAACTCTGCTGAAACCATTTAAAGAGAAATAAAATCAGATCTGATACGTTTGTTACAGAATCTGGAGTCCAGCTTTTGTACCTGGAGTCAGGGTGTGGCAGGGAGTGATGCTTGCTGATGGTGTAGGTCAGCTGCACTTACCTCTTTTCCAGCTACTGAGATTTTTACCGGCAATTTAAAAATTCCATGTCAGTGGAAGTCTTAGCAGAACTGATTATTGGAGGGGGAGATTCCCTTTGGGTAAATAAAGTCAGCACAGCTGTTTTCTAGTACCGTTTTTACTGACTCCTGCTGAAGGAGGAGCTCTGTTCTTTGTGCAGCTGGTTCGTCCATTACAGGTCGATATTTTATGTTGATATTTTTATGTATTTCCGTGTTGTAAATGTGTCTTTGTGCTTTTGTTTTTCCTTGTCTGTGACACCATAGCTCAAATCTAAAAGAAAACTGCTCCAGAAGCTGTTTTTATCTTCCACTGATGTCAGTTGACCTAAATAAATAAATAAATCAGGTCTGTTAATGATTTGAAATTGTGCAGGATGAGTAGCAACAACATTGACACTCAGCTGCCACTGAAGCTCATTTCTCACTCTGGTTACATTGGACACTCTGCAGCTGATGTTTCATTACTTTTATAATTATTAATGACAGGAATATTTTAATAGCAAGGAAAATTATGTTCCTATCTTTACAAACATTTTCCTGAGAACTATTTGAATTTCTTTTCCTTCTCTTTGAACCCCTTGAGGCAACACTGCCAAGGGCTCCGTCCTTCCAGGGTTTCACACACTCCTGGCTTGGGTCCCGAGGCACCCAGGGAGCCACAGATCACTGGGTGCTGAGTGCTTGGCCAAGAGCCCCAGTTCACTACAGATATTCATTATATTCTATGTTCATACCCATTGCTGGCCTTGGGGCAGAAAAACAATGTTCTTGCAGGGGTAATAAAAATTTAATCTATGGCTCGTTCCCTACCAAGCCTTTCATTTATTCACTCCTGTATTATCAAAATGAGTGTAAAAAATGCCAATTTCAACAAAATGAAGCTCATTGACTCTTTTTAAAATGTGCATTTCCCAACACTCTGTGGTTTTGCACAGGAATACAGAGAACACCTGAAACTTCTCAAATGACTCTATGTTACTTTAATGGGTTTTTTAAAATATGGACTAATCCCACCTTGAACTCATTAGTATTTTAAATATTATTTTAAGACTCAAATGTTGTATTTATACAGAGGAGAACATTATTTATTTTCATATTGTTTATCTGCAAGATGCTACCAGAAAATTTGGAAAGGCCATTCATTTTTCAAAAGATTTAAAAACCAAAACCAAACATTGGAAGTGTAGTGGGCAAGACTGATGTACAAATTACAGCATCTTTTTTTTTTGTTTCATAATTCACAGTATCTTCAATCTTTGTTTGCATGAAATGCTTTTGTTAAGTATAATTGTAGTTTCAAAGCAAGTGTGTATCAATAAAAATACTGATCATTACTTTTGTGAGAGTTTGGTCTGCCTTTATGAAATTTCCTTTCAAAATTGACTCCCCTAAGGCCAGAGGCTGCAGAGAGGTTGGTGGGATCAGCCACAGAAGTTGCCCAGTCTGGACCTTGATTCTTCATTCAGGCACAGAATTTTAACCTGGGCTCATTTTTAATCCTTGTTAATGAATCAAGAGGAAAAAAAAGGCTTAACTGGGGAAAAGATATATCTGGAAGAGAATTTCTATGTGCTGACCTCGGTGGTGCTGGGCTGCTCCAGGCGTGGGTGCCACAGGGAAATACAGCCCCAGGAGCCAAATGAGGTCTCAGATTGGAGGGTCTGGTTCAAAGCTTGATGTGAGACTGGTGCTGGAGGGATGTCCCCTCCTTAGGAGCAGCCAGACCCAAGAAAACTCAAATTCAATTTGTCACTTTGAGTGTGTGAGTTCTGGATGGTTCATTCCACCCCCTGCCGCTTCTTCCTGGAAAGAGGGGCTGTTGCAGTGATTAATGACCCTCAGGGACCCTCCTTTGTAATGCAATATCTGGTTTAGCACTCCTGAGGGACAGGATACGACCTCCCAGTTCCACCAGCCATGTTCACCCCACGTCCACCAGCCTCGTTCACACTGACATGGTTTATTTTCAAAACTCGAAAGCAATGTCCAAATATTGTGACAACTTGTCAGACAACTCCCTTTCCTGCCTGCTCTCGCAGGATTGAACCTCATGCTAATTCAGTTATTGGGTTCGTTTAGTTTGTAGAAGTCTGGCTGAGTTTGCCCAAAGGAATGGTTGAAATTCCAGGTTTTTTCCCAAAGAGTCAGTGTTTCCAGTCCACTACACATCTGTCATCCAATGTGCTCAGCTTCTGAAGCCCATGAACACATCTCAGACCTTGGGAGCTTTCTGCAGAGCAGGACAGGGACTTTGGGGAGGCATCACTGCCCTGAGCTCGTGGACACAAAGTTGGTGCCTCCAGGGCAGGAGGAAGTGGGTCCTCAGCTCTCCATTTTGCCAGAGCTGCATCTCCAACTCCTGGGCTGGGCAAGATTTGTGGCCAAACCACCACAGTGCCCATCCATGGGGCCACTGGCTTTTGGAGTGAGAGCTTGGACATGAATGAACCTCTGAACACTCTCCTTGGGGAAAGACAAGCCTGGTGGAGGTGTGGGTGGCTGGAGATGGACTCACAGGGGTGGGAAAGCCCCTGGCCGCCCCATGGCCACACTCTGCATCGGTGGTCTCATGAGCAGGACAATCCCCCAGCTCCCAGCAGGATGAGTCAGCTGTCACAACAGGGTGGTGAGAGCCTGCGTGGGCTGCTCTGGTGTGAGGCTCAACACTGTGACAAGGTGGGAAAAAGGGGAAAAGATCTATAACAGTGCATCTTTGTTTGACTTTTTCTAAGCAGGCAAGATTAGGCTGGTGGTTCTGGGAAGAATGAAGTGTTAAAAGCTTCTGCAGGAGAGGCTGAAGCTCTCCATGCCTGCCACAGCCGTGCGTGAGAGCATCTCCATCAGGAATATTTCCAGCATGATAAATCACACCAAGTGCTCATGCCTGCCTCCCCCAGCCCCAGCCTCTCTTTAGAGATTTGGGTATTTGATTCAGAAATCTCAGAATAGTTTTGCAGAGCTGGTGTGTGAGCTGCAAATAAAACCAGCTCCTCTGAGAACAGCTTGGGTAGCTGAAATGATGACTGCATTAATTACCACGAGGTAATTATAATCCCACCTGCTCCCTGGGGAGCCATGGTAAAGCAAAGGCAAATCAATCAGGGGCCCAAATCAGGACAGCTGTTGCCATGTTTGTCCTCAAAGGGATGTTTTCCCTGGCTGCATCTGTCACTTGTCACCTTCCCAAAGTGGTGCTGCACCCAAAGAAAATTGGGGATCTGACCAGGAGATCAGCCAGTGGCAGGGCTGGACCCACAGAGTTTCCTGCAAAGGTTTATTTTTTGCCTTTTTTTTTCCCTGCTTTTCCAAAAGAAGGGCATGGAATGAGGCAGATGTCATGGGAAATGAGTCAATGCTGTCTCCTTCTCCAAGGACTTGCTGCATTTGCTGCCAGGGTGACAGTGTCAGACACCAGCTTCCACTTCCAGTGCTCATTACTGGTCCCTGAGTCAGTGCCTGCCATCCTACCCCAGGAGAGGTGGTTGCACAGTCTGATGAAGGAGAGGAAATATTTCCAAAGCCGATTTAAATCACCATACCTGGGTGAGGAAAATAAAAAGCCAAACAACCAACCCCACAGTGGAAGTTTGCTTAGAAATATTTTAGATCTTACTCTTGACCATCAAGGCTGGCAAAAATCACCCGTCTCTTCACACGCTGGCAATGAATTTTGTGTGTGTGTGTGTCAGACAGAGAGAGAGAGTTTGGTCCACATCTGTCCTATCTTTCCTATTTTTCCTGTTTGAGGACTTGATCCATCCCCCCTTACCTTGCTCCTCTCTTCAGAACACTCCATAAAACTCAGTGCCCGTAACAGAGAGGCTTCCTAATCCATATAAAACATTCTGTAACAATTTAAATAAAACCTCATTAAAGCTTCAACATTTTCAGTGACACCTCCAGAGAAACACTCCTTTAGCAGGATTCATTTTCCTCTCCTTCATGTGTAACTGTCTGGAACGCTGATTAGGTGGGATTTCAGGAAACATCCATCAGAAACAGCTATAAAAGCTACCAGCAAGGAGTGCAAGAGCAGAAGAAAGGAAAGGCCAGCGGTAAGAGCATCCCAAAACTCCTTGGATCAGTTCCTGGTCCTTTTGGGATAAGTCATTTAGCATTCTTGTGCGATTGACACTAACATCATTAAAAGATTGGTAATGAATTTCAGTGCTATATAAATCACACGGAAAACTATTACCCTTAATACAAGCATTATGAGGCTTTAATAATTAATGTCATCTAAACTTCTTTCCAAAACATGACCTTTAAAAACGGATTGCTGTGGCCAGAGCCATCCCTCATCCTACCTGCAAGCAGCTGCTTTCTAGCCAGCCTGGGTGGCTGCAGTGGGGCTGTGCTGGGGAACCTGGATGGGTCCAGTCCCGGGAACAGCTCCAGAGGGAGCCTGTGAGTTGGTGGAACCTCCACTCCTTGTGCTTCAGGATAACAGAAAACACCAGTAGTGAGCGAAAATCAAATCCAGCTTGTCTCCTTGTAAGGGCACTGCCCTATACAGTGAAAGGGTGGAATGTGGGCACTCCCTGCCCTTTCAGACCTCCTTCCCTCCCGTGTGGACATGCTCAGATTCCCAGGCAGCCTGGGTGCTGGTGCCTGCCAGCCCTGGAACACGCCAGGGGCTAAAGGCTGCACCTGGCAAAATTCCTGAACTGGCACATCCTCCTCTTTCATGAGCTCAGTTTAGCCCCATATGATTACAAGAGGGTATTTCATTTTAAATAAAATCTCTAACTTCCATTCACATGTGTGCCTTTGTTGTTCCGTGAGTCAGAGCCGCTTGGGGAGGCTGCGAAAGGCTCTGCACATTTATTTATTTTAGGCTTTCGCACAGCATGTGGGTGCTGGGTTAAAAATAATGTGGCACCTCTCCTTGCGCTTCCTCCCAAGCAGCGGATCCAGGCAGAGGGATGTGCAGGGGAAACAGCAAATGGAGCTGCAGCTCCAACAATCCACGGAGTTAATTCCTTTCATTCAGTCATGGTACAAGCAGGATGAGAAAACCCCCCGGAGAGAGAAGAAAGGCTGGTGTTCTTTGGCGCTGTGAGTTTTATGTCTTTCCCTGTTTGCAGTGTTTGAAAAATAAAACAATAATGCTGCTGGGATAATAAGCAGAAGTTGTGCTGAACTCTTGCCCTACACCACAGGACCTGGCTGGAGCAGCCCATCCCACCTGCACAAGAGCCATGGGTGTTGCAGGTGTGGATCCCAAAGCCAAGCTGCTGATGCCAGTTTTGCTGCCCTCTGTGAAATACTCCACAAACACCATCCATGAGAAACAAAAATCTCAAAAGTCTCCCTGAGCAAGTGGTTCCCAGCCTCTGGAAGCCACCCCGTGGGTTTCCTGAGTGTTGTGCTGGGGCTGCTCTGCATCTCTGCCGTGCTCCGGCGTCTCCCCGAGCCTCCCCCCGGCCCAGCTGCCCACGAAATGACAAAAAATAGCAAGAGCCGAGGCAGCTGGCATGGAGCATCTGTCACCTCCCACACAAGTCACAGCAGCTCCAGCATCCCGGCTTGTTGCACTTACCTGCTCACTCTCCTCTTTCCTCGGGCAAACACTGCAACTGCTGGCTGAGGCAGACCTCCCCTCCCTGTGCCTAAGGTCTTCTCACAGCCCGGTGTGCAGGTAAAGTTGCTCAGTAGCTGTTGTCTAACACCGGGTCAGAGCCATGGGTGGGCTCAGGAGTGGCTGCCCTTTGCTGGGTGGATTTGCTGTCCTAATAAGTCAGCATGGAGCAAATTTGAGGGAGTAGGAGGGGAGGCAAACCTGAGGTTTCCTACCAGCTGGTGGCCCAAGCTGACAGGACCAGACCTTTTATTTCATAATAACCTGAGTGCCTTCGAAGTGGCTTCTGTTGAAAGGGAAAAGCATCCCTGCAGATGTCACCTGTCAGAATCAATCTCTTGTAGCTGAAATGAGCTGGGCCCACCACCCCCCATTGCACTGCTGACAGCCCAGGGAGAGCTGTTGTAACGAATCACTTCTGTTCTTAGCCACTATTGAAGCTCAAATCCCTCCTCAATAATAAGGTTTGACCTTGGGTGCATCCTAAAAGCTGCTGCTGAGGTGTCCATGGAGCTTCAAGCTTCCACACTGATTTGAGTGCGGTACTAAAGGCTGCTGCAGTGGCACAGGCTGGCAGAGCTGCTCTGGCTGGAGAGGGCAGAGCTGCTCTGGCTGGAGAGTCCAGCCCTGCAGAGTCTGGCACAGCTGTGGAACACCCTGTGATGGGCAAGATCCCACCCAGCTTCACTTGCCCCACATGTGGCTGTGGAGAAGGATCCACTGGAGGAAAGAGCCCAGAAGAAAGAGTGAAAAGTGGGGAAGGAAAAGTGATGTTGCCAGCCGGTGTTACGTGAAACAATAAACCAGAACAGCTATTGCAGGTTTTGGCAAAGTCCTGCCCCAAGTTTGGGGGGATGCTGAGAAGATGTAAAGTACTGATTGTCCTGTCTGGGACAGCCATGCCAAGTTTCTGTCCAAGAGAAGCATTTTCCACTTCACTGGTTTTTCCCATCATCAGGGAAATAACGCTATGGGGAGGAATTCTGCTAAGAGCTGCTAATGAGGTAGGAGAGTTTAGCTGTTCTGCTGGGGTTTTGGGAGGCAACACTGGTGCTCTCCTTCATCCTGGCCCTGTAATGCCTGTGGGAAATGCTCCTGGTGTGACTGTGGGCATTGTGCACGTGCTTTGCCAGGGCAGAAGTTGCTGTATGGGACAAGCAGCAGCAGAAAACCCACCTGAGTGTTTCAGTGCAAATACATTTGCATAGAAGCAATGGGGAGCGGAAGCTCAAAATGTGTATTTATAATTGATTATATGCATGGCTGCTGGGGGCCTCTCACACTGTAATGGTTAATTATGTCACTGTGGGAGCCGTAGCTTCATTTGTGTTGTATTCAAATAACCCTGCCCAGAGCCCAGGCAGCAACAGAGCAGGTTGTCTGTCTGGAGAAAAATGAAGGTCTTCTTTGTTTGGGGTTTTTTTAACAATATAGAGAAAAGGAAAATGATGAGCAGCCAATTACTGTGTTAAAACCATCTACCCTGACAGCACATCCGGTCCTAACAAGCCGCCTGTAACTTTGTGATTTTATTGGTAATTCCTGCTCATGATCTCCATCCCAGGGAAGCCTCTGTCCCCTTGGAGTCCCAGGGGGTATTGCCCCCTTGGCTGCCTTTTCCAGTACAGAACCCATTCTGCTGACCAAATCCCTGCTTTGTCCTTACTGTCAAACCCCCAAGGGATTTGCTGCTTTAAATTATTCCTCAAATGTGAATAAGAGCCCAGGAAAACATGCTGAATTCACTATAATTGAAGTATTGCTGTAACTTTGTGTGAAAGAACTTACCTGGTGCAATCCCTCAAGGACAAATAACCAGAAACCTCCTACTGGGAGACAGTTTTATACCAGTCTGGACCTGGAACTTGCCTATTTTTGGCTCTACCATGTTCTGGTTGAAGAAATCGAAACTTCCACATCTGCATCAGCTTCTGTTCTTTCTGTAAATCAACAGAGCTCAACAAGCCTGAGCACATGGCTCCATTGATTCCAAACAAGCCACCCAACAACACCTCCTCCGCATCTCATATCTCACTTTATTTTGAGTTCTTCTATTTAAAGCAGTCATGTTTTGCTAACTGGGGCCACCTCAGCAAAGATGCAGCAGGTTTTAGCCAGAAAACTGGGAGCTAGGGACCGTGGCTTGTGTGCAAAGCCCTGCAGAGATTGAGCTCTCCCTGCAGAAATTTCCTCGCAATCTCGAGCTCCAGGTGCTGGGATGGTGTCCATGAGCTCCCTGGGCCCCGCTCCTGGGCTGGCACCTCCTGCAGCAGGAGCTGCCCACATGGTGTGTGACCCTTTTCTTGTCCTTCCCACGGTATCCAAGGAAGTGTCCCATTGCTGGACACCTCCATGGAGCTGCATCCTTTTTCTTAGCTCAGCCTCTCATCTTCTATGTGTTTTGGCTGAATCACTCAGCCTGGCTGGGGTTTCCAGAGCCCACAATATCTGCCCATGTCCCTCTCTCCTTTAGCCCTGGCTCTCTCCCTGCCATGGTCCCAGCCCTGCCAAGCTGCCTTTCTCCAGCACATTGGCTTGCTGCCCTCCAACCCTTCCCGCCGTCTGCTGTGTCCTTAGCTGTGGATTTGACACTGGTGGCTGGAGCCAGTTTTCCCTTCCCCAGCTCCCAAAGGAGTCATGTCCTGGGAAGGGCAGCCCACCCAGCACTCGGAGCAGAGTTTTCCAGGTGTGGGGTGCAGAGGGGCTGGGGGTGCAGGGAAGGGAGGAGGAACAGAGGGGCAGGAGCAAGGCTGGCTGCCACCCCTGCCCCAGTGGTGAATGGGAGCCACCAGCTCAGGGACTGGGGACAGATGGGTGGAAGCAGAAGAAGGGAAAGGAGGAAAAAAACGTGGAATAGAGGGAAAGTGGGGAAATAAAGGAAAAGGGTGAAAGGAGAGGCAGGAACGGGGGAAGGAGGGAGAGAGGGAGGTGAGCGGGGGGTGGGGGGGAGAGAGAAAGAAGGGGTGGATGGACGGGGAGGGAAGAAGGGGAGGATGGAGAAAGGGAAGGAGGGATGAAGGGAGGGAGGGAACGGGGACATGGAGGGGAGGGAGAGGTGGGCTGGCCCCGCCGGCGCCATGTGATGCCCTCTCCTCCCCGGGCTCTCCCGGCGCGGCGCGGAGCGGAGCGGAGCATCCCCGGGGCCGCCGGCCGCGTCCCGCAGCGGAGCAGCGCCCGCGGGGCCGGTGAGTGCCGGGACCGGGATGGGGAGGGGAAGGCTGGGGCTCCTTCCCGTGTCCGGGCCAGGCTGCCCCAGGAACGGGGGGAAACGGTCCAGGAGGTGGCTTCGTGGAGGTTCTGAATTGAATGTAAACCCCTGAAAGTTTAAAGCCGAGGGAAGAGGGATCTGGGTGCGGAGGCGCAGGGCTCAGGGCAGGTATCCCTGTGCTTTCCGTATTCCCCTTGGAGTGGGAACCGGCCGGGGGGGCGGCGCGGGCACCGCCCCGGGCAGCATCCGCCGCATCCCCAGCACGGTCCCGGAGCGCAGCGAACCCCGGCAGGCGCAGCCGGACCCGGCGAGGTGCCCAGGTGAGGTGCCCGTGTGCCCTGCCCGTGTGCCCTGCCTGGGGACCGGCACCACTCGGGCGGCGGCGTTTGGCTTCGCCCGATTCCTGACGGAAGCACCTTAGCACGAGGAAGCCGGAAAATCCCGGCGCTTCATCCCTGGGCTTTTCCCCTCCAGGCTGCTCAAACAGAGGCCATCTCTTGGGCACTGAGAGCATCCCCGTCCTCAGCGGCGAGTTTTGAACGTTTTGCTGAGGAGTGGATGTGTATTTTTCCCAGGGAATATAAAATCTGCGGGCAGTCAGGCTGTGAATGTTTTCCAGTGTAGCAAACCCCTTGGAGAGGGGAGTGTGAATTGAGCGAGGCTATCTGAGAAAAACCCGACCTGGTTCTTAAGTGAAGTAAAGTGCCGGGGGGGTGAGGGGAAAGGCTGGATCATGTGTTATCATATGAACAGGGAACGGGGACATGGAGCCTGTCCTCACTCCTGCACGCGCTCCTTATTCACAGCCTGGGGAAGGTGACGAAATGTGAAATGTGGTGGTTCAGTCGCCGCGGCGAGCAGGGAGGGTCTGACACGTCCTTTGGCTCTTGATTAATTGCCGGGCATTTCATAAAACTTCATCAGCCCCTGACGCGGGATGCTTTTTGCAGCTCTTAGGGTTGGGGCTTCCAGGCACGGAGCAGCAGGAGCTCCTCAGGGGTGCCCGGGGATCGGGTCTGACCTCGGCACCGCTGTCAGCACTGTGTCCCTTGTATCCCCCAAATCCCCCTGGGGGAGAGGAGGCCTCGTCGGAGCTCGTCGGTGCCTGCATGGTCCAGGTGAGACTTTGGAAGGGGCAGCGAGAATGGTGCATTCCCTGAAGATAGCACTGCTTCATCAAGACCACTGCAAAGGACTATTTCAGCTAAAAAAGAGCATTTCTGCTGAGTTTCCTGCAGCAGCAGGGAGTGCTGGTGGCATGACCCAGGCTGGCAGCTTTGCTGGAGGAGCATTCCCATGTTTCCATCACTGCTGCCCTTTGCTTTCACAAGTGCCTCGTGTCTGGGCTCCTTTCAGAGGCTCCTCTGCCGCTGTTTTAGAAGCACATTTCAGTCTGTCACGCCGTGACCCGGGTAAAAAGCCAAAGGGCAGGAGACTGGCTCCCAGCAGCCCATCCTGTGCCATCACACCTTCCCCTCAGGCTGCTCCATGTGACATCCAGGGGACAGAAATGCCCCTGTGTGGGGGTTTCTCCGATCCCTTGCTGTGTTCTTGTAGCTGTTGAATATATTCATTGAGCTGAATGAATTCCCACCTGGCAGCATCCATAGCACAGCTTTTGCAGCTTCAGCTTTATTTATGGAGAGGGGCGGGAATATGAAATACAAAAGAGAAATAATGCACAAGCCTGCAGAGATTTCAATGGTATCAGCGAACTGTGCAAGGCTGGAGTGAGAACCGGGAGCTTTTCCTAAATCGGCTGGGAAGATTCAAACCCCCGGGTTTAACATGGCATTTTTAAAATAACATTTGACCTAGACCCCATCATCTAGTTATCCAGGGATCTTAATCTCACTGAAATTAAAGAGAGTTTGGGTTCTAGGTGTGTTCTAGAAAGATGGAGTCAGGGTCACACCGATTTTTAAAGATGTATAGTCACAACTTCAGGTATTTGTAGTAAAATATTTACTGGCAAAATGTAGTTTGTCAAAGGACAACACGCATGCTATCAACAGGCTCAGGAAATGGGTTGTTACAGATGAGTAGAATTTGTGTGGGGTCGTTTAGGAAGACAGGAATTACAGTTTTTCTGTTATTAATGAGGGAGATATCATTGCTTATCAGTGAAAACCCTCGTTAGAGCAGTGTCAAGGCTGCACCAAGGGCATTATTGGAGCAGCACAGCAGATGCACCCACTGACCCAGGATGACTTCTGGATAATTCATTTTCCCACCCAGTGCCCATCCAGTGCTGCTTGGTGACATCCCCATCGGCAGGGAGCAGACTCAGGTCTGCCAGGGCAGGACCTGGCTCACTCTCAAAACCCTACAGGTGGCCCTGGCTTCTTCCTGGGAGACATGAAATGATTATGACAGATGTTCCTTCTCCCTGCAGCAGCTCTGGCTGGGAATATCAGGTCGGATGTAGGTGGCAGGAGAGGTGCTGGTGGGTGGGTGCCACAGGAACAAGAACCTGGTGGTACAAAGGGAATGGCAGAGGAGTGCAGGCAGAGACAAGGTACACACAGCCAGGCCAAGTTTCACCTGGGTATAGATGTTGGCCTGGGGGAAGGATGGAGAAGAGTGAGACCAAGTCCATTTCCTGCCTGTTCCCACAGACTTTCCCAGGATGTGGCTGCACTTCCCTGTGCTGAGCAGGACAGCTGAGCCCATGGTCTCCTGACCAGCTCATGGTGCCTGTGCCTGTTCTCAGGCTGCTCCATGTCATGCATGGGTTTTCCTGCCCTGTCTGCTGGGACGTTTACTGTTAAATACTGGAATTGGTAACAAATCTTGCTAAAATCTGGGTGGTAGAAAGTTTAATGCCTCCAGTGATGTATAAATATTTGTTAGGTACATTAATATTCCTGATTATTAAGCCCAACAAGCTGCACAAAGCAAAGACCTTTCCTATGTGAAAATGGGACCAAACTTTATTGGCTGCTCAGCATCAGACCTGAGGAGTTGTGCTTGAAGACATCACCAACAGCTTCCATGGAGCTGTGTCCCAAAATGCTTGAGCAAAGCCAGATGCAGCAGCTGCTGGCTTTGGTCACTGGGTTTAGTGGCAGCCACAAGTGTCACCAGGCTATGAAGTCGTTTGCAGGAGGTGTGGATGACACAGCCCTTGTGCGCTTTCTTTATGCCATCATTTCACCGCTCAAGGCTTTGCAGTACAACCGGTTCCTAAGCAGGGAAGAGGGAGTGCAATCTCCTGGCTAACAAGGCACTGCTCCCTGCTATCCATCATCTTTAATCACACCAAGGGCACATTGGGCAGGCTGCACGGTCTCTGCAGCCGTGGCCAGCACGTGCAGCCTGCTCAGTGTGCCACTTGTCTGCAGCCCTCAGTGCTCGGAGAGCCCAGGGCCCTCAGGGGATTTCTGCCTTTCTCTCATTTATCACTCTGAAAATGTTCGTAAAACCCCTCCAGCTGCCAGCACTGGCAAGAAGAGTGGGAGTGGAGGAAGAGCTGTGGTTTCCTGTCTCCCCAGCTCAGGTACCCACTGACACAGGGGAGTGCAAGAGCCTTAATTAGCTCTTGATGCTATTGTTACCTCCCAGCATGCTTAATTTAGCTCAAGCTGGCATGCGCTGATCGTTCAGGGGAAAAGAAGGAACCGAGGGTGTTGGCCCCTCTCTGCTGAGCAGCCTCAGCTCCTGAGCCTGGGCTTTACCTGGGGCTTTTCGTAGACCTTCTGCCGCAATAAAAGTTTATAGCCCAGACACATTTCATGCACAGCTCTTGAGGTGCTTACACTGAATTTGGGGGCTCTGCTCACACCCACTTCCGTTTAAAATAACATCAATATCTTACAGAAGAGGTGCTTGACTACTTCAATCATTACCCGCCTTGCTGCTGGAAGGACACAGAAACCTTGAAAAGCTGCAAGAAAGAGGATTATTCTCCCCTTTTAATCTACAAGGCTATTGTAGGACTTTGTGCCAACTTAAATGATACTTGGAAGTGAAAAAGGACCGGCTATTAAAGCCTTAATAGCCCACCAGAGCAGCTCAACCTCGGTGCTGCAGTGAATGGATGTGCACAGCTGAGCCAGCTGCTCTCCGTTATCCCTGGGTCTGTCCCAGAGGAGAGCAGAGGGAAGCACAATGCTGCAGCCTGAACAGGGTCACTGGATCGCTGGGTTACTGCAGTTCATGTGTTTGGGATCTAAAGCACGAGCCATAATGTACCTCACGCAGAGGTTAATGGGAAGGCACCACTCCCATGGCAGCGAGATTTCTGCAGCTCCTCTAGCACAGTCCCCAGCTGGTTTGCTTTGCAGCATTAGATATTTCCCTCTTTTATTTGGCTTTTGCAGCTCTTTGTAGGGTATTGAAACCAGCAGTTTGACTCAGGTCCCTGACTGTGAACATTCTAACACACTGTGAGTAGGAGAATTCTGTGTCAGATTTGGAGGAGAGAGAGGACATTGGGAAGGGCTCTGCAAAGGACACGGCTCAGCTATTGTTAGGGTTGTAAACTTTGAACAGAATATATATAGGTTAGACCTGGAGAGCTGGACCTGGGGGTGTGGGCAATACTGCAAGCTCAGAGCTTTAGCTCCTGTTTCCCTCTTGAGAAATGCACTTTGTGTAATGCTTTTCTACAACACCCCAGGGTAGGAGCTGCTAGCACATGAATGCAGAGACCTGCCTGCCATCTGCCTGTCCCTGTGTCCCAGCTCCCTGCAGCCCTCCTGCGAGTCGGTCAGAGGGGGAGAGCTGAGGCTGTGCCCTCTCTTCAGGTCCTGCCTGTTTCCAAAGCCATCCCCGTTCCAGCTCCTCCCAGACCATCCAGCAGCTGAAGCATCCATCAAGGACCCTCATCCTTACAGCTGATCTGCCAGAACTGCTCTTCCCACCTTAAGCCCCATCACAGGGGCTCCACTTGCCAAAGCATCACTTCCGCTGGGGTTAACGAAGGTAAGAGCCTGAAACACCAAGGAAAAAGGAGACACGTGGGTGGGATGGGTTCTATAAAAGTTTTATGGGGGATATCTGTGGATCCAGAAGGACCACGTGAATGAGACTGACTGTACACACATGGGCTGTGCCAGCAGCGTGTGAACCAGGACCATCAGGGCTGTTTGGTCCATGATTTTATTTGCTGGAAGTTGCTGGCTTCATCCAAAGCCATTAGTGTGAAAGAACTGGAGCAGAGCCATCACTCCAGCAAGTGCAGCAGTGTGGCAGAGGTGGCCTGTTTGGGAAAGGGTCTGGTGTGAGCGCTGGGGTGGGAAATAAATCTCATTTGCTGCTCCTTTGACCTTGGGAATATCATTTGATCTCCTTATACTTGGTGCTGGAGCTGAGGTGGGCTCAGTTATCAGTAACAACTCTCTCTGCAAACCTGACCCAGGCAAAAGGTCAGGGTTTGAGCAGTCCACAGCAAAAAGGCTGGTGTGGGATAAAGAAGGAGAGGGAAGTGGGTCAGCCTTGGGGATTCAAGTTATTCTCTACAGCATATCCATCACTCTTGCGGTGCCATAGCAGGATTTTTTCACCAAACTGTAAAAAATAACTGGCAAGAAATGAAGCACAGGAAGTGCTAGGGAAAAGAGGACTTCTCAGAAAAATTATGTAAGACAAGTTTAAGAGAGAAAATCCCAAGTAATCTCATTACCAAAACCAGTCAGCGGTGAGCCTTGCAGTGTGTGAGCTCACACATCGTTTCTTACTGATTATTTATCAGGTGTTCCTTTTGTGTGATGACAAGCACAAAATTAATAGGTTTGTTATTGCTGTGGCTCAATCTAGGCTTAAATAACTCATAACCAGCCTCCTTTTTATTCATTTGTTTACTTTTAAACCCTCCCTGGAGAGCCTGTGAGCCCAGTGTGCCCATTGATCCAGCGCTGCCGTGTCTATCCGTCAGTAATGGCAGCGCCGCGCTGCTGCTCCCAGCTGAGGGGAAGCTTTCAGCCCAGTATTGATCCCTTTGAAGTTTGTTTGCTTGTAGTCACAGTTACAAGCCCTTGTTCAAACTGCCATGAGATGGGCTGTTTTATTTCTTAATATCAGGCTAAACCTCCTCCACATCAAAAGGATTTATTTCTTAATTTTTCCAACAAGTATTTTCTCTCTCAGAAACTGAGCTGACATTTCTGTGTGACACTAATGCAGCTCTTAAAGCTGCCTGGTGTATTTCTGTCTCCACATGTGCCAGTGGAGGTGGTAGGTGCCAGCAGCCCAGGACAGGGCACCTGGGAACGCTGTGGAACAGCTCCAACCCATATCCTCTGCGGAAATTTCCTTCTCAACGTACCAGTGCAGGATTCACTGCTTTTCCCTGCAGCCATCCCTGCTCTCTTCAGCTACTCTATGGAACCAGAGCAGCCCTGTGTTTCTCTCCCGCCTGCAGCACACCTTTTCCAAGCTTCAGAAAGGACTGTTCCTTCCCAAGCAGTAATTCCAAAACCAAAACTATCCTTCCCGGTTGCCCGGTTTTCCAGGTCAGGTTTGTGGAGCTGCTTCTCCTGCAATCCCAGATGGAGCCGTGGGTGCTGCCCTCACCATCTCCTCCTCTTCCTCTCCTCAGCTGTGGTTAAAGTCATCTCCCCATGTGCTCCTCACACCAGTCCAACTCTCTCTGCCAACCCACAGAGCACCAGTTCAGCTGGGCTCAGGCTGCATCCTGCACACCCCATTTTGGAACTGAAGCATTTGCACCCTTTGGGTGCTCCATGAGCTCATTGGGATCATTCTATTTCACCAGGGTTATTAACAACCAAATCAGCCTTTTCTGGATTTGCACCTGAGGGAGCCAGGGTGAGTTGTGCTGTCTGAAGGAGAGAGTGCAGTGGTGGCCTCGGCACAGTCCTGCCTGCCTGAGCACTGCCAGCTCTGAGAAGTTTTGTTCTGAAAGAGCTGCTCTCCTTGACCTATTTTATTTTTTTTGCCCATATCCATGGCCTGTGTTGTGTCCTGAGAAAGGGATCACACTGCTCGAAGGCCCTTTATTTTTAGCCAGCCCAATTTCTTGTTGCAGCTTAGTGGGGGCTGGTCCTTTCAGTTCAGCTCCATCACAGCTCACGCTCTCCTGCATTTGATTGCTCCTACCCAGGTCCCTGATGTTCTTTGTACATCCATTGCTTACTCGGTGGGTTTCCTACTCCCCTTTCACCAGCTTCATTCCTTCTCCTTTATGTTCTGCTCAGCCTCTCCCACTACTCCAGATCCATGGCTGAATCTCTGATTTCCTTTGGCCCTTGGCTTGCAGCATGGACCAGGCATCCACAGCCACAGGCCACCAGGCTTGTCCTGGATCTCAGCACCCCTCCACAAACAAACCCTTCCCTCCCATCTGCTCTGATAACCTTGGCAGTGCTTCTCTTCCTCCCAAATGTCAGGAAATTGGAAATGATGCCACATAAAAATCAATGGCTTGGCCCTGCTCTTTCTGCCTTTACCCAGGGCAGGAGGGAGCTGCTGTTTTCTGGTGAGCTCAGAGCAGTGATTTATTGATGTGACCCTTCCTGTCCAGGCAGTTGACCAGTAATATATTCATTTTTATCAGCCCATCCATGTAACCTAGAGCAGCGGTTTGTGCTTGGCATTAGGTCACAGATGTGGGCTCAGAAATCTGGCCAGGATATTTTCTTTCTGTGACTGTGCAGCAATAGGTAAGGACTTACTCCTAGATCTGGGTGAACTGTGTTAGAAACAATACTCATTTCATTTCCCAAAGGGTTCAGGCCTAGCAAGGGCCATGTGCAGCTTCCATCAGAAACTGTTTCTCCAAGGCAAGGAGAAATTCATTATAAGGACAGCAGATTACATTGCAGACCGCCCTTATTATTCTCCGGACTACTACCAGAAGGCACAGTGTGATCGAAGGAGCAGGAACAGTTCTAAGGTTCTATTTCTTGGAAATCTTTGGGGCTCAATTAATTTAATTTAAAATCCAGCTCCTGTTGGAAACCAAACAGCCATAGGAAGCATAACACAATTGATAAAGGTCATTGTGAACTAAATCCTTCCTGATAATCAAGCCAGCTCCTGTTGTTGTCCTTGAAAAACCTTTCACTTGGGAACCCTGTGAATTCTCCAGGCATTGGACCTGGGGAAGGTTTGTTTCAAGCAGACATTCTGCACCATCCCTGCCCCTGTCACAACAGGCTGGATGCTATGTGCCAGCGAGGCAGTAATAGGCATCAGTCTCTAATGTATCCGTGATTTCATGGAGATTGAAGTGTGAGAGGAAAAAGGAATGAGGCAATTGAGAGGTGCAGCTCTGACGCCCGACCCCTGCCCCTGCTGCTCGTGTCACACCAACAGAAATGAGACCAAATGGGTCTATTTTCCAGTGCCTGATGTTGGTGGACAACAAATCACAGGAAATACTTCATTATTTCCCTCTGAGTGGCTTTATCTGGACCTTCACATACTCCCTACTATGATTTTTGGCTCATTATTAACGAAAATGTGCAGGGAAGATGGTTGTTGATGATACATGAGCCAAGAATAGATTCCAGTTCCTTTTACCATTTTGGCACCAAAATGCCAAGAGGGATGAGACACCCTGTAGTAAATGCTGTTCATTTTGAGGCAGCAACTAGAAAATATGGCTCTGGCTGAGCTAGGGAAAAGAATGGATGAGCCAGAGGATCTGTGTTTTGGCTGTTTGATTGCTGAATCCAAAGGGAATCTATAGAGATGGGAAATGGCATATTTCCTGGAAATGGCAGGTGCAGGGCTGATGCGCTTCTCTGCCCCATAACCACCAGTTTCTTCTTTAGCTGCTGCCTCCTAATTCTTCAGGGAAAAAAGAATCTGAGCATCCTCTCAGCACTTCATTCCTTGCTCCCCTAGCAGGGAGGTATTCCTCCTGGGAACACATCCTACTTTTCTTTAGCTGAGGGAAGCATTAAATAACAACACTGAAAATGAGGCTGGTTAGCAAAGCCAAAGGTGGAGGGAAAGCTTGCAGGACTGTGAGCTGGAGCACTTGCTTGGGCTGTCTGGAGACAGCAATCCCCTTCCTGTAGGCTGGAACCTTCTGGGAAAAGGCAAAGTGTGAACACAGGAAGAGCCAAATCCTTAATTTCATATGGAAGAGAATTGTCAAAGCTGTTGCAGCCTTGAGAGTGCAAGTACATCTGCTTCCTACCAAGATGTACTTGCCTGCTTTGGACTTGGGGTCAGATGCAATAATTAAAGACTCTCTCTCCCTCTCTCACTCAAGAATTTGATTCTCTTCCAGCAGCATTCCCTGCTCTTCTCTCTTATTGCTGCCCAGAGCAGTGAGCTGGAGGGGCACACAGACCTTGGATGTTACATCTGTTCAGTAAGTGCCATTCTTTGGACTCCACAGTAACTACAAGTTTCCTTAATGTTAATCGAAATGAAACTGCTGCAAATCCAGCCCAGGACAGGTGTGGGGAGCTGTGGATTTGGGAGACAGAAGTGCTGGGGATGGGCACTGCAAGAGCTCAGACCTCCCCAGAGTGCTGGAGCAGCAAGAAACCTCTCTCAGCATCATCTATTCGCTTACATCATGAGGGAATTATAGTACAACATTATCCTTGGAGGCTTTCAGGTGTAAAAGTACAAACTGTGAGGACTTTTGACATCTCTGAGTGTCACTGTAAGCAAGTGAGAATTAATGTATTTGCATCTGAGGCACTAGAAAAAATCACCCTCATCCAGTCTGCTCGGCTGTGTTGGAACAGGGAGTTGTGATCTCCTGAGCCAGGCAGAATTTGTGTCTGTGATTTAATCACTAAACCCACCACCTTTACTGCAGTGATAACAGCAACAGTACTTCTCTTCCAAACAGTCTGTTCACCAAGGGAACACAGGAGTGATGGAGCCACTCTTGAGGGTGTGAAACAAAGCTAGTGCAGTTCTAAAGGGAGCCCAAGGAAGATGCAGCCTGCTTCTCGAGTCAGTAGCTTTTGTTGTCTAGCTGGATTTAGATTTTTTTTCTTTATTTCTTGCAGTGCTGAATAGCAGCAAAATGTGCCTTGGAAAATATACATGACACGGCACTTACCTGTGATTCATTCTGCCTTTATAACAGCAGTCAGCAGCACTATCTGCTCCTTGCTTCTCCACACAAGACCATCTCTCACACATCTTTTTCCTTCTTGCTCTTATCCCTTTAATCTTTTGTTGCTGTGGTTTCCCCCCCCCCCCCCCCCCATACTAATTTAACTTTTTCTCCACTGCACCAAGATCTCTGATTTCTGGTGCTATTTTATCAGTCTGCAGGGCATCATAGGAACTGCTAATTTCCTCAAAGTAGCAAATGTGCAATAAAATAATAACAATAAAAAAGAGATGACATACATAAGTGACATGGGGGTGAGGGAAGTTTCTCCTGTAATGTTTGCCCAAGGCCTGGCTGCAGCTCTCTGTCCCCATTTCCCCATCTCTCTCCAAAGCACAAGGTGGGAGTGAGTAGGGAGGGTACTGGCAGCTCTGGCAAGAGCAATAAAAAAAGAGGCAGATTATTATGTCATGCCACTCTGCTTCGGGTTGTTTGATGATGTCATAAACACAGCATGGCTTTTGCAAAATTAGCATGATCTCCTAGTGGGTAGATCTACCCTGGAAGTGGAAAAATGGCAATGTTGGAGGGGAGTGGGATGGTGATGGGAGCTGCTCAGGGTTGGGGGATGGCCTAGCAGTTATGAGCAGCTTTGTTGATCCCTGAGTGCGGTGTCCGTGATCCTCAGCAGCTCCTGTGCCGGGGACTGGCAGCGCTTGATAAGGCTCTGAGCATAGATAAGTTGCTGCGGTTCAGCTCCGTCCTTGGGGGGATCAGTGCCAGCTCTGGCTCGAGCAGCAGGAATTCACCTGCAGCAAATCCAACACAAGCCAAGGAGCTGCTCCCGGCCTGTCCATGCTGTGCCATTCCCACATCCCAAGCCGCGGGTCGGCGCGGGGCGGCAGTCGGGTGGGATTTGGTTCAAACTCTCCGTCTGTCAGTGATTGTTCTAATGGCTCCTTTCAGCTCAGCCTACACAAGCAATTCAGGGCAGAGCTTTGGCACCCCTGCTCCCCGTGCCGAGGGCTCCTCCCGTGTCCCGCAGCTGCTCCCAGGCCCTCGATGCTGTTGGGAATGAGCGCCTGCAGCAGGAAGGCGCTGACCCTGCTCAGCAGCGTGTTCGCCGTCTGCGGCCTCGGCCTCCTGGGCATCTCCGTCAGCACTGATTACTGGCTCTACCTGGAGGAGGGCATCGTCCAGCCCCAAAACCAGACAGCCGAGATCAAGCTGTCGCTGCACTCAGGGCTCTGGAGGGTCTGCTTTCTGGCAGGTATGGTCTCCCAGCCAAAAACATCCCCTTGGTTTGTTGTGTGTCAGTGCCAGTTAGCAGGAAAGGGGCAAGAAAAAGGGGATTTTTAGAGGCTTCACCCATCTCTGCTTCCAAACTCAGGCACAACCTTTGGCAAGCAATATCATTGCCTCATGCCCAACTTTAACAGTCATGCAGCTCCTTTAACAGTCCAAAGCATAAATGTGCCTTTGCATACAGGCTTTGGTGAGTTTGCTGCTGCCCTGCCAGACCCCCTGCCCTGTTCCAGAGCTGCAGCCATGATGCCTTGGGCAGCAGCTAAAAACTTTCCATTTCATCCCTGCAAAATTTAGATTCAGGTCAGCTGGACCATTCCCTCTGTCTGTGCCAAGTTTGATGAAGCAACTTGGCTTGAATAGAAGTTGAATAGAACCCAAAGGGAATGGGAATCTCAGCGTGACCAATCTGAAATGTCACAAAGTTTCAACCGCTTTGGAAAAGTCAGGGGAGAAGTGAGGAGCTCTGATATCGCCCCTGGGGTGACCTTTAACCCTCTGGCTTCAGGATTCACATTTTTATCTGTCTGCCGCAGGTGAGGAGCGTGGCCGGTGCTTCACCATCGAATATGTGATGCCCATGAACATCCAGCTGACATCTGAATCCACAATCAATGTCCTGAGTAAGTGGTTTGGTGGGGTTCCACCCTTTACATCCTGCAAAGCACTAAGGGGTCACTAAGGAACCTCCCCAAGAAATCCCATTTGTGTCCTTGCCAAAGAAGCTCTGAGTTCCTCGACAGTGCTGCCACGCAAGGATGCAACTACATTTTTTACTATGGGAATTACCCAGTGTGCTCCTAAGCTTTTGGGGACATCCCTTTCTAATGGCAGGATGCCCATGGAGGCTCTAAGCTGTACAATTTCACTGTCACTGGCTATTCAGCACTAATGTTCATCGCAGTGTTTGGCTTTTTAGTCTCCTCTCCATAATTTGCAGCTGTTTTTATTCCCTAGCAATTTTGCCCATTATATCGCAAGACGAATTAAGGATGGAGTGTCACAACTCTCATGATGAATTCTGCAGTCATTTCTGATTTAATAAACAGAAGTGTTCTGCAAACACTTAACCAGTGAAGCTAGAGAAAAATGCAGGTTCTGATGGTTTCCTATGCAACACTCCACACAGGAACCCTCAGAAATGCAAACACCATGGAGGTGAGACACTGCCACAGTGCCCAGAGATTCTGTGGATGCTCCATCCCTGGAAGTGTTCAAGGCCAGGTTGGATGGGGCCTGGAGCAACCTGGGACAATGGAAGGTGTCCCTGCCATGGCAGAGAGTTGGAACGTAAGGTCCCTTCCAACCCAAACCATTCTATGATTCCATAATTCTATGTTTTACTCAGCTCATTAGCAAGGAGAGAAACCCAGACAGAACATGGTCCGAGCAGGAGAGCTGGAGCCCTCTCACCCAGCTAAGCCCATTTCTTGCACTATTTAGGGAATACTAACCTGTTTTCACTTCCCTCTGCTCCTCTCTCCACAGAGATGATCCGCTCAGCCACCCCCTTCCCTCTGGTCAGCCTCTTCTTCATGTTCATCGGCTTCATCCTGAGCAACATTGGCCACATCCGGCCTCACAGGACCATCCTCGCCTTCGTCTCAGGGATATTCTTCATCCTGTCAGGTGAGCTTTGCAAGCCAGGTTTTTTCCTGACAGCCCTTGAGCATGGAGCTCATTTGCTTCGGTAGCTGCTGGTGCTCTCCTAAGCTGCCCTGGTGACTCTTTGTTGGAGTCATCACTCCCAGCTCAGCCCCACAGCCTGATCAGCCTTTGTGGGATGGATGCAGAGCTCATTTGTGGAAATGAGGGGAAAGGCCCCCACCACTCGTGCAGGAGCAGGTGCTGGGGAAGAGGATGCTTCTCGTGGAACATCAGTCACAGGAGAGATCTGCAACTTCAAACTGCTCAGTTGGGCTGTGTCTACATGAGAAAAGCGAATGTTTTATTTATGGTGTTGTGCGAATGCTAAACAAATAGCTGTGACAGCTGAGCTTTGAAGCAGCTCCTACTGGAGCCAGCTCCCTCCTCCCAGTGCACACAGACTTCCCTGAACAGGGAATGTTTGACTGGAATGAGAGGAGTGCCCTGGGTTAGTGCAGCAGGAGTGCAGCTCCTTTACCCAGCCATTACAAGCACACTCCCACAATTTTTTTACTTTCCCCCAAAAGTCAGGCCTTCAAGAAGGTGCTTCTTCAGTAGCTTCATCCCTGATGTGTTCACCACTGTCCTTCTCCAGGTCTGTCACTGGTGGTGGGGCTGGTCCTCTACATATCCAGCATTAATGACGAGATGCTCAACAGGACCAAGGACTCGGAGTCATTCTTCAATTACAAATATGGGTGGTCCTTTGCCTTCTCTGCCATCTCGTTCCTTCTCACAGAGGTACCGCATCCCTGCAACAAGTGCATCCCATTCCCAGGGGTGGGCAGACTGAGGCTTTTTGGCAAAAAGAGGGCTCAGATGGGGTTTAAGGGAGGGCTGTGAGGGCAGAGGGGTAATGCATAGCATGAAGGGGACGTATGGGGGGACAGACCCACTCTGGAGCACTAGTGGGGCATTTGATCACAATTTGATGCTGAGCATGAAAAGCAGAGGAGGAGATGTGGTTGTGCCACATTATTTACTGCACAGATCCAAGGCATGGGGCAGGGAAGTAATGGCCCTCGGGTGCTTTTGAGCATCAGCAGCAGTGCAAAAAAAGGCAAATTCTATTTTGTCCTGTTTGGGTGGTGGTGCAGAAGGCAGCCATGGGCAGGGAGGGCCTCAGGCCGTGTCTCTGTCCCGCAGAGTGCCGGGGTGATGTCTGTGTACCTGTTCATGAAGCGCTACACGGCCGAGGACCTCTACCGACCCCACCCTGGCTTCTACCGGCCCCGCTTGAGCAACTGCTCTGACTACTCAGGGCAGTTCCTGCACCCAGACACATGGGGACGGGGCCGCAGCCCCTCGGACATCTCCAGCGAGGCGTCCCTGCAGATGAACAGTAACTACCCAGCCCTGCTCAAGTGCCCCGACTATGACCAGATGTCCTCGTCCCCCTGCTGAGCCCCGCCAGCCCCGCGCCCACTCCGATGGTCGCCACATCCCGACTCCGTTTGTCTTTTTTTAGGCCACTCTTTCAGGCCAATTCTCTATTTATAGGAGCGTAAATATAACCAGAGAGATTGGTTATATAACCAGTAGTGTAACCTAGAGAATTGGGATATATCCCTTTCTTTGTTTTTTGGGTTGTTTTATTCCTCCCTGCATAACTAAGAATCTCTCCAAAGTCCTCTTCTCTCAGCTCATCCTGCTGAGCAAACAGCAGTTCTGCCTGGGGGATAAATCCAGGGCTGGACTCGAGAGCAGGAAAAAGAAAATAGAGTAGAACTAAGGAAAAAACGGTGTATTTTTTTGGTGTAGATAGGTAGGCTGCTACAGTTTGTGTATTCAACTGTATCATTGAATTCTGTATTTACTGGCCTGAGTGCCAGCAGGCATAAAAGATTCGTATAACTTTCCAAGAAGTAACCAGCATTAGAAAAATAGAAATTTCATCTCGACCGAACACTTACTGATTGGTATCTCTCACTGCTGGATATCACTTCCAACCAGGCTGGAATGGGAAATAGCCATCCTTCGATGAGATCTCATCAGGCTTGGACATGAGCAGGTTGTTGTTCCTCTGTGGCCACTTGCAAACTGTTGCTTAAAAATCCCATGTTAGACTGGAGGCACCCTGGGGTGCTGAGCTTCAGGGGTGGCTCCAGCACCCAAATTTCCTCTGCCATCCTACAGACAGGAGGTCTGAAGTGTCAATGGGAGAATTTCAGTGCAGCATTGAGTGGAAAACAACCTACAGCTTTCCCATGGGAAACATTAAGTGAAGGATTTAGGAAAAATTGTGGCCAGAAGTTATTTCAGTGAAAGGCAAGATCCCAAACTGGTGTAAAGTGATGTAGCTGAGATCAATGATACAAGTCCACTGCTGCAAAGTAGTTGGCTTATATTACATTTTGGCAAGAAAAATGGTATTTTTGCTGCTTTTGTGTGTGTGTACATAAACTTTATTTTGAGGTTTTAAGTTTTAAAATTTCATTTGATGCTTTGGCATTTTGGCCCTAGCCAGCTGCCAGGGGAGAGCATCACTGGTGGAAAACAAAGGGCAGGGAAGGAAAAAGCTGTGATCCCTTGTGTGAGCCCCAGCTTGTCGCCTTGCAGGAGAAAGAGCTTTGTCCAAACTTTATTTCTGTTCTTGTTATTTTAAACCATTCTGAAAATTTCCCTTCTGCAAAACAAAACTGTCTGGGGATTCGTAGTATATTTGAGCTTGTTTTGTCTTACTGTTAATTAAAAGAAATAGAATATACACAGTTTTAACCTCATTTGTAGCACACTGTGTAATGAATGTTGCACCTCTTCGTTGTTATTATTTAATATTATTATCTATTATTTGCTATTAAATATTTATTATATATAAACTCCTCCAAAGTAGGGGCCAAGTCCTGGTGCAGCACCACTGTTTGCATCCATTGTAACACCCATTCCACAGGACATCGCTGCAGGAGTATATCCAGCCAGCTCTGGAACAGGATTATTCCTCCCCAGTTCCTCCAGATAAGCAAGTAATGCATCTCTAGTTATATCTGGGTAGACTCCTGATTTGTAAAATTTTAAAATCAGGGCATCTTTTTGTAGACACAGTTCTATTTACCCTCAGTTTCTGTATGACCCACAAACATGACCCTCTCACTTAAGTCCCTGTTTTTAAGTGACAGGTTGGCTGCTGGGAAGGTTCAAGCACTAAAGCACAACCCAGCCCCACCATCGAGAAACAAATCTGCTGTCCCTTACCTGGCCCAGACTGATAAACCATCAGCTTTTCATCAGGATCTCCATATTCAGTGTGAATTTGGCTCCAAAAAAGCACTGGAGTTCACAAGCAATCATTTTGAGTTTCCCAGGGCCTGGTCTGGTTTGCTGGGCTTGATGCTGGTGATTTTTGGTGGCTCAAAGGCTATTGCCTCTGCATGTTGCCCTTGATGGATCCTTATATTCTCAGTCCTTCTTGGGAGGGAGATGTTTAGGATCACCAAAACTGCTGATGCCCAGAGGCACAAGGGCTCTCCCATGGCCACACTCCTGCACACTGGGGAGTGATCTTGTGGATTAATCCTGTGCAGTATCATGAGATGTCCCTGTCCACAAGTGGAATTTTCCTTTGCACTGATTAAACACAGAATTATTCATTTTATAAATTAAAATGTTTGCCTATACAAGTAGGAGAAATTAGAAAAACTTCATGGCTTCCTCAAGGCCCCAGAAGGTTTAGCAGAGTCTAGGGGTGAATTAGAAAAGTAATTATTTTAATTCATTGGACAGATTCATTGAAGAGATTCTCATCATGTGGCTGCTTTGTGAGCCTGGGAGTTCACACATTCACTTAGTGAGCACAAGTGCAGGACTGCCAGAAGAAATCTGTTAAAATAAATGTTTGCTGCTAGTTCAGTAAATGCATATTTTGGGTAGGAAAATGTGGTATTTGCAAAGCATCAGCAGCAATGGTTGTGCCTCTGGGTGCTGTTCTGTCCCTCCCAAAGTGCCTGGTGTGGCAGCAGCTCTCTATATGGATGGCTGTGGGCCTCTTAATGCAGTTAGCACACCTTCATGGACTGTGGAGAAACTTTTCCAGAGCCTTTGATCCTGGTAGACGTGACCTGGGTGAGGAGCTGGGGAGAGCCCAGCCACCTGCCAGGCCCACCTGTCCCAAGAACCACCCTGGAGCCGCAGTTCTCCAAGCAATAACTGCTTAGTAAATACATGCAGCACCCCCTTAGGACACCTATTAATAATTTTATCACCTCTTCCAGCATGGTTTCACCCCACATCTTTCCTTCTTCATGAATAACACTCAGTCACCTCCTTCAGTCTTTCTCCTGCCCACTTCAGTGATGGCCTTTCACGGTGTTCTGTGTCTGGTGCTTTGACTGCAAATAAAGAAAAAGTGGAGTTTGAGGGTAAGCTACCAATTAAATTAGAGGTTTTACCCCTATGAGTCCTTAAATTCACCCCATGGGATGAGCCAAGCCTCCCCCAGACCCGTGGGAAGGTGACTGTTGTCTGACACTGCACAGAAAATGGTTTGCGCTTAGAAGCAAAAAAATCTTGTTTTGCATGAATGACTAACTGGTGTCAGAGTGTGTCTGCACATAGCTGTGTCTCCTTTAACTACAGTGTGAAAGCCAGTTACTGGGGTTAAGGGTTAAATAAAGCCTGAACCAGGTGTAGTTCCCTGCTCCAGGTGCTGCTCAGGCCTGCAGCAGGTAAAGCATTTCTGTCCCTGCCATCAGCCTCCCACACACACACCTCCCTCAGCCTGGGTGTCCTGTGGATCCACAGCAAGGGGATGGATGGATGGATGGATGGATGGTGACTGAGGAAATGGCATGTGGGAGGTGAGTGAACCCCCAGCTCAGGGGAGGCTGGTTGAAGAGGTGGATGCTCTGAGATCTTCTCAGGGAACTCCCAGGAGCCACCCTCCCCCTCTGTGTTTGGGGTTTTTAAATCAAATCCCCTTCCTGTAAGCCCATAGAGGCATTTTGTGGTCTGTATCTCCTGAGACATGAAAGCTCCTCTGCCAGCATCCCCAGGACTCTTCTCATTCCCCCTTACACCACAACACTCCCATGGCCCCAGGTGCGATGCAGCCCTGGTGGGAACAATTTTCCCATTAGTAGTGTCCTGAAAACCCTTACTGAACCATGGGGTGTGGATGCAAGAGGTTCATTAAAGACCAATCACGAGCAGTAATGAAGTGGCCAAGAATAATAAGGTTGTGCTGGGTCTTATTCTCCTGCAGTTGCTGCTGGAGCAGCTTGAAGCTCCAGAGCCCTTTCTTGCAAAGTGAAAAGAATACAATTATATCTAAAAATTAACACATAGGTGCAGATGACCTGCCCTCCAGTGCTGCTCCCCTTGCAGCTACAGTGGCAGTGGGTACGAGGAGCCTCTGGGAAGGTTCAGGTGAGGCAGGAGACTCTGTGGAACCCCCCTCAGGGCAGGGATGCAGACTAAGAGCCCGGCTGAGCTGGTGAAGCTGCTGGTGTGGTAAGATGAGGTTTGGGCAGATATTTTGGGGCAAGCTGGTGCTGCTCTTGCCCAGGAGTGGGGCATGGAGCTGTTGATCAAGTAGGCAGGGGGAGAGCAAATCCTTCTGCTGGGGAAGCCCCAGATGAACTCTGCTGTTGCATCATCTGGACACAGGGTTGAAGACCTGTGCCCTTTATCATCTTTGAGCAGACAGGACCCAAAGGTATTTTATTAGGGTGCTTTCCAGGTACACACCACTGTGGCAGGATGAGGAGCTGACTTGGTGTACACAGCGTGGGGGTTTCTAGCTCACAGTGTTCTGCTCTCAAGTCCTTGTATTGCATTATTAATACTATTTGTCAAGGTTGTGTATTCATTTTCCCAAATGTGAGTTGGCCCCATGGGCTATTCAAGGTGTGCTAAGAAATTAGTCGTATTCCTCCCTGCTGATAGCTTGTTAGCTGGGCAAAGCTGGTGTGCTTGTGCCGGGCATGCTGTGTGAGCAGGCAGAATATTCACCTGAGTAAATATTCCTCCACTAATGAGAAGTAGCTGAGAGATGCTTATTTTCTTCTTCTTCCTTCCTCATGGGATTTATTTATTTACTTCTTACTTTTTTCCCCAAATTGACAGTCAAACCTACCTAGAAAAAACAGCTTTTTTCCTTCTTGTTTTCCTTGTCCAGTTTTGGGGTCTTGGTAGGGTCTCCTTCACCCCACTGCAGCACCCTTTGCTCCACCAGCTCTTTGTGCCCAAGAACCACAGCAGCTCTTTAACTCTTCTTTCTGCAAACTGGCTGCACCACAGCTGTCCTGGACAGAGGCAAGGTGTGACTCCTGGGCAGGGAGCGGGGTGTCCCCAGGGTGTCCCCAATGCCCCAGCTGCTCCGTGGGTGCCACCATGGCTGGGATGCTCCACTGACCTTTCCTGTGTGCACGGCAGGGTTTCTGTCTATAGCTATTGTGTAGATGTCAAATCCCAGCCTGTTCCCATGGATACAGTAGAATGTAGAGTGAGAAGAGCTGCCTCGTTGCTTTATCTTCATGTAGGGTTTTATATACCTCAGATTTTGGGTTCTGGTGGCCTCAGTGGGCAGTGGCTATAAAGGGCAGGAGGTGGCTGCAACAATTGCCCTGTGTGTCTTTAATTGCAAGCCAGTCTCCCAGATGTAACCCCTCTTTTCACACCACTTTATCTTCAAATCTCTGGTCAATTCGGTCTTTGTGGAAGCAAGATTCTTTTTCATTACTATTACAATTTGTAACACAGGAAAGCACTATTTCCACAAAAAAAAAAAAATTAGCCTCTACTGTGTTGCCAGATTCTATCCCAAGGGCTGGATTTGATGAATAGATTGACTCTAACTGGATATTTTCATGTCTTGAGCAGTTTGCACCGTGATGTTCTGAGGACTCTGTCCAGCGCTTTTAATCAAACCACCTCGGAACTCCCCAAGCCTCATCCCTCTCTCCATTTCCGGTGAAAGGAGAAGTATTCACACAGAAACTGTGATTAATATGCCTTGAAAATACGCAGCACCAGCAGTCAAGGTTATTCCCCAAAAGGCCATCACTTTTGTCACCGGCTCCGGACAAATCTCCTGGCTGTGATGAGATGCAGCTGCTTTTAATCTTTAATGTTAGGATAGCGTGCGTTCATTTTCTTAGAGGCAAAACAAATGTGACAGGGGTGCAGAGAAGGTGTTCCATAGCTTGTGCTTATCCAGGTTTTGCAGCTGCTTAAACTGAGGCTGCTGCAGCTCCATATGCCCAAAGGGCAGCACCAGCCGTGTCAGGTCCTGGTTAAGCGGCTCATTTTGGATCAAAGTCACTCTTACCTCAATTAGTCCCAACCACCATCAGCACCTCTGGATCTACATGTAGATAAATCCCCAGACCTGAGATTCAGCTTTGTTGCTAATTAGCAAAGTATTTAGGCACGTGCTGAAGTCCCTTGGACTCCAGCAGGATCCACCTCGGAGCCAAAATTAAGCCCAAGCAAAGCTCTGCTGAACAAGAGCTGCCTTTGTTTAATAGCGCTTGGTAGTTGGGTTTCGTGTATCCTGTAGAGGAGCTGGAAGGCACAAAAGAGGAGACAGTACAGAGACATAACCATAAATTTATTATTTTCTACAGTGATAACACTTTTAATGAGGTTCACAAAAATATAACCCTGTGGCTCTCACATCTGCCTGACATCCTGACACGCACCAGCTTCCCGCTGCAACTGCAGGGGAAAACCTGCCAAGGAAGCTGAAAGGTGTTATTTAATTAATAACAGCTAATTTGAATACATACTGAAATGTCACTCTGCTGATCCCAAGGGGAGTGTGGGGAGTTCACCTCCATGGGAAAGGGAACACGATCGGTGTCATGCGCAGAAGGAGCAGCAGAGTCTGTCCTGTCAGTGCAGGTCAGATCCTGCTCAATTCTGTGTGTTTAATAAGTAAATCTATGGCATTTAGATTTAGCAGAACTGAGTGCTGTGGGGGCCTTAATGCTGGCTTAATCTGCCTCCAGCTCGGCTCATCAAAGGCTGCTGAAGTGAGGGGATAAGAGAATTTGTGGCACTAGCCAAGGCTGTGTAGTGCCCATCCAACATCTTAAATTGAGATAATGTGGCTTTTAAAGCCTTGCTTCTATGCTAAACAAGCTCAAATATCTGAGTGAGAGCTCTTGATTATCCTGGAAAAGTAAATTGTGCTTTATTTTAGCAGAAATTACGGGGTCTGTTTCTGGAGAGAGCATCCCCAGCTCCTGCTGCACTTAAACTTTGGGGTGACCTGCGTTTGTCCAGGACAATAGGATTATCTATTATTTAGTGTTATTATTCATAATTTAGATAAACAGAGAAGGTCTCTCCAGCAGTGCAGAACACATACATATAAAATCCCCATCAAATTATTTATTTCCATATAAATTATGTACTGTCAAAACTGTTCTACTGATCTGAAGGTTAAAGGCTTCATCATGGAAATGTAGCAGCTCCCTGTCATCTTGATCAGAATGTGATTATTTACAGGAAAAAAAGCATCGTAGTGGCTGTGGGTTTCCTACTGCTCTGCTTCAGCAGCCCTGTCTGACTGAGAACAGCTGAAATACATGAAATAAAACCACAAACCTATGGTTGTTTCATCTTCCCATAAAAAGTAGGTCATATCCCCAAGTGAGATGTATTTTATTCATGTAAATACATTTTTACAATTAAAAATGCAACAAAAACTATGTTCATATCAACAAAGCTGAGCCTGGTGAAACTGGGTTAGGGCTGATGTCAGGGCCTCCTTGGGCAAAGCCTTGCTGATGGATGATCAGCTCCCTCACGCCTCTACTGTGGGCACAGATCCTCAAACCACATATTTTGGAGCAGGAAAGTGAAGCAGAAGAAGAGTGAAAGAGCTTAAAGCTTTCCATATTGAGTTCCATATAGGAATAATTATGGCTGCTATTTTAAGAAGTTGTTTAATAATGTTAAACCGATGACAGGCTGAGATTATAGCCCTGCCACCTCCATGCTCCTGGGGGCTTTTTCTTCCCCACTCCCACCCCACAGTCAGTTCTTGTATATTTGCATTTTCCCAAGCCAATTATTGTGCTCCAAAGGCTCTGGACCAAGCTGGGAATCGCTTTGCACAAGGGGAGAGGACAAGGCATAAGCCCCTCTCCTGGTGTGTATCTGGAATTTGCTCAGCAGCAATATCTGCATTGTCATTCAGTCCAGGAAAATATTTTAGGGTAAGTCAGAGCTGCTTCTGGGGCTGAGAGGTCACCCCAAAGGTACCACCCTGCATGTGTGGGGCTGCAGACTTCAGGAAAACACACCTCTGTCTCAGCTTTCCTATTTCTAAACCAGAAACTGTACCCTTGATTGGCAGCTTGGCACTTTGGGACCTCTGGATGAAGTGTGCTGCCCCTAGCATGCACACAGATAATTAATGATTTTTTTTCTGGAGGTTTAATGTCTTGTTTGTGCTGCATGGTGATCAGCACTGAGCTCCTCCTCACAGGATGCTCCCTCCCCAGTGAGGGGCCTGCAACAGAAATTGGAGCTGCTTATTGAAACTGCCCTGACAGGGATGTCAGGGCTGTCCTAGGGACATGCATAACCAAAAAATTAGAGCCTGAAACAGAGGAAGAAGAAAAAAATAA
Source organism: Corvus moneduloides (assembly GCF_009650955.1). NCBI lineage: Eukaryota > Metazoa > Chordata > Aves > Passeriformes > Corvidae > Corvus > Corvus moneduloides. The sequence goes on from NC_045494.1 coordinate 3,353,159, forward strand.
GCTAAAAAAAAATGGGACTTTCTGCCACATTTTCCTATTTTTCCGGTGTTTCATTTGTAATAAGAGGGAAAAAAAAAGAAAGGGTTTGAGTGCAGCTGGCTGTTGTTTAAGAAGAAGGGTAGGAAAGCGATAGCCTGAAGTTCCCAAGGAGAGGGATGTGGGCTCATGTCGGTGCCTCCTCTGAAGCCATCACTGGGCCATTAATGGCCAGAAGAAACCTTATATCCTCTCTTTTCTCAGGTCTGTCCTTGTTCAAAGTGATGTCATCAGCTGGGATTCTTTTGGTTGATTGGTTATTTCTCGTGATGCTGGGGGTAGAATTGTCCTTTCCACACACATCACCTTTTTCCAGCTGGCAAGGAACAGCTGTTTTCCTGCCCCATGCTGGAGCTGCACAAGGAAAAAGAGATTAGGAAGATCAAAATGTAATTTCAAGTAGTGTGAAAATAGATCTGTCAACCTGGCCTATTTGCTTGAGGGTCCTTGGGCTGTGTTTGGTTGAGTTTTTTAAGGTTTCAGGAAAGATGCTGGAAAATAAATTAGGTTTCATTTAGCTCAGAGTAACAATTAAAACTTGGAAAGATCAGGGCCTGTTTAGGCAAATCAATTAAAAGATTGGCACATAAATTACGTGTACCTTCATCTTCCACTGTTCCTGTCATGCTGGGAGAACTTCAGACTGGGACTTTTGAAGGTGAGGCCACTAATCCAACATGTGTTTCCATCAGCCCACCCTACAACTGTCCTTCCTTCCTGGTCTCTAACCTGGGATATCGTGGACTTCTCTCTCAGGAGGTTTTCTCCATCACCAGCTCCTCCAGCCTCTTTCATTTGAAGCAATTTTGTTCTGCATCTCCAAATTTATCCCCAGGAGCTTGAGGGAGCAGGCACACCCCACTGTCTGCTCACAGTGCTGAAGGAATCTGCTCATCCCACTCCAGGGGCTATGGCTTTCCATCAGCAGGATAACTCTTGGGAAGGGCAGAAGGGTAAGAAGCCCTTGGGAAGTCCAGTCCCTGTTTCACACTCCCTCAGTGGTGGATTTAACCATTTTCACAATATACAAAGAAATTGGGAAAGGATTTTGAAAAGAATTGCTATTTAAAACAGAGAGAGCCTGGGGGGACCATGGACACAGCACAGAAGACACTGGAGACAGAAAGACATTGGATAGAAGGGGACCCTTCAGTCTAGAGGACAAAGGCTAGAGGAGCCTGGAATGGGACAAAATCCAACCAAAACTGTTAAAGAGGAGTTCCTGGTCTCAGCTTCAGCCCAGCAGCAGTGCTGGTGTTCGGGTTCTTGGGCTGTTCCCAGCATCCTGGACACACAGTGGGGCTCGGCAGCAGGCTTGGGAACATCAGTGGCTGCTGTGGCATCCCAGCTGCAGCACTCATTGCATCAAATATTGATTATCCAAAGGGATGCAGGGAGCTCCCAGCCCGCAGCCCCCTGCCCGTGTGCCAGCAGGGCACAATCCAGGAAGCCAATATCAGATCTGTGACACCAAAAGTGCTTGGGAGGGACTTGAGGGACCGTCAGTGAGGCTGAGGGAAGGCCCCAGGATTGAAATACTGAAGAGCAGCCAGGATGATTCCCTAGTAACGACCTCAAGGAGGCCCTGTCCTGCTCTGAAGGCTCTATTTGGCCTCCAACTGTGGCTGAAGGAGAGCAGCACCCAAACAGCAGCTGGGAATGATGATGGACAGACTCCCTGGATGGCTGGCAGTGTGGGGGATCAGCCAGGGCTGTGTGACAGCACCCAGCATCACTGAACCCCCGCTAGGGGGGCCTCCCTCCCCAAACACTCTGAGGGATTTGTTACTCCCGACAGGTTCTGTGCAAGGAGCTGAAGTGAAAGCTGGGATAAAACCTGCTCCTCGTCCAGGTCCAGGACACGGGGCCTGCGCTGCCCAGCACGTCCCTCCGGCTGCCGGGCTCCAGGGGCAGGGCAGGCTCTCAGCCTGACCCCTGTGCTCCCTGCCCAGGCTGTGCTGGAAATTCATGGCATTTGTTTTTTCACTGCAAACTGCCCCAGGGGACCTGGAGGCCAAGCGTCCAGCTGAGAGGTACCATCACCGCTGGGACAAGAGCAGCAGCCTGAGGAGCCCATCTGCCTGGCACGCTGGGGGAGTGACCCTTGCCAGCTCCAGAGCTGGCACTTGGTCCAGGCAGGGATGGATAAAATAACAGCTGGAGAATCCCCACCCATTCTTCCTTCGTGAAAGACGGAACAGGTTGTAAAGTTCACCCCTAATCCCAGAGATAGAAAAGCTGAAAATGTTTAAAATGTGGAGTTTTGAACACTTTCATGTTCCTTTTTCTTTTTACTTAAAAACATTGTGGAATGAACATGTGCAGCAGTTTCCATCCTGAACTGCTCATAGCTGGGAAGGGGAAACGCTGAGTTCCAGAGGGACTTCTTAATAATTTCCACACCCCCCCCCCCCCCCCCCCCCCCCCTTAGCAGAAAATGTCTTTTCGTAGTCTGGAGCTGGGGGGACACTGGGGCTGGGGTGGCTGAGGGACGCCGGGGATGCCTCTCCCCGCAGCCGCCCCGCAGCCGCCGCCGCTGGTTTCGCAGCACCCTCTCCTGCTCCTACGGCGAAACAGCAGCCGGGAAGGCTGGGAGACTCCCAGAAATTGTTTTTTCCATCTCCACTGATCCTGTAAATGATCCTCACCGACCCTGAGCCCCACTGATCACATTTGGGAACACAGGAGGCTGAAAATGCAGGTGAAACTCTTTCTGGAGAGGCAACGGAGGGGGCTGCCCTCTGGAAATGATGCAGCTCCTGCAGAAAGGCTTTCATTTGTTTTTTTCAAGAACTAAAAGCAGAGCTCAGAGTCTTCTCTCAGGTGTAACTCGCAGAGGCTGTCAGGAATTTAATAAAGCAAAAATATTTTAAAACAACAACAAAACAAAAACTAAAACAAGAAAAATACTAGGGTAGGCTCAGATTTAAAAAATGTATATATGGATACTGCTTAAGAGCAGAAAGGAACAGCTAATAGGGGCAAAGAAAGTGTAAAGTCACTCAGCTGGTGACAAAATTGCTGTTTTGGGACCAAACAGTGGCCAAAACCTTCCCCATATCCATGCAGTGCTCCCGCTTTGGTCCTGCAGTGTCACAGCCCCAGCAGCTCACTCTGATTTAAACCAGACATGTCCCTGCACCAGCAGAAACCCTGGGGCTGCCGGAGGGGTGTGAAAAATGTAGTAAGGGAGACACAAACCATGAAACAGCTACCAGAGACTGGTTTCTGATGGGCCTGTGGGTGGTTTCTCTGGTGTCTGCTGGAGATAGATTCCCGCAGAAATTCTTCCTCCGGGAGGGGCTTTAGCAGCCTCCTTCTCTTTCATCCAGCTGTTTGCAGTGACTCTGTAGCACTCTTACATTGCTCCAGCTGGGATCCCACATCAAACTGAAACAGCTCAGGAGTTCGAAAGGTGCAGAAAGACTCTGACCGGTCTCTGTACTATCACACACTGACCACACAAAGCAGGTTTTCCTTGGAAGGAATGGTAAAGAAAAAAACAACTGAAAGTTTTATAAATTCTTAGCAGATGGAGAAAAGGCAATACAGTATGAAAGGGCAGAATGAAGGACCCCTGGAGTACCACCAACGTAGTGCTGTGGCAGGGGAGATGCAGCACCTTCAAGCAAGCAAAGCCAAACAAGAATGTGGGCTTGGAGAAAGGAATCAGAAAGCACAGAAGCAAAGGAGCCACTTAAACCTGCACGGAGCAGAGAAGGGGGATAGCACCCAGTCCTGTGCCGGTGCTGGCAGAAAAGTGGAATCAGGGATTTTCTGGAAAATGGCGTCGAAGCCGTAACAGCAAATATCCAGGTTAAATACCCGGGCTTTCCTGAAAGCCTGAGAACCAACTGGTGGTGGTTTCACCCCTTCCAGCACAGATTCCCAGCCCTCCTTCCCCCACGTGGAGCATCTTGGAGCTGGATAATTGATTTTGTTCTGTATTTTCATCTCACTGGTTGCTCAGAGTACCACAGGAAACCCTCCCCGTGGGTGTCAGGACCCCACTGCCAGCTGCTGTCACAGGTGGTTACTGAAGATTTCAGTGGACCCGCATTTTCTGCTATGTAGAAGTGCTGGGTTTATGACATTCAGTAAAAGGGATCTCACTCCTGCCTTTGCTTAGACATTGAGGATACTCCACATTTACACTATTGGACATGGGAAAGCAGAAAGCAAGCAGATGCCCCACAAGGGAAAGAGCCTGACATGGGAAATATCCTGCCCTTCTCTAGGTCCATAGCTCCAGGGCAGGAGCTTTATCATACTATAATGGAGCAGGTTTTTTATTCTGGCAAAGAGATGTGTCAATAAACACCTCTTTGGTGTGATTTCTGCCAGCTGAGCTTTGATTCATGTGGCCTCTGCAGCTACCTCGGGGATACAGCTACACAAAACACATGGATTTTGTTGCTAAGAGTTGAAAGCCTCAATGTGGACAGAACTGACCCTCCAATAAATGCTGTCCTAATAAGAGCTGCCTTGCTCCAGCCGGGCTGCAGCACTGGGCAGCTCAAGGTGGGTTGCTCTGCTTAACCATGGACAGCCCAGACAGGGGGATCAGGGGAAACAATCCCACAAAATTACCTGGCAAAGGCAAGGAAAGAAGGAAGGAAGGCAAGGAAGAGGAGGGAAGATGGCACAAAAGATGTCCGTCCTGTGCAAGGGCAGGTGAATGCATCCTCCTGCATCTGACAGTGGCCTGCTGAGGACCAGAGCAAGGCAGGAGTAGAGAGGTCAGAATATTCCTTATAAATTAAGGATGTTCAGAGAGCAAGAATCCCCCTGAGTTTATCTGTTATTATTTGGAAAAGAAAACAAATGAAAGGGGTTTTTATTATTAAGAGCCTGTCTGAGGAAGCCAAAGACCTCCTCAATATCTGCTTGAATTATTAAAGGGGATGAATCATTAAATACACTTTGAGATGCAGTCACAGGAACCAGGATAAATCAATCCCCCAGAAAAAGAAGCATCAGCTGAGGGTCTTATTTTCAACTGCTCTTCAGAGCAATTTCAAGGTGTGCAGGTCAGTGCTGCAGGAGGGCACCTGCTTCCCTTGACACCGATAACGCCTGCAGCACATGGATCTCAGGCCGTGGGGAAAGCTGCTGATTTCTGTGCATCCATGGAGAAGCCAGGAGCTTGGCTTGAGAGAAACAGCACTCTCTCTTTGTAACGGTGCTAAAGGAAAAAAACCCAAGCCTCAACTCTCAGCAATAAGAGAATTAGCCTGACAGATGGCTTGCAGAAAATGAAAAACTATCTCGGGCTTTGAGATTTGTGCTGACTGAGTCTCAGAAAGGAACTATTGCAATTAGCATTTGTGCCGAGTAATTGAGGAGCATTGAGAGAACCAACCCAATTTGCCACCATTGTCGAGCCTTCATTGTTCTTGATTTTGGGTTGGTATTTTTTCATTTTCCCTTCAGTCACAAGTCTGGGGGCAGACAAAGTGCCACTTTGGGTTTTGCCTTCCTGGGGAGGAAGGCAGAGCTGGGCCGAGCGCTGCCTGGGCTGAATGCTCATCCCATGGGCAAAGGTAGCGCAGCCTCCCTTGGGAGCGCGGGATCGTTCCTGCCTCGTTAGGCAGGTCCATCATGAAGCAAACACTGTGATTCATCAATATGGCTAAAGGCAGAGGGTGTGGAGCCGTGTGGCCACGTGCAGCTGTCATTTTGCATTGCCGTAACACAAAGCCGGCCCGGCCTTTCTCTGGGATGGAATTCCTGTCTCCACCAAATGCACCCGAGGAAACGCCTCCCCGGCACACGCGCTGCGAGTCATGGCCCTGGCACCCATCACTCATCTGTCTCCTTCTCTTTGGAAATCAGCCTTGAAATGCCAGTGCTCCTCCTGCTTCCCGTGTTTCTGGGCTGTGGCTGCGCCCCAGGCTCCGGCGCAGGGCATGGGGGAGTGGGGATCAACCCCAAACAGTCCCAAAACTCCTCTCACTGCTCCTTACATACCAGACCTGCCCACAGAAAAATGGGGGGATACTCTTCCATGCGAGTTATGTCCTTTCAGGGACAGAAGGTGGCAGACGAGGTTGCTCTGAGCGCCTGGAGATGGGGCTGTGATATTACTCAGAAGTTGAAGAACACTGAATTTCCGGGTGGCTCCCACCCCCCAGGCCAGGGCAGCAGCCCTACGGTTGCTCTCACCTTTACAGGTGCTCTGCTATGGCACTGCTGAAAAAGAAGCCCCTCGCCCACAGCTGAGCTAAGCTGGGAAACAGGGCTGGGTTTGCTAAAGCCCGAGAATTTCTGTTGTGAAACTTATATTGGTTATTTGTTAGCTTTTAGTGGTTAAGCTACAGGCATAGCAAAGAACGGGGCAAAGCAGGATTTAATAAAATCTTTCCATTTATGACATTTTTCTCAGTGTTGGGGGTTTTTATGAGTTGCTCACGTAGCCAGCATCTAAGAGACATCTGAGAACAGAGCAATGGAACTAATCCTGGCATGGCCCATGCAAGAAGCAACACATGCAGAATAAAACTGCCTTTTTTTTCCCCTTTGTTCGCAATGCGTATGTGCAGGACAGTAATTTTTTCCCAGTGCAGAAAAGGAGAAGACATCACTTCCCCATGGATGACTGCTCCAACTGCAGCACCCACAGCATCACCTGCAGCATCACCTGCAGCAGAAGGTCTCATTAGCGAGAAAGGGCACGGTGGGGCAGCACAGGAGGTGCCTCTCTCTACCTGCTGCCTCCTCCAGCCCTGCTCAAAGCCCTGAGCTCAGCCAGGCTTAGGTACATCCTGTTCCCCTCACCTGCTGCCTGCCTGCCCTGGACAGCAGGTTTGCTCCCAGGCTCCAGGGGATTTCGTCCCCTTTAATTTGTGCCAAAGAGGTGGGAAGTGTGGGGCTATAAAAGCTCTGCAGTGAGCCCTGAGGCCCCTGTGGAGGGGAACAGTGGATCAGGTAAGGATCCTCCTCTCTGCTCCGGCATTGCTGCTTCCCAACTGAAATTTATCTTATTTTTAGACCTGATTTCCTCAGGAGCCTCTGCAGGCATCAGCAGAGGTCTCCTGCTATGCCCAGCAGTGCTGAAGAACCTGCTGGGGCTGCAGTTTGAGCCTCAGGAGAGGCTTCTTGCCTAGAAAATAAAAGTTAAACTGGGGTAGCAAACCCTGGATCCTGTGGTCTCAGCTGCTGCAAGGTCCAGGCTGTGCTGGAGTGTGTCATGGGCCTGATAAGAAGGAAGAGGGTTTGCTGGTGTGAAGTCTGTTGGCTTTAAAAGCCATATTTTAATGTTCCTGTCTTTAAAAAAAGAAAAAAGCTCTCCTTATATGTTTGTATATTTATCTATCTATACATATATATATATATATGTATCAGGACCATGTGTGGATAAAGACAAGAGGTGTTGCACCCTGAGCAGGAGAAGGATGGGGGAGATAGGCTAGAGAGAATAATTATGGTCCTAGTGAGAAATACTTGAATTAAAATTACAAATGGGTTCCTCCAGCTCTCTGTCAGAGAATCCTGTGATCAGGTGGTAAACTCCTGAGTGGATAAACCCCACTGCTAATTCCCTCATCCATCTTTCACTGCAACAAATCTCGTGTTGCAGTCGGGATTTTCAATTTTCACCTAATTATTAGGCTGCAGGTTGATGTTACTCATCACCCATTCCCTCTGCTCTGGGACAGGTCTAAACTGTTGTTCAAAAATCATGTTTCAGACAAATTCCAGTTCTGAGGAGGATTTGGTTCAGCTGCCACCTTCCAGAACAGGGAATTTCAAGCTTCCAGGTGATGATAGAAAACTTTGGTTGCGCTTTCTTTCCATACCAGGATACTTCAGTTTGTTTATCTATGTCTTTATCAAATTCAGAGGAAAGCCTTGAGCTTAGGGTAGAGCTGGATCCTTTGAGACCTGTGGGGAGTTTTTTGACCAAAAGCTTCAGTTTTTCGATGCTTCATCATTAACATTATGAACAAATAAAGGTGAGTAACAAACCTCCCCTACCTAAGTGAGAGCAGTTATTGGTAGTTCCTAACAGTAAAATGAAAGATAACTTTGCTATATTGTAATTTCAGAAAATGAGTAGGCCATGCTCTATCTAGAGACAAACAGGATAGCAGCAGGGGTGTATCTCCTATTCCATTTCCTGCTAATATCCCATTTATAAGGAACACCTTTATCTGGGAATTGTTTTCAAATGAGTTGCAGGGGTGCTGGCAAAAAGAGCTGTATTGCATTAATGTTCTCTTAAAGGTTCAAAACTGTTACGGAACAAAAAATTATCAATTCATGCCACTTCTTTAATGGGCTTCCTAATGTATACTTTAAAAAATTAAAAAAAAAAAAAAAAAAAAGTGGATTGCAGAGTTTTCTTGCCGAGCTGTCGAGGCTTCTATCAGGAGCAGCTTCAAAGCCATTTTTCTTTTGCTTGTCTGGTGTGTCTAACTGAGCATGATTACTTTTTCCTAAATGAATAGATAATTTTGCCTTATTTATAAGTAGAGCACCAGGATTTTTTTGTCTGTGATGCTCTTGAGCTGAATCTCAGGATGTCTTCATGTAATGCACGTTCATTATTTAATGAAATTTGTTTTGTGGGGGTTTTTTCCTTCCACCTGGATTTGTTTCCGAGTCATATATTTTTGCCATAGAGCATTCAAACACACTTGAAATATTAATGAGGCAAGTAATGGCCCATTTCAATTGAAGTTTGCCATAATATGCAAGTAATCCTTCACAGGTCTCTGTTTTAGTAATGACGGTCATTAAAACGTCTCATTTTCTTCCCAGCCAAGGATTCTCATTGGGTTTTGGGGTGTGACAGTCGTTAGCTACACAGTGGCTGAACTCATTAAAAATGCTGGGAAAAGGGCTCTTGGTGGGTGAGTTATTGATATAAAACTGCTTTTCAGGCCACACACTCACTTTTGGCCAAATTTCCAAGGCCTTCAATGAAAAGGCTGGATGCTGGAAAAACCCAAACTGACTCTTAAGGTGGTGAAATGCTTTCATGGCCATAATGACTTCTAGTCGAAAGTTTGAGGTTTTGCCACCCCAGCTTGGGCAGGTCTCTGAGCTTTTCCTGGGGCCAGCAGGGATTGGGGGATGGATGGAAGATGAGACTTTGCCTTCCCATGCCAGCCTCCCTGTGCCTTGCCCAGCCCAGCTGCTACCAGATTGACACTGTTAGTAGAAGGCCCCTGAGATGATGTTGCCTTTGGAGAACTTGACTGAAGGGTCAATGTGAAAAAAAGGGAGCACAAAAGCTGCCTGTGGAGCCCAACATCACTGGCAGGATGGCTCCTCGCTGCAGTGGCCAGCTCAGAAATGAGGGCAAGAGCCTCAAAGGAGGATGAATGGCTACAGAGAGCTCAATCTCCTGCTTTTACAAGCAGCTGTGACAGAACTTTTGCTAAAGTCATGACTTTCCTGGAGCCTCAAACCTCTCAAAGCTGCCTTCCAGGAAATGCAGCTTCCTTTTTGACCCCAGAAAAGAAAAGAGGGTTTTGATTTTGAAGATGTTAAGAGGCTCAGCAGCTTCACAAGAGAATCCGTGAGAGCTTTGCATCACCTACAAACCCATTTTCCTTAGATCCCTGGCTTCTTTCAGGACTGTCAGGCTGTTCTGTGCTTAAGCTTTATTCAGACCTTGCAGAGAGAAATCTCTGTGTCTCAGTATGTTACTGTGAACATAGAGCAAAAGCTGATTTGGGACGGGCTGGAAATGTGCACACAAGTCCTTTCCTGCAGCCCTGCCCATGGGTTAAGTCTGGCAGGGGCTCTGATGAGGGGTGTCCCAGCCAGCACTGGGTTCTCCAGTTGATAGACTGAGAAGTAAATATGGCTGGCTTTAAGCTGCAGAATCTGATGTCAACAGCATGAGCTGCTTGGGGAAGATTGATCGAATATTATTGACATAATTCAGTATATTGAATTACATATCAAGCCAGAGCTGTTCTGCATTTTGTGCCTGTTTTGTGAAGGCAGCAAGAACCCCTCCAGGATCAGGGTGTGTGGCTGGCGGAGCACTATCCCTCTGTGCTGAACACCCCATCCCTTCCCTGTTTTCTGAGCAGAGATAGAAAGAAAAAGGGGAGAAAAGCAAGACGTGGATATTCCTGCTCCATCAGGGAAATTGGCTCTGAAAGTAAACAGCTACCCCAGGGAGGCAGGATTACGTCCAAATCCTGGGAACGTAAATCACTCTGCAGCAAGTGCTTATCTGTAAGGCCTGATGGGGAGAGCCAGGCACCTCTTCCAACTCCCAGCTCTGCTGCTGATTTGCAATGAGAACTTGAGCCTTGAAGGTACCTGGAGAGGCACATTTGTAAAAAAAGCCCCAGAGCTGAGGGGTCTGAAGGAGGAAAACCTTTGGATCCCCTGGAACTCTTGGAAACCTCATATTCTTGCAGCAGAGATCAGCAGCCGTCCTTTCCTTTTCCCAGAGCCACCAGCCTCAGGGTCAAGTGAGCTGCCATATTTCCTGCTTCTCCTCTCTTTTTTGTTCTCCATTTATCACTGCTGGCTGACTATTATGGAAATTATCATGGCCCTGGTACATAGTACGTGCATCACTGGGTCTGCAGAATTACTACAGGGATGAGCTGGCGAGTCACTAATGTGTTTGAGCTGGTAGTTTGGCTCCAAAATTGTTGTTATTTCTTAAGTTGCCGTAAAAGAGAGGGTTTGCCTGTACTCATGGCAGAGATGCAAACACTCCATCTTTGTCAGAACTCCCTACACATGGACCTGGTTAAGTGATGTTTCTGTACTTCCCTGTAGAAAGGCAGCCTTGTCTTTCTGCTGGTGGACGTGGGCCTTGCCCTGGTCTCGTTCACACTGCTGTCAGCTGGATGTAACCGCTCTGAAGCCAGAATATATAATGTAGCTCCTTGCCACGTTTACATATTCTACTCCTTACAGCATAATTTGTCCTAGTTTTTTAAGCTCCAAATGCCTTCGTAGGAATTTCATTACAGAGCGCAAGTTTTGTCAAGTGCATTCTGCTAGTTTTGCTGGAGGTTGCTAAGCATAGTCTATTTTTTTCTGAATCCTTTGTACTGATAATTATATTTGCTCATGCCACACAAAAATTAAAATACAGCATGTAGGAAAATGCAGTTTTGTGTCGCGTTCCTGGAAAAAAGATTGCTCTTGTAAGGGAAGAACTTTCTGTGCTAGGAAACCTATCTCTGGTGACTCTTGGGGATGAAAATGGGGACAATCTGAGAGTAATTTGGAGGATCTCAGCCTTCTTACCCAATGGCACAGCAGTCAGTGCTGATTATTGATTTCAACCCATCTGCAAGATGAACACCTGCTGTGCAATATGGCTCTGTAGGATTAGTTCTCCCTACATAGCTGGAGTAAAATCTCCATTGTTGACCTGCAAGATTGGGTGCCTGTTTGCTAAAATTGGGACCACATCCTACTGTGAAGTTAAGGGTTCTGTTGCCCTGTATTTTAAATACTCTGCCTTGACTCTTCAGCATTTCTGTGGATTTTAATGGGCTTCTTTCTTTCTAAGGAAATTTAATTCCATTACTAAATAATGCATTTGGCCTCCAACCTGATTTGTGCTAATTACTCACGTGCTGAATGGGCTTTAAATCTTGTTTGGAAACACTATAGGGCTTATTGTCTTATTAAAAGCACCTAATGTGAGCCGTTCTTTTTAAGAATGCAATTGGTCCCTAATGAAAACAAACAGATAATGCAATAATTTTTCACTAAACTAATTATCAGAGCAGAAGATGCTAATGTGTTCCGCCAGCTGTGTCCATGTCTCCTCGGTTAATGTGCAGCATGGCCACGGCTGCTCAGCAAGACTTTACATCTCTGCAAGCACAAAAAGGAGGCTGAATTTAGTTCAGGCTGTACCACCTCTGCCTGCACTTAGTGCTAATCAAGTGGATTTTCTTCCACAAAAGACTTGCAGGGACCTCATTTACATGGATTCCTGAGAGGGTTGGATTTCTGGGTTTTCTGCTTACAAAGGTCCCAAGTACCCAATTCTCAAAAATTACATTACTTCAACTGTGTTGGAAATTGAGGTACCCAAAGTGAATGGCTGCTTGAAAATATCCATGAGATGTTTCTTCAAGCATTGAAATAGATCTCTGTGCACAAATGTGGGATCCTGACCACATGTTTGTGCAGGGGCTGACAAAATGATCACAGAACCAGGCCTGACAGAGCTCAAGGAGAGCTTGGACAGTGCTCTCGGGTCATGGTGTGGCTCTTGGGGATGGCTCTGTGCAGGGCCAGGAGTTGGACTCGATGATCCTTGTGGGTCCCTTCCACCTCAGCCTATTCTGTGATTCTCTGTATTACTGAGAATGACCTCTCATTTTTAATTACCTGCAGTATGCAACAAGGGTGAGCTTTAAAAAGTAACTAAACAAATATAGAGGCTGCAGAAAAGCTGGTCCTAGATGTCCAAAGCCTGAAGAAAGCCCTGAGTGCTGAGGAAACTGTCCTTTCCTTGGAAGAAGAAAAAAATGAAGAGTGAAAGAAGTTTCACCTTGAGCAAATGTGACCACCGTGTGCTTCCCTAGCTCTCCTCAGCGCAGGCTACATTGAAAAAATTGCAGCTTTGGCAACGACTGGGATTTGCCTGTCTGATTGTTGTTACTTCCCAAAACAAATAAACAAAACACAATTATCTTTGAATGTTACCCAGGCTAATGTGTAGAAGTGGCACTGGGGAGTGAGGAGAGTAGAGGACACCAGGCTAAAGTCATTAATTGGTAATGGAGTGTGTATATTTGTCAGCAAGATGCTCAGCTTGGAGAGTTGAACAAGAAAAAAATAAGCTGCAGAAAAACAAATGCATACCAAGCCTTGTCACTGATATTTATTTAACAGCCTGTCACAGAAAACAGCAGAAAATGTGGATCAAAGGTAGGAAAGGCAAGGAAGGAGCAGTTCGAGTCCAAGGCATCTGTTCTGCATTGCATCAGGGTTCACTTGTGGATTAGGGTACGTTCTGCCACATCGTGTTACATCAAGCAAGTTGTGAAATGATGGAGCCTAATGCAGAGTGAGTGTTGGGAATGGGAAGAAAAACAACAAGCCGTTGTTTTCTTATTCATTACTCGCCATGGGTTTGGGGGTTATCCAGGAACAGAGATGCTGTTTTAAGTGAGGTGGAGAGTTAAGATTGCCAGGCTGTGCTTGGTAAGAGAGCCCTGCAAATTGCTTAGGGGATCTGATGTTGTTGTATTCTGTCCCCAGAACAAATCATGGTGGTAGGGGGGTTGGGTTTTCCTTTCTTAATCATTGGAAAAACCTTTACAGAAGAACCCTTCACTCTAAATTTAAAAAAAAATAAATGGTCTTCCTTCTTTTTAAGTTTTTTTCCTTCTTAGTCTCAGATCCTTTTACTGGCTGCACCTTCCTCTTTCTCAGCTCCTTAGGTTGGTCCTGCCCTATCAGTGGAAGTGCAGGGTGAGGTTCACTGGGTTGGTTTGGTGATGACGGTTGTGGCACTGTACTTCTCCACAGGGAATGCTGCTGGAGAGATACACGTTTCCCCTCTGGCCACCTAAGCAGAGGTGACTGCTGGCCCCAAAGGACCAGCAGAGGTAACTGCCCTCTGATGTGTTTTTGGCCAAGCAATGCGAACATGAAGCTTAACTGGATAAGAGATGGGAACAGCTGAGGGAGCAGAGAGAAAATGCCAGTTGAAAAATAAGCATTGCTCAGCTATCAACAGAATGAACTTGAAATTCAACACATAATTTTCATGTCTTTGCATCAGAAAGCAATTTGAGAAGGGAATTGATTTCAATTATTGGAATTTCTTCCAAAAGCTTTAAAGGCTTCCTTCCTAGCCAGCCCCAGTGCTAAGGAGATGAGTGATCAGCGAGAGAAATTGCAGCAAATAACGGAAGCAACTGGTTTATCATACTGTAGTGTGTTAAACAAAAGCTCTGTGTGCTGAGCAGCCTCTGAACATTGTTCCTCACACTGAGCCCATGTGCCTGCACTGAGGATGACTGTGCAGGTCTGGCTGGCAGTGAGGAGCTGCCTTGGTGACTTTCCACTTCCCCTCACAGTGCTGATGGAAGCAGCGGCCACCACGGCTGTGGCGGCCAGGGTTATTAATCACCTCCCCAGCTGCAGATCCTGCACCTCCTGGCCGTGCTTGTGTGCAGGAAATGTCACCTCCAGGATTAATGGGTATTGATGAACTTGCTTAGCAACCTCATCCCAGCTGGCCGCGATCCCTGGGGATGCACAGCTTCCCCATGCTCGGACAGAAACACCGACCCTGTGCAGAGCAGTGCTGGGCTGCAAGAGGGAAAGGAGGATGGGCTTGTGCCAGCTCTGTGTTTTAAGTCTGAGTCCCGTTTATGCTCTGTCTAAGCCCAGACTGGTGGCTCCAATACCCAGCTTTTGGCCAACCAGGGCCAACATCTTTCGTTTCAGAATGATTTCTCGTGTTTCATTAAACTGCTGGCTTTGGATAGGAATTGCAGCAGTAGCATGATCCACGTGCTGAGAGTGCCTCTGGAGACTCAGGCTGGGGATAATCACATCCTTTTCATACTGCTAATAATTAACTCTTAAAACAATTTACTAATGGATGTAGTGGCTTCTTTAAATGATGAATTGATATGATTTAACACAGCTATGAGATATGGGCTTGATGCAAGTATTACTGAGTGCAAATCCAGCCTGCATTATAGCCTGTTGAGGTCAGAACCTATTAGCCATAATTCCTCTTAGCCTAAATTCTCTTCATCTATGGAATACATTTTTCCTACAGAAATTATTCTAAAACCTTCAAAACCAGAGCTGCATGTGCTGTTATCATAAGGCAATGTATGCTGTCATTCACTAAGTGGAGGAGAAGGGTGTTTATAAAATCTCCAGCCAAAAATATAGTCTATATATATATAGTATAAAATATAATATAGTGTTACCTAATGCAGTAAGCTTATTGGATATTTTTGTTTAAAATGGATGAACCTTGTGCGCCTGAATAGATGAAATTATATTTCCTGGCAGAAAGTGAATTGGTTTAATCAGAGTAACGGCTGTTGAATGGGTCTAACATGGATTAATTGAATATGGAACTAGTTTTACCTGATTCTTTCTTTTAAGAGGTTTCCAGTATTTACACAACATAACTGTCACAGAAAGTTTAATTAGATATCTGAGATCTCCCAGATCTTGTCAAATTAATTTCTGAACTCTTGACATTTCTGTGACAATACTGTCCTAATTCTACTTGTAGCATGTTCCTAAGACAACTCTAATAACTAAGAGTCATGTCTGACAAAATAAAGACAAGCTGTTATTTCTCTCGAAGAGATGACAGTTCCATTTTTCAAAAGCAAAGGGAAGGCTGCTCACCGTTTTACTTCCTGCAGCAGCAAAATTTCCAGGCGTGGGACTGGCAAAACAAAGAGTTACTTGCTGTAGGTGAAGGGTTTTTCTTTGCATCCAACCATTGCGCTTGGATAGAAAGGTCAGGTGTGTCAGAGATGGTTAAGGCTTTGAAGAAGACAGATGTGTGTATGCAGAAAGAACATAAAGGGGATTGGAATAGCTTAAAGGAATAAGCAGAATTGGAAAGATCTGGGCTTTAAACTTGGTTCTGCTATTGAAGTCATTGTTAGTGCTCTCCCCAATGGATGAAAAAATGTCTTGGGGGTAAAAAAGCAGAAAAAAAATGAAATATTAAATGTATTTTTCCAGCTATCTCAACTGCTGGAATTATAAGAGTGCAAATTACTCCAAGCTTTTAGCAACAGAGTAGAATCAACTTGACCTTTCTTTCCTCTCCAACCTTGTTTTGTCTTCAGCTCTGGGTTGGGATTGTGGGGACAGGTGCTGGCTGAGCTACAAAAGTGGCGGGGGGGAACAAAAAGGTGTCCTGCAGGCTCCAAGCCCAGAGAAGTCTGGAGAAAGAGAGTGTGTGTGCAGGACCTGGCTGTGCTCTTATTCTCAGCCAGGCAGGTTTCTGTGCAATAATTGAGCTGGGCTTGCTTAGAAGTTTAGCAATCAAAACCTGCTGCCATCCACAGAGGGAGGGACCCCTGTGGTCCCCCAGCCTGTCCCCACAGAGTGTGACAACCACCACCCTGCCTGGCACCAGGATGGAGAACAGCAAAGCCCTGTGCAATCCCAGCCCTGTGTGAGGGGTTTTCCACCTTTAAAATATCATTTTGTAGGGATGGTGTTGGAGCACTTGCTCTGCCTGTCACTAAACCCATGAGATCTGTGTGGGGTTTGCTGCATTCCAGCCCCGCTGATCAGCCCAGCTCTGCCTGGGGAACCCTCACACCCTCCCCACCTCCACAAGGCTGCACAGAACAGTAAATAAATCATCACGCTCAGTCTAAACAAGAAGAAAATCCCCAGCACATAATCAGTTGTTGCAAATGGGGATGGATTCTATCACTTTCTTCAGCGAGGCTGCAGTCCGGGGTGGCCGTGGGTGTCCCGCAGCAGCCAATACTCATTAAATAATCCTGCCCACCCATGCTGCCCCATTTGGTTCATCTGCCTCCACAGTGTTCCATCAGGGACTGATTTGGGAGATTGAAAAGCTGCTACATCTTCTCATTACCCCTGTAATGTCCCCTCTGAGAGGGTATTGGAATTTCTGGTCTGTCACATGTAATCTTCACCATGCCATATTTGCCACTTCTATTTATTTTCCATTTTAATGCTTGTAAGACTGGAATGGACTTTTTTATAGAGGCATTACTATTATGGGGAAAAAGTCAACATCTGCCAGCTCTTGCAGTAGAGATGCTGTGGGTTTTTTTTTTCCTTACTACCTAGAAACCATTGTGTTAGTAGAGATCTGCTGGAATGCTTTCCTGCGAAAAATGTAAAAAATCCTGTAAAAAGGTAGAAACATTTATGTTAGAAATGTTCACCTATATAATGCAAAAAAAAAAGGGAATGGGGTGGGGGAGAAGAAAAAGGGACAGGAGGAGGGATAGGATGGGGAAGGATCAGATGTTCGTATTTTGGATTTCTAAGTTCCATGTAAGAACATGCACATATTTCAAGAAAAGGGGGCACTTTTGGCAAAAAAAACCCAAAACCCCCCCAAAAAAACAGTTGAAGGCATGATTTTCCTTTGAAAAATAGAATTAAACAGGACAGTTTTAATGAGTTTAATCATGAAGTCTGACAGTAGATGTTGACCTGGTAATGGTTCTCTGCTATGAGAAGATGGGTTATTTACAACCAGAATTACTGCTGCTATTTTTCATTCTACTAAGTAAATTATAGTAGAATTATTCACATGATACCATTGTTGTGTGGAGCTCAGTAGAAAACTAATTCCTTTCAGCTTTTTGAAACCTCATCCTCATTCTTTAGCAGTTTCCTCATAGATTACAAAAAAAAAAATGTCTGGCTGCATCCACATATATGTGATGAACCTAAAAGACTTTCTAGAGATTTATCTATTGAATTTCCTACACAGAAGTTTAATGGATGCACCACAAAACAGCACATTATTTATTTGTTAATTGAATTGAATAATTATTCAATTGAGTCTTATATGTGTGGATTTTTTTCTCCATTAGGAGAGCTCAAAGTACATGGAAATGCTGTAGGTGTGTTCCAGCCCTTTTTTGCACAGATCACTCAGAAAATAGTGTCTTTTTAATAGCAATGGCAGTAACCATCTAATAACCTGCATTAGAAAGGCTCTAACAATTGGCAAGCTGTTTTCTGGTTCTCTGTGTTAAATATTTTGTCAAGGCTTTTCACAGCTCTGGCTGCTGCAATTCCTTGTCTTTCTCCAAAACTCATTTTCCTTTTGAGCTGATGAGACTTTTCTCTTGGGCAGAACCTCCTGTTTCCTGGATGCTCTCTGGCAGCCCTTGAGAGCTGTGTTGTGCCAGGGCAGCATCACCCCAGTGCCATCAGCTCTGGAGGGCACGGCCTGGAATTGTCCTTTCCATACGCAGGATGGGGAAGCCAAAGCAGGAACCCAGGGACTGGAACCACATGGCTTTGCCCACCCCACCAGGGCATGGGGCTCTGCTGCTCCTCAGATAATCTGAACTACCCTTGCACTTCCAGCTGATGACAAATCAGTGCTTCCCTTGGGATGAGGGAAGCATTGGGCTGGTCTCTCCCAGCCTTGGCACACCCCATCCATCACAGCAGGAGTGCTGGTGGCACTGGAGCTCAGCCAGCTCAGCACCAAGATCCCTGAAGGGTTGTGAAGTCCCACCAGAATCTCTTAATCTCTTCTACATTCTTCTAATTATTTTTCTGAGAAGAGTTTCTCGATGGGGAACAGAGAAGGTCATGTTGGTTCAAGGTGCTTCTGAATTTTATTCTTTTTGACAATTTTAAGATGTTTTTCTTTGGTTGCTTTTGATTTGGTTCATATATTGATTGCTGTCAAAAGCCCTCTTACAGAATTTTCTGCATTTGCAGTTTATTGCTAAATGTCTATTGTAGACCTCTTTGACTCCCTCAAACCCCACACCACCATGGGGGAAGAATTTAAACTCAACCTACAGGTGCTACCAGCTGGATGTACTTAGTCACCGTGTTGAGCATAGAAACTTCAGCTTAAACTGAACCAAGTTTAAACCATTTTACATGTGGCATTACCAGGATGTAAAGTGTTACTGGTCCTAGCAGCTTTTCCTCCAAAAAACATCAGAGTCAATATTGGGTTTTCTTGGAAAAGGAAGGGGAGGAGAGGAAACCCCTGGGACCTTATGCTGATTAAAGACTGTCCCAGCGAGTTTATGGCTCAGCCATGGAGTAGGTGTTTGCTGAGTGAATAAGTGTGCCGTGACCTGGCTCTGAGCAGACAGGCAGCATCTGAGGTGTGAAAAGAGATAAAAATCAATATGTACACCATTTACTCAGCCCAAACAAAATATTTCATGGAGACATTGGTGTGGCTTTAAGAAGTGAGAAATTACAGTTCCAGAGCAATGTGGACAGCAAGGCTTCATGGAATTCTGCTGGCTGTATTTACAGCTCACTTAAAACACTGTGCCAGGGTGTTCTGTTATTATTGCTACAGCTTTTCTTCCTCTTCTTCTCACTGCTTCTGTCACATAATGGTCTGGGGAAAGGGGTCTCTGCCACTGCATGTACAGTTGCTAAATGAGGAAGAGGTGAATGGATTCTTCCAGCATTTATTCCACCTCAATTAGCTCGTGAATTGGGACTGGGTTTAAAGTTCTGCTCTTCCTCTTGGCAAAACTCCCCCTTGAGTTTTCCTGTTTCTCACCACCCACCTCCCCTCACTTGCTGATTTCTCTATCTGGAAAAATAATTGCATTGAAAATGGAGAAGAGCAATGGAATGAGAAATCCTTGTCAGAGACAGGCTTAAAGCCTTTCTGTTTAGATAACCTCAGTCCAGTTAGGAGCCTCCCAGCAAAGCTCTGACTACCTGGTTCAACACCCATCTTCCAAGTGTGATTCTATGGAAAAACAGCTCTTCAGACCCATGTTACAAGCATCTGATCAAGAGCAGGTTTCTGATAACTCGTGCTCAGCACCAGAGGCTGTGGTTCCAGATGATCCAAAAGGATTTCCTGGTCTTGTGTAGAAAAAAACAGCCAGAGCACAGGGAAGAGCAGATAAATCCACTTGTGGCTGTTTGTTCTATCCCTGACCTCTCAGAAGTAATGACTAGCTGTCATTTCACCTTCCAATTTCATTTTTTAGCAGGCTGAGTGTTTATAAAACTTTTTCAAGGGAGTTGCTGGAGTGTGCTCCTGAAAGACCATCTCTCTGGTGAATAATCGGCTGAAATTCTAATGAGAAAATCCTTTCAGTGGCCAACAGCCTTCCTACTCAAATGCTGCATTATCAGCTCCAAATTATTCAGACAGATCTGAGGAATTTACTTTAGGCAGCTTAGGAGATAAATTCAATGCAGCAAGTTATCGTGATTGATTTAAGTATTTAAGACTTATCCTAAAAACCTGTTTTGCTCAATCCGCCTCCTAACACACTTCCATTGAAGCCCCTTTTTTTCAGGTTAAAAATCAACCTGAGTGCAGCAATTTCCCTCTCATCGGCCAGGGGTGATTCTCCTGCACCCTCTGGGGCTGTGGGTGATGCAGTGCTTCAGAGGCAATGAGCTCTCCACCAGATTGCCTCATTTTTTACACTCCTGTGACTTCAGCCATGCTGCTCTACAACACCTTCCCCCCTGGGTCTGAGAGGGAGCATTTGTTCCAAAGAGGATTTACAGATTTATTTTTTAAAGGCCATTAAAGAGACTAATGTCGCTGTGTTTGTAGGAGATTAGGAGCTGGTGCCCAGGAGCGCTGGCAGGATGTGCACACACACGTGTGGGCTCAGGGAGAGCCCTTGGAAACGCCAACCATCACTGGGACATCCCACTCCCTGTTCCATCTCCTGGGCTGGCTGCAGTTCATGTAGGGTTGTGTGGAGTAGCTCTGGGTGTGCGTTTGTACAGCATAAACAGCTGCAGAGTTGTTTCTTAGAGGTGGCTCATAATGGGTGGAATGAGAGAACCTCACAGGCATTTTTTTTCCCCTTCTCCACCCTCCCCATCGTTGTACTGTATTCCCAAGGAGAATTTGTATTTCCCTCTGGACGCTGCCCCGAGAATGAACCAGCTCATTCCAGCAGTGCTTTGTCTGGATGAATACACACTCAGCACGTCTATTTCTCCAACATTCAAAAGATAATGATTTTTTCACTGCCCTCTTGGCAGGTTTCTTGTGCTAGAAACTTCCATACTGTCTCATCAGGACACTCCTCTCAAGTCCTTTGAAGTATGATGCAAAATCAAGGCTCCTATTAACCACTTGCTCTTTCTCCCATTCCCTTTTTAACACCTTAAACTCACAAGTAATCCCTGCTCACGGGTTTAACTCCTACTCCAGGTAATCTTTAATGCGCCATTTGCCACTGCAGTGAATTTCCTTGTGCTTAGGACAGGGACAAGGTAGAACTTGAGACATGGAATTGCATGACAGGTAACAGACACTGTGAACTTTAGATCTGTGTGACATATGCAATATTAGTTCGTTCTGTAGCTGGATGTGAATGCTATTGATATTAAATATCTTTCCAGGAGGGCTGAGTGTTTGAAGGACAAGCATTCATAATTTGCTTTGACATTTGACATGATCAAGCAAGTAAAGGAATAAAATTGTATTTCTCCACTGTCAAAAAGATAATGAGTTTCATAACTATTGTTATTATGGGAAAAATAGAGCCTATGTAGTGTAAAATGTGTGAGAGCTGCTATATATTCTTCTATAAATTGTGTATATCATGTTCTTTTGTTGGTCCTATTCAAACACAGCATGCCTATCCTTTTTAATTTTCTGGTTTGCTGTGCAAGTCTCCAACAAAAAATATTTCTTTTTTTTTAATGAAAAAGTTTTTTTGAAATTATTTATAGAAAGAGCATTGCTGTCATCGAGTCTGTCTCATCATATCGTTCTTGGGTATCAGTTTCTAGGCTCAGATGACAAACCATAGCAGCTACTTTTCCAATAGCAGCATCTGGCTTCCTGGCAAACTCAAAAATCTGTTATCTGGAGAGCTTCAGAGTTGCTTCTGAGCACATTTTATTTGTTAGAAAGCAGTTGTGTTGCTTTGCTTCTCATGACTAAGGCAAAGAATATTTAATATATTAAAAGGAATAATAGAATCGAGGCCAAGCTGTTGTCCCTCAAGTGGAAAGAAATGACAATATTTTTCCTTTAAGATGACTGTTTGTTCAGCTCTGAAGGACAATCTGAAACTCTTTGCCCTCATTCCAGATGCTCTTTTAAAGGTCTAAAAAAGAAATTCAGCCTTATAGCACCTCAAACAAAATTCAAGCTCACCCTTTCCTAGACTGAAATGCGATGGTGACTTGTCTGCCAGCCTTGCTGGAAGAGGAAGACCCTCTACAAAGAGTGGGGTCCTCAAAGGTGAAAGACACAATGTCCTTGCAATTTATGGTGAATTGTAATAGAAGGAATAGGTGAGTCTGTGGGTCAGGTTCTGTGCCATCCCTGAAAATGAGGGAATTCAGTCTGTGTTTCACCACAGAACTTATGAGCTTGGTAAATCATTTGGATCCAGCTCTGCAAAGATCTCCTAAGGTAGTTCAGTAGGTATCATGATAATCTGCAAGATGTGATCCAAAATACATGAAAATACAGTTCCAGGAACAATTTTTGTAGTACTCCTTCTTAAACATACCTGCGACCCACTGACACCTTCCGCCACGTCCCAGATTCTTGCAAGGTTCTGTGCTCAGGCCGGGCATGTGAGGCTCTGCTGCTCATCTGAGGGTTTAATCAAATCCCACCACTGCCCTGGGGATAAAAGGAGATTATCCAACACTGTACAAAATGTATGAAACATCAAGTTCTCCATACATAGCATAATCTGAAGGAGGTTATTAAGGATAAGTTTTCCCCAGCATCAATCAAATTAGATAGGAAAGACACCAAGACCCATAGAAGATGACAGTCACCAATGATATAGATGTCCTTATAGTTTTAGGACATTCCTAGATGCTAAAATTCATTCTCACATGCACAGAGCTAAAATCTGAGAAAGAACAAGGGAGGGTGAAATACCTGTTCCAGGTTTTGATGATGGTGGGACTGTATCTACATCAAAAGCCCTATTTAATTGAAGTGATTATTTTCATTCTGAGAAAGAACTCTCTCAAGTTCTTCTTGAGCAATTTCCAAAAGTTTCTTTCAGTAAAATTCTAGTGTTATTTTTCTAGATGATAGATTAAAAAAAAAAAAATCCTAATCTGTTAAACTCAATGTGTTTGACACTTAGCAGCAGTAATGCTAAATGGTAACATCTTGCAGTTTTCTTCTGACACCAGTGGTGTCTCTGGGGCAGGATTTTATTAGTGACAGCTCTCACTGAATTCAGTTAAAGCCAAAGTTTTGTTTCCAAAGTAACTGTTATTCAGTTCAGAAATAAAATGATCAGGCACAAGATTTCATTTAAAGCTTTGAACATCAACGTTGAGGAATCAAAACAATTCTGTTTCAAGATTCTGTTTCTCCAGGGTAAAAATTATTTCTGGGTTTGGACTCTTGTCCTTTCATGGTGTCGTGCTGAATTACAAGGAGACGCTGTGGGGCTTTCTCTTCTCATTGTCCTGAGCTTCTGCCTCTGGTCTGATCTTGGAACAATTGGGTCTTAATTCTGATTGAGGATGGAGGAGGCTACTGCAGTGCAAAACACCCTGCCAAGGCTGCTCTGCTGCTACATTCAATGGCAGCTTTATAAGGCTGTATCATAAGCAAAGCCTGCAAATCAAAGGTGACATGGTGGGCAACCTTTGCTGCATGCAGTGGGTCAGAGAGATTTTGTGTTTAAGAAAAGACTACACGCTTTTCTGCTGTTGAAGAGCATAAGCACTTTTGCCTTCCTTCCGCCACGAATGGAGATTATTCAGTGGTTGGATTTAATGAATTCAAAATCCTTAGAAAATCACTAGAGCCAGACATCAGTGTAAAATACTCCACCAGCTTTCTGTAGTGGAATATAATATTAGCTCTCCCACAATCTTCTTCATGCATTTTAAAAGAATAGAGAACATTTTTAAACTAAAGAAGATAGCTTGGGCAGAAAATTATTGCCTGCCTTGGATGCTGCTCTGTAACCCTTCAGGAGCCTGTGTTATTTCTCTTGGGGCAGGAGAAACAGAAACAGATGTCTTCTTTGCAAAAATGGGAGGGGAAGGAAGAGGAGCAAGATATTTTATTAACAAATTCTGTTAATGTGCTGTTACCTTGGACAGTCAATGGAAGTGATGCTGCAGGGCTGGTGGCTCTCAGCCCATGGAAACCCTGTTGTTGTGTGTCCCCTTTCTGCTGGTGGAGGCTGCTGAGAAGCCACCAGAACAACCACCACCCTCCCTGTGTCCTGTGGAATGTCTGGACTGGGAGTGCTCAAGGAGGACGTTTCAGTGCCGTGTGGAATCCCTGCTCCAGGTACTGCCCACCCAGCCCTCCCCCTCCCTCTGCTCCTTGTTGCGGAGAGACAGCCATAAGCATCTCTGCCAGCAATACTGTAATACAAATAAATAATATTAATTAAGGCTTGATAGGTTTAAAAAACTATGGAAATAGCTTCTCTCCCGCTGTTCCAATATCTCATTTCCCCACTCTGTCCAAACCCCCAAAGCCCAGAGGTACAAACATATATTTCAAATGAGAAGTTTATTGAACCTCATTAGACTTAAATGCTCAATCCAGTTTTTCTGAACAAGGTTTCTCTGCTTTTGAGTTTACCTGATTTCATTCTTCCATCCCCAATGGAGACATTCATTTAGAAAGTGATTTTTGCAAAGGCACTGATACATCTACAAACCACAACTGAAAAGAAAAGCATAATTTACATTTTTAAACCAAGCATCTGACTTTGGAGCTCTTCTGTGTTTATAGGCTTCATGCCTGTGCAATTCGCCGAGGTGTCTGTGAAATAAAGACCAGTTTTTAATTTGTATTTGCTTTTTGTTCTCCCAGTTTTTTTCTGAAAAGGACGAGCAGCTGAAAAGCCTCTCTGCGTTGGTATGCTGAGCATTGGAGTCACACAAGCACCTGCAGCCATCCACGCACTGCTTGGCAAGAGCACTGTATTTCTTGAGGTTTGTAGCTCTTGTCCTCCCACTCCCTAATTCATATACATAAAACTGGTGTGCTGCCACATTCCCTCCACACAAATGCATTAGCTGATCAGGAAGCCTTCCCATTCATCTGGCTTGTCACTTGGATGAGGTGGAGGCAGGACCGACTTGTCAACTCGCAGTGATGAGAGTGACGGGTGGAAGACAGGATAACGCGACAAAAATGGTGTCGATACTTCTCCCCTTGGTTTTCCAAGGGAAAATATTTTCAGGTGCTGGATTGTCTCCATACCCTTCCAAACAGGAGCAAACCAGCAACCCAAATACTTGCCTACAACCTCCTCATGTAATTAATCGCAGAATGAGGCTGCAGGAGGAACTCATGGCTAAACCCCCTTGTTGGCTCTGCTGTAGCTCCCTGGCAATGTGGGCATCATCTTGGAATTGCAACGCTTCATCCCCACTGTGTTTGGCACCGTTTCCACGGTGATTTCCAGGGCAGCCCATGCAGCAGAAGGAAGGTGTGCAGAACCCACCCAAGAAAGAGCAGTGGAGGTGCAGAACTTTGCACCTCCAGAGCGGGCAAGACCTCCCTGTTCTCCAGACAGATCCTGGCATGCTGCAGGGTTGAGAGCCAACCTCGTTCACACTCACACCTTCATGCCCTGTGAATTTCATAGAATCATGGAATGGTTTATGTTGGAAGGGACCTTAAAGCCCATGTCGTTCCATTATACCAGGTAGCTCCAAGCCCCGTCCAACCTGCCTCGAACGCTTCCCGGGATGGAACATGTCAGATGTGGCAGAGCCCGCTCAGACCGAGGGACCGGAGCGATGCTCGCTGGGCGCGCACCGGGGGGCCGGGGCCGGGCTCTTCCCAGCGGGGCGGCGTCACGTCGGGGGTCGGGAGGCTCTGTGCCTCCGGTGCCCGCGGCCGGGCCGCCCCTCCCTCCCTGCCTCTCTCCGCCCGTCCCCGGTGCCTGCGCGGCCGGGGCGGTGCGCGGGGGCGCGGCCGGCGGCGGAGCCCGGCCCCGCGGCGGCGGCAGCGGCTCCCCCCGCCTGGCCCCCGCCGCCGCGCCCCCGCCGCCGCCTCCGCCCCCCGCCCCGTGACTCGGAGCCTCCCGCGGGCGCGGCGGCTGCCGGGCGGTGTCGTGCGGCCCCCTGCGCCCGTGCGGGGACTATGAAGCACCATGGTGTGGTGTGACCGTGGCGTCCAGATGCTGCTGACCACGGTGGGCGCCTTCGCCGCCTTCAGCCTCATGGCCATCGCCATCGGCACCGACTACTGGCTCTACTCCAGCGCCCACATCTGCAACGGCACCAACATCACGACGGACGAGGCGCAGGGGCCGCCGCGGCGAGCGCGGGGCGATCTCACGCACTCGGGGCTCTGGAGGATCTGCTGCCTCGAAGGTAGCGGGGCCGCGCCGGGGAAGGGGGGAGCAACTTCCCGGGGGGGACCCGGCTGCGCGCCCGGAGCCGCCGGGCAGAGCCCGGGCAGAGCCCAGCCGGAGCTGGACCCGGAGCCGCCGGGCTGAGCCCCGCCGGAGCCGGGGCCGGGGCCGGAGCCGGAGCCGCGCCGCTGCCTCGGACACGGCCGAGGAGGAGGATGGCGTTACCGTGGCAACCGGCATCTCCGACATTGCCATGGGAACCGGCGGCGGGATGCGGAGCGCTGCCCAGGGGAGCGCTGCCCAAGGGGGCGACCTCGCTCCGCGACAATCGCCGGGGCTTTGAGGGGCTCCTGGCGGGGTCGGGGCTTTTGGGGGCTTTGGGGCGTACCCGAGCCCTGCAGGCTTCGGGGCTGGGGCACCTCCCCGGGAGCTTTGGGAGCTTTAGGAGCTTTGGAGCTCAACCACAGCTCTCGGGCAGGACAGTGGGAACTCCACTTCCTCCCAGTCTGCCCTCAGACAGAGGCACCGGGAGCTCAGGTGAAGGTGGTGTTGCCACCGCTCAGGTGCCTCAGTGTGGACTCGGGGTTGCTTAACACAGCCCGAGGGTCAGGCCGAAGGATAGTAATAATAAATAGATGGGTGTTTTAGTGGCTGGGCTGGGCAGCAGACCGCGCTCCCCGCAGAGGCCGAACATGTGGCTCCCGCTCTGAAAATGGAGTTGTGGAGGAGGCGCGGCGGTAGCTGCCGGGACAAAGAAGCACATGGGTGTTGCGAGGATTTGGCAGAGCAGGTCGCAAAGCCCAGATGGGAAACAACATCTGCCAGCTGAGAGCGCGGGGCTCTGACCGTGGGAAAGCGGCACATCCCCGGGAAAGGGACCTGTGCTGTCAGTGGGGGCCGTGGCCACCACGGTGGCTCTGAAGCTCCTCACCTGCTGGTCCATTCTGTCTGTGAACAGCCAACAGAGCCTCCGTGGTGCTGGAGGAAAGGGAGAGTGTGGGGGAAAGGGAGAGCAGAGGAACGCTGGTGACTTGTGCCGAGCTGCTCTGTGGCTCGTGGGGGTGGGGGCACGCCGGAGCCCTTCTCCCCACAGGGATGCACTTGCAGGGCGGGCTGCTGTGCACCCAATTCCATCAGCACGGCTTAGCACACGGGAACTTCGCAAACCTGGCTTTGTGCTTTATTCCAACTGACAGACGGCTCAACCCAGACGAGCCCAGCTCCAGTTCAGAATCGCAGCTGTGTTCAGATGGGGTTTTTTTCTCCCCAGAAAATGCTGTGGCGTGGTAGAAAACACCTCATTCTCACGCATGTTCTCATCTTCTCCTTTAGCTAATGATTTAAGGCTACAGTGTAACATGATTTTTCTCTTAAAATATCGGATTTGCTACCTAGTAATAGTAGGCATCCATGGAAGAGCTGTACAAAGAGGAAATCTTTTTGGATGCTAAAGAGAGGAAGGATTATTGAAATGTGAAGGTTTAGGGTAATAGCAATGCTTGACTTTATGACTCTTAAAGGAAATCTAACTCTCAGCATGGGCTTTTACGGCACCTGGAGAATGCAGGCTTGCATCTGAGAGCTCCTGAGTTTGCTTGAGCGATGCTGAGCATCCTCCACTTGAACTGAATCTTGTCATCTTCACTGAGCTTGTTCTAAGTGTCTTCAGTCTCTGTTTTTCATGGAAAATAAGTTTGTTTGCATCTTGCAGGAGTTGCTGAGCTTGCTCAGCTAGGCTGGACCTGTCAGGAAAAATCCCTGAGTTTCCCAATGTCAGGATTTCTGTGTGGTCTCCCAGTAACACCGTTCATAGAAGTAAAGTGCAGCTTTGACTGAAACTGGTGGAATTTCTGCCTTGATTTCACCTGGGCTTAAGTCAGAACTTTATTTAGGAGAACAGCAGTCAGGGGAGCTGTGAGGAATGGGCAGTGTTGAAGCAGCTCCCAGTAACGCGGCCGAGCTCCAGTCTCACTGCACCACTGGGCAGCACCGGTGCCCTCCTGGCACTCACCAGGGTATTGGCTGAACAGCTGCACCCAGGAGTTGTATGCAAGTAAAGCTCAAACCCCCACCAGTTTGGGGGATAAAAAGGGATTTCATGGGATGCATCAATCAGCAAGGCAGCTGTTCTGCTCAAAATTCAAACGCTCATAATCAAATTATAAAGTTACAATTTTTAAAGTTGTCAAATATGTGCTAAGAATGCCCAATTTGAGAAAGCTGTCATCTGTTCACAGAGATGAGGAGCAGAGACTACATTCTCTCCTCTTTTTTCAGTATGTTCTGTTTTGTAAGATAAAATCTATAGATACATTAAATTATTCATGTTTTAAACCATACCATGGGACTTGGATTTCAACATGGAACCATTCCTTTGTTTTACAAAATAATAAAACCATTTCCAGAAGCTGATTTAAAACAATACTCTCTTGACCATTTCAGAGCCTCATTCATTTGAAGTGGGTGAGTCTTTCAGTAATATAAAGGTAATATTGCAATTCTGAGGAGATACCTAGCAGGAAAATAACTTCAGTTATGGATTTTTATATGTGATTAAATGGTCTGGCTTCAAACCTATTTTTAGAAATCTTCTGGTGTTTTGGAGAAATAATTGTAAAAACCACCTTCATTTATTTTAATGGTCTTTATTGCCATTTCACTCATGTCAAAAAGCCAAATCTGAGACACAAATGTGCAGAAGCTGAAAATGCCTTAAACAGCCTCTGAAATTGTTTTTGACATACATAAAGCATTTCGCTCCGCAAATTTCAGGTCAATTGAAATTTCCCAGTAAAATCTTTCTCAACTCTATCCATAAAACAATCTGTATGCTGGATTTTGAGCAATCACCTGTTCAGTAGCCCCAATTCAAGATTTCAAACAAAATTACTGAAACAGGATGTAAAAGGATAAACTTGTAATTCAATTATCAGGTGCTCCTCAATGTTTTCCTGATTTTCTTTGAAACAATATTTTACAACAAATTGGCATCATAATTGGAGTGATACAGCTTAGGGATCAAGCATATTATTTGTTTGGAGCTGCAGGGATGAAATAATGTTTCAGTACTAGTAGTTGTTACTACTATGGAGCTTAGTCACTCAAGAAGCAGCGTTAATGATACATCAGTCAAACTCTTGCCTGTCTAATCCCAATTTTGTTCTTTTAGCATGTTTGTCAAAGGTGGAGGTAGGAGGTTCATTGAGTGGATTTTAAATAACAGCACTCTGTTTCTGCGTGGATTTTTAAAAGTAATATCCAAGGTAATTGCCTTCGGTCAGAAACGGAAATGATTCCTGGTGTGGATGTGCAGGACAGAAGGGGCTGAGCCCTCTGCAGGAAGATGGCCCAGGGGCTCTCTGGAAAAGCTGTGGTTTGGTTTTCTGGGCCCGAGACAACCACAGTAAATGCAGCCTTGGCTGCTGAAGTTGAAATGTCACCAGAGTAGGGAGTTTCTGACAGAGCCCCCATGCAGCCAATCAACCTGAAACCTGCACCCCAGCCCACAAATTCACAAGAAGAGCAAATCATCCCCATTCCGCGTGGCTGCTGTTCTGTTCCATGTCCACACTCGAGCTGTGGCTGTCACAAGCTGTGGGTCCCTGGGTGCAGAGCAGGATCTTGAAAACACAGCAAAAGCTGTGTCCTGTGAATAACCATTTTGTGGTCAAGCTAACCTGAGAAAGGGAGATTAAACCACTCAGATTTCCCAGCAGCCCCTATTCCTATGGGAAATGTGCAGAACAGCTTTGTAAGCCTCGCAGTCTTACTCACGAGGAAGATCTGATTAAAGTATTTGCCTAGGAAAACACAATGTTAAAACCACCACTTTATCCACTGAAACTGCTTATCTTGGTGAACAATCGTGCTGAAGTTAATAGGACAGCTCACAATAGAGCGCTCTGCTGGCTCTGTGACATCAAGATAGGAAATCAAGTAATGTAGTTGTAATTTAAATTTATTCAAAGAGTATTTTATTAAACACTTCATTCGCATATGAATCTCTTTGAACCCATTGTGTCCACTGCTTTTAGTAGTCTCTGTTTGCCATTTACTTTTCAAGTGGTGCAGTTGGCTATTTAATTCATGTGAGCTCACGTGTCCTTTTTGGCTGCGTGGCTGGAACATTTATAATGGGGAGGAAGGATCGAGTAAATCATTTATGATTTGAAAACTTGCACAAACGCACATTTGCACAATTATTTGCAAGTCTTCCAGCTTGGATGAATGCGCACAAACATGGGAGCTGCGGCACCCGCATGCGCTGCTTCCATGGATACTCCTAAAAACAAAATAAAAATGCTTATACCAGTGTTTGAGGCAAGCAAATAGAGGCAGGCTGCTATCCATCAATACTGCAAATTCATGGCTCATCCAAAAAGAATGAATATTCCTTAGTATTCTCCAAGCACAGCTATGAAGCTCCAGCATCACCACTGTTTGTAATAAACTGAATACAATGCAGACTTTTTCTTCCAGTTCTGTGGCCGAAGTGTTACTTGGTGTAGAGCAAATGTTAAATCACTCTAAGAGCAGACATGACCTGTCTTGGAGGTTGTATCCACAGGCTCCGTAAGAGGTGGTTGCTCTTTTTAGTCTTTGCAGGCACTTGAGCCTGTGCTCACACCATGGAAGAAAAGTGGTTGCAAATGGAGAATACACAAATGGGTGTCTCTGCTCTGAAAAACTTCTTTTGTGATGCCATGGCCTATTTTTAGGACAATATGTACGTATTATTGCACTCCTGAAGAGTGAACTTTCACCCATGAATCTTTCAACACAAACATAAACCCATTAGTGAAGGACTTTGCTGAGATTCAGCCCGTATTTTCACTCTTTCATTCCATATGTCCTGCTCATACCATCTTTGTTTCCTTGGTAAAACACATGGGGAAGGTCCATGTGTTTTACTCACTGTTTTTAAGAGCAATTCTTAGCACTCCAATGTCAGCTTTGCAACCCTGGCAGAAGCAGGGCAGTTTTGCCAGCAATTCATGGAGCGATTTTTTAACAGCCTTTTTAAGTTAATTTTTTTTTCAAGAGCATTCCATTTGTTAGAGTTTCTGAATTTGGAGCTGCCTCTTGGACACAGAGTTCAATCCCTTTGAAATATTGTCCATAGTATAAAATACTTTAAAATGCTGAGAAATTTGGTGCTGGAGGACCTGTCAGCAGAAGATGGGTTAAGGTATTATCTGTTCTCAAATGAAAAAAAAAGCATGTGTCTCCTCAGTGCACCTCTTTGAACATTTGTACAGAGGCTCTCAAATGATCATATTGGTGTCACAAAACGTCTATTCTTCCCTGCTCTATGAAACAGGGATCTGAAGCTAATTGACTGAATATATGTCACTTTAATGAATTAATTTGCTTTCTTGAATTTGATCTACTCCACATCCAGTTAGGAGCTATCAGGCTACACAAAGGTTTTGGTTTTTTCCCCGTGGCTCTCAGCATGTCAGATATCCCAGTGCAAAACTTAGATCCCAAAGACTCTGCGTGCATTAGCGATGCTCCCTGAAGGCTGCAAACCAATGAAAGCAGATTTGTAATCCAGCTGTAAAGCTCCTTCTACTGTGCAGGATGCAATGTGGAGAGTATTAATCTTACCTCAGTTACAGGATTGTTCTGTGGAGGTTTCAGAAATGTTTTGTGAAGAGTCAGGGAGGCGTTGGGTTGTACAAATAGGATACTCGTGGCTGTGTTGTGCTGTAGTTACTGTTTTATTCTGTATATAGTTACACTGCACGTTCTGAGGACTTGACAGGTGGCATTTGTGGTAGGATCTTTCAGAGCCATAGTAACTCATGTTGGGGTTTGTGGGGACCTTTGCAATGATGTAATGCAGCCTTTGGGCTTCGTCCAGCAGCTGTTATCTTTAACTGAACTTCTGCCATGGGCTTTTATTGCTCTTTTTAGATACTGCCAGGGCTTGCCCTGCCTGCTGGCAGCTCTACTGACCCTCGCCAGTGTAAACTGGTAAAACAAGTCAATATAAAAATGTATTTTTTTTGCTCCTGTGAAATTTGAACACAGTGATTATTCCTTCAGTGCATTCTTTCCCATTTGCTGGGTCACACAGTGTCACCTCTGCTCAGGTCGTGCTGTTCCACCTGTAGCTTTGGTCAGTCTTGCCAGGTGCAGAACACCTCATAAAAAACTCAGGGATAAGGGGAGTGTATCTGATGTCTCCATTCTGTAGTCCTGTGTATTTTTCCAGAAACAGAGAAAAAAAAAAAAATATTAGGAAGGGAAGCAAGTGCTTTCATCTCATCTCTAATTCCTTTGAGGAGGTAGGAGTACTTAGGTACTGAGTGTAATCTGAAGTCTGTTATTA
The DNA here is from genome assembly GCF_009650955.1 of Corvus moneduloides. Classification (NCBI taxonomy): domain Eukaryota; kingdom Metazoa; phylum Chordata; class Aves; order Passeriformes; family Corvidae; genus Corvus; species Corvus moneduloides. Next base: position 3,385,487 of record NC_045494.1, read on the forward strand.
ACACCTCCCAGCTCCCAGATATTTAGTTGGTGTCTCTGTGGTTTATGTGTTAAAGAGCAGCAATTTCTGTAGAATTTCTGTATCCCCAAACTGAAAATGGAGAGGGGGGAGGAGGAGGAGGAGGAGGTGAAGGAGGAGGAGGATGGGCTTGTGGCTCTGGGCTTTGGTAGGTTTCCTGCTTGATCTGGGGCCAGTTACTTTATCTTTCTGCCCCTGACTAGGAGGGATAACTGTGCTTCCTTTCCACCCACTTCCCTCTCATTCTAATAATAAAATGGAAACGAAGATGTGGAGAAACTGGGACACAGCGATAGGGCTGCCCAGCTCAGGGAAGATGCATGAACACTGCTTTAAATGGGGTTGAAACATTTTGCTTGCAACTTATGTTTTATATATGCAATATTTGGTGTTTAAGCATGTCTTCCTTGAGGGACAGGATTAAGTCTGATCCTCCACCTACGTAGACTTAACTGCTTTCTAGGAAGGCGGTGGAATTATGCCAATATGAAGCCAATATAAGAGAAGGGATCACAGATTTGTCCCTTCAATTGGACCTTTTCCTGCTGGTCCTTCTTTTCTGAGCCAAGGCTCATCTCAGGAAATAAATCAAACTATCAAACTGAAAAACTGTTCCTGCTTCCAAACATTACTCGGTGCTTATCTTCGTTTTAGATTTCTGTTTACTGGTATTTATTATATCTCAGACTTATGGTTCAGCATCCAAATTCTTCCCAACAGATGGCAAGGCAAGATGCACAGGAGTAGTAAAATAAACAGGATAAATGCACAACTGCCCATATGTCTGAGAGGCTGATACACATTTATGACTTCAGAACAAAGGGGTGTTTTCAGCAGACAGCACCAGTGCTGGGCAGGACTTCACGGTTTTTTTCTGCCTTGTTCTAAAGCTTCTCACTTTTCCAATGTGTTTTGATCAGTTAGATTGCAACATATTTTGTCCTCCCTCTTCTACTCCCAGATAGTTCTTTCCCTTAGTTATTTGTCTCCACTCCCAAAGTACATCAGTTCATTTTGTCTTCAGCATTTTAACGTGGAAGGTGGCTCTTTCCTGGGCTTCAGCTCGTATTTTTTCTTTCAGTGTGGTTGTGACTTTTTTGAGGGGCAGACGGAGGTGCTGGGGACCACAGCAAGATTTGAGGCTTTCTCTATATTGAGATTTATCATAATATTAATGACAAGTGTCCTCTCTCTCAAAATAGCAAGCCTCCGAGGAAGCTGCCTTCAGGATGGATAGCCCAGCCTACACAGACTTTAGCTAGATTTCCCCTCAGATCTGGGGGCATTTTCGCCAGTTGTTGCATGCTGTGAGTCAAATGCAGTAGAAGCGTTGAAGAGGTTCTTGATTTAGCCTGGCAGATAGTCCAGCCCCTCTTTCTCCTCCTTCCCGTTGCATCCTGTCATCTCAACATCTTTGTTCTCTTTCTTTTTTTGCCTCTTCTTGCTGAAAAGTTGTAACCTTCCTTCTGCTAACGAGATACCTTTGAAATTAGCTCTTCGATGACAGTGCATGAGTCCTTCTCTAGAAAACTAGTAGATACTGCCCCAGGTAGAAATTTGAGATTTTTAATTTATCTTCTTAACTCTTGACCATCTTCTGTGCCATCCTGCCAATGAAAAGCATATAATCACTTACTTATCCAAAGGTATCGTTTGGGTTCTCTTTTTCTCTACCTGTTTTACTTGTTTCCCAGGATTAATCCAGGCTCCTGCCTACTTTAAAAATAACCCTGTATATTATTCTTCAACAGAATTGAGTCATTTCTTGTCAAATGTTATCCATGAAGGAATGATAGATTATAAACATTCGGTCGTAGTATGAAGAGCTGGGTGAAGGGAGAGCACGTTATGGAATTACAGTATTTCCTGTACCAATTGCCAAGCCCTGATACGAATTAACCTCTTTTATTGTTCTTCTTCAAGCATTCCGCCTTTTAATTGCTGTTTTGGAATTGTGCCACTTAGTTGTGCCCTTTGAATGTGTCTCGCTTAGCCAGTCCTGTTAGCTTGATAATGCCAAATGTTTCTGAGATATTCAGAAGTGCAGAACATCCCCTGCTCGAGTGGGAGAGGAACCCAGTTCAGGCAGGAATTACCACCCTTGTTTAGCTGCCAGGGTTTTTTTCAGATTAAGTTAATAACCATTTTTAAGTCACTGCCAGTTCTCTACCAGGGGTTTCAGATCAGTTGTCTCCCATTTATACTTTTTAAATGATGCAGTTTTCTGTGGAATATGGATGACTGGATATTTTCTCCTGTCTAAATATATAGCATTCAATAACACTGGGATTGTTATTGTCTTCCTTGCATCCCAGAGGCACAGTTTATCTATTGGTGCTGCAAGGCATTAAAAAGGAACCATGACATGTCACAATTATGACTTGAAATAGGATCTTGCCAGAGGAACATTGCCTAAATGTAATCAAATCCAAACTATAACTTATTGCAAATACCTATCGGAGCTGCGCACACCTATCTCACAGCTCGCTGGCTATCAGTGATAGCTGATAGCAGGGCACTGGATGATTTTTTTGGAAGAATTGTCATGCTGTTGAGGATTTTTAGAGTTCAGCCCCCAGCATTCAAGTGCCTGCAAGCAAATGAAATAACAAACTCTCAGTGCTGGAAGACCTTGTGACTATTTAGGCTGAGCTTTCAAAGGTATCCAGATATGAAAGTTTGTGATACTCTTCCGTGCATGACTCACTAATGGCAATAGTGGGCTTTAATCGTCCTTGTCCAGTGGATATTCTAAATTCAAGTAAATCATAGCAATGCTCTTTTACATAATGCATATCTTTTAATGCAAAATTTGCTAGACTTGGTTTCTTTGTGTGTTAGTTTGGTTTTAGCCAGATGATGAAATAGCAAGTTGCATTGTGTCACATCACATTTTCATCCACAGGGATTGTGAACAGGGTTGAATCCCTCAAATTCATTGAACAGAGCCCTGGTACTGGAGCCAGTGAAGCCAATAGCCCAAAATGGATTGTTAAGCTCCAGATATGACTCTGCTGAGTGTGGGAAGGTGATCTGCTTGCAACTGTGAACTACCAAAACTTCAGGAACTTGATTTCCATTGGAGAGGGAGAGCTCCAGACTCTGCTTCCTCCCAGATTTAACCTCCTGTTCCCATTTAGCCACCTGATGTACACCTGACTGAAGGCAGTTTATTCTGTACCGTTGGAGCTCAGGAACAACATTAACCATTTCAATTGCATTTTATTAGGGCAACTGTTGGAAAACGTCAGTATCAAACAGAGCTCTCCGAGACATGATTAAACATCAATTAATAGATCTGGGAGCTCAGTAACAGTTTGGAAATGTTTCTTAAAACCGAGTTGCTAACCCAAACCAGTTGGGTCCTTACCCTCATCCTTCTGCCAGCCAGCAGGGGCTCAGTTATTTGCCATGACAGCAATTTGGGGGTCACCAGAGTGCTCTTTGCAGACAGACTGACCCCTTCCAGATGGAGCAGTAGGACACAGACAGCTCCAGTCCAAAAGCCCCTCTGCACACACTGAACCAAAGCCAATGAATGTAGCAAGAGGCTGAGTTTCTTGGCTCATGTGTGGAGCTGCTTGGATGTTCCCACTCTCTGTTTGGATCAGAGCTGGTCCACGTCCCCCCAGTTCTGCCCACTGTGAAAACACATTTTTGTTGACAAAAGATGCTCCAAGACAGTGAGCAGACTTTCCAAAGGGGGAGGCTTTCAACCTCTATCCGAGCTTACATCACACTAAGAGTCAACCAAATTTCATTTTTTAAGTTATTTGGGTGTTTCAAAATATATTTATCCAAGACTGTGCCAATCTGCTCACTGTGAGATTAAACATCCCATGGTTTGCTCCAGAGGATGGGAAGCATTTCTCCTTTGCTCTGCACATTTTGCTGTGCTCTTGTCCTTGCCTTTAGCGCTGACAAATGCAGACAGTTCTGAGGTGCTTTGGGATCCTTAAAGATGCAAGACCTGAAATAAACCATGTAGCCTTTAGGAATTATGTTCACAGCACCACTTCTAATTACAGCTGTTCGAACAATTCATTTGCAGTGTCCCGCTACTGTGGTGCTTATTAAAACAGAATCCTCTTTATAGTTTGGTAGCAAATTCAGAGGGGAAGAACACAGCTATCCTGTTCCACCCCATGCTTTTGAAAGAGGTTTACCTTCATAACTTGCTTTCTAGGGATATTTTCCTTGTTTTCACTTGCGTTCCTGATCTGATTTTTTAATTACTTACTTGGTGACTCTTGGTAGCCATCTTCCAGTGACCTTTTTCCTCATTTTATTTTAATTTCTGTGTATAAATGGCAGTGTTCTAGCTGGAGACAGTCTTTGGGCACAGCACAAAAACCCCATAGGGAAGGAAAAACAGGCCAGAAATTTTACACCTGAATTTTAAAGTCTTAACCCAGGGCTTTGGCTACACAAAGAGCCATCACGCTCAGCTCTGCAGGATCGGGGAGCACTCGCACACCGGAGCTGTATCCTGGTCCAGGATCAGGGCCAGACCTGGGCAGCAGGACCTCACCATCAGCATCTCCAGGCATCAGCACTGGATGCAGCTACTCCTACAGGTTATCCCATTTTTCTGGCATGACTGCTGTGCCCTGGGAGGGCTGAGCAAGTGCTTGCAGCTGGCCAGAATATGGGTACACAGCTCCTAATGCTGATTTTATAGCATTAATGTGCACCTGTTTTGGTGGCCAACTGGCACCGTGCTCAGCCTAAAATGTCTGTGTAAGCTCTGTATTAAAAGAGGCATAAGAATTAGTGTGTATCAAACATGTCATTAGACACGTGCCTGGTAGACATAATGTGGTATAATGAATATGATCACAAGAATAAATTAATAACTGAAAACATTTTTTATACGTGTGCACACTTAAAACAGGGTAGGAACTAAGTGACACTTGTGTCACCAGTTTATAATTAAAATGCAGTGCTTGAATGAAAATGTAAGCTTTAATTAGCCAGCACGACCCTGCTTCCGGCTTTACTTCCCACTGAAAAGCAACGATAACAAGCTCACATTTATTATCAGAGTTTTTCCTGGAGCTGTGCACTGAAACATGCTCACATCTGAGCCCTTTCACTGAAGACATTTTTTCGCTTCAGCAGTTTGGCATGCCATACAAAGGCTCTCTGATTTTTAGTGATGTTCACCTCCTCTTACATAAAAATGTTTTCTGTGCATATTATTTGGTTTTAGTTAAAGTCCAGGTGCACGGGTTACTGAAGAACGAAAGGGATGGCTCATCACAGAGCACAATGGGCAATTATTGCTGAGCTTCACTGTATTGCACAGACAAATCCTTTCTTGGAGCTCAGCATTGTGGCTATGAGAAAGAGAATACCTACGATCCAGCCCAAAGTCCTACCAGGGTAAGAATAGATCCTGTGGGAGATGCTTTGCCCATTTCATTTTTAACTCTCTCAAGGGACAGAGCTTCACGGTTTTGTTTAGAGACACTGTTTTGCATTTTAATTTCACCAGTGGGAAGTTAATACATATACAAATTATGAGGTCTCATGTGTTCCCATTTTCATCCCAAGAGGATGTTAGGCTTTTTGTAAAATGGCTAAATAATTCTCTGGGTTCTGCCCCCCATTTAAACCAAGATTTACCTTGATTTGTGATCCAAATTTTGCTGCTGCTTTGCCTGAGGATTGAGCTTAATTTCTGCAAGAGAGGGCAGAGTCCTTGGCTGTGCAGGCAGGAAGAAAACCCATCTTGGCTCCTGCCCAACCCCACACTTTGGGTACCTGGCCCAGCACCCCATGTGAGGGGCAGAGCCATCCACGGGAGATCCAGATCCTTGTGGTGCCTTTTGAGAGATCCTGACATCTTCCCAATTTCCCCCAAAATAGGAACCTTTTCGTCTAGGACTTATTCAGCCTTGTGTCCATGCAGGAGGTACCTTATTGGGTATTTTTACACCCTTCAAATTGGTTCATGTGCAGAGAAGGCTGCAGGAATCTGTGTCCCAAATAATAAGGATAGGGAATGGCCACCTCAGCCAGTGCTTAGGAGAGCTGGTGAAAAGCACACAAACCCCAACAGCCCCAAAACGTCAAGATTGAGCAGCTGAGCCTCAGAAAGTGTATTTAAGGAATGTGGCCTCTCTGACAGAGATGGACCAAATGCCCACATGGATATCTTTTGCAATGCCCCCTCCAATATTTTAAGCAATTTCTACGGGCAGAATTCTTGTGATGTGGGAGCGGATGTCAAGCCAGGATGTCTCAACTCAGAATAGATGTGTGCTCATAGCTTTGGGTCAGGCAGTGACGTGTGGTGGAGTTAGAGCCTCCAGGAACTCTTCAAGTTGTAGGAACTACAAAACTCCTGGTTTTTCACTGGTGCTGTTCACATGGGACAGAATGACCTCTCCAGAAAGCCCTTCCAACAGCAGCCGCAGTCTCTCTCAATAGCATTTAATAGCTACCCATAGAGAAAATTACACTCTATTTAAAAGGCCAGAAAAATCATCTTCAGTTTAACTCTGCTGACTTTGGTAGAATTACACCTCAAATGAGTTCTGTCTGATATCCTTTCCCATACTAATGTTCAGTAGCTGGGCATAAAAAGCCTTTCCAAGGCAGATTAAACAAGCCTAAATGGTGAAATATTCTTTTAATTTTCCTTCACACACGTTATTTTAGGTGTAGCTTGGAACTCTGCCCTTACAAGAGGCATCCCTTTAAATATTTATGCAGCATAAATATGTAGCCACCTTCATACGTTTTTAATGATATGTTCCTTTCTAAATTAACCATTAGGTAACCCTGTCCTATAGTGTTCTGTATTTTGCACTGCATTTACGCTACTCTTGGATTTTAATTTTTTTATTTCTCCGTGGAACAACGAAGATGTCAAGGCAAGGCCCAGGGGCACCATGGAAATCAAATTCTTGGAGCACCACTGCTGTTGCCATGTGGACACACACTCAATAGCAACACTGTGCTGCTCTGCAAACCAAGGGGATGCAGCCCCAGCCCAACTGCTGGGCCGTGGCAGTTCAGTGCCAGAACAACGGCAGCTCCTCGCTCCTGGAAATGTAACTCCAAGCGGAGAAGGGACAGGAAGAGATATCTCTATTTCAAGGTTCTCCTTGAGAACCAGTAGGTTTCTGAATTTTCCAGAGGTTTTTCTCTTTTTTTCCTTCTTAATTGTGTTATTAAGATGCTACAATGTGCCAAGGTGAACAGGATAAAGCCCAACACTGTCAACTGAGTCAGAGATCTTTTTCTCATGATCTCCTTGCTCAGCCCTGATTCAGCCTGAAAACCCACAGATGAGTAAAATTGTTGGTACAACCCATGGGTTTTTATGGCTCTGGGATTTTTGCATCCTGTTTAATTACACCACTATCATAACAGAGCAGTTTCTGCAGAAGCTGCTTATGGCTTGTTTCCCCTCCCTCCCAAGGGGACCACAAGAGATGGCTGCACCCTGAGATCACGGCTGCAGAACCAAACACTTAGCAAAGCCTCAGCAGACAGACAGACAGCACCCCTGAAAAAAAAAAAAGAGACATCAGAGCTTATCCTATGCCCTGTTATACTGAAAGTATTCCCACACATTGCTTCGCAAAGAAGAGTTTCACCCTTTAGAGCTGGAATCCAACCTCTCCTCCTCTGAAGGAGCCTTACCCTGTACTTGTTTTGTAAGTAAGAGCTTCAGTTAAGTCAGCAGAGATTTTGTCTGAGAATAATGGGCTCAACAAAATACTGAAATGCAATTTCCATGAGTTGCAGGGTATTGAAGGCAGAGATTGAGTCACCAGCAGTGCCCTTCCAGCGCCGGAGCGGTTCCACGGAACACGTCGCGAATCGGTCCCAGGCAGAATATTAACGTCTCCTACAATGTGGATAAGGCACTGTGTAAAAGGCACAGGGGTATTTTTCTGTCTTCCCTCCAGTGAAGCAAATCTGCTAGGGTTTGGCTTCGGCAGTGACTTGGTTTCTGGGTTTTTAAATGTACTGGTAAAGGGACATTGTTTGCTCCAAACAAAAGCCGCCTGGGCTTGGCATTCCTTACGGGTGCCTGAGGAAAAGAAGCCAGGCAGCAGCTGAAATCCAACAAACTGCTCCCTTCCACCACGGGAATGACAAGGTATGGCCAAGCTGAACTTGTGCTGTTATTCGAGGCTTTTCTTTGGGTTGCAGAAGCAATTTTTTTTTTTTTTTTTTTTTGGTGTTTGCTGCAAATATGTTTAAATTCTCTCTGGTTTTGAGGCAAGTAGTCAATGCATCTGAAGTGCATACTTGGCATATGTTTCTTTTCGCATGCTGTCCTCCACTCATTTCATGCAGCAGATGCTCAGTTTACCACTTTAAATGTATTCTTATTTACTAGAAATTATTTTAGAAAATAGCTGTTTGGAACTAAACATTTCCAGCCCTTCTTTTGGGTGCAGGGAGCTCCTTTTTGCAGCTGTCCTGGGTGGCTGCATGCAGATGTTGACAGGTTAATTTGCATTTGAAGAGCTGGATGCAGTGAGCTAAGCAAGGGTTTTTCTTCCCTGCCTCTGAAGGCAGTCACTTCACATTCCTTGCCAAATTTAGCCCCAATGCTACTCTTCTTAATTAACTAGAGCAACGTCCAAGCTGAGTTTGGCCCATTGTTAGCTGGCCATTTATTACAGGGTTGAATTAAACCCCTTGGCCACGTAGAAGAAAGGCTCTTATTCTGAAAATTGATTGTGCCAAAGTGAAACACAAGGACAGCCCTAATTCACAGCAAGGTGGTAGGTACAGGCTGGTTTATCTGATTTCCTCTACCTGTTGCCAGAAACTGCAAGTCCAACCTGGTTTTCCTGCCTGCTGCACACTGCCGGGGTCAGAAATGGCTTAGTAAAAAGGGAATCCTGGTGTTAAGAACAATGTGCAGCTCAGACTGCTCAATCCCCCTTCCCAGAGAGTATTCGTTCTCTTCTTGTTGTGAGTTTCTTTTTTCCCTTTAAAATAAGTTTATATCAAGACTTTGAGCACAAAGACCCAGATTTAGACTTCAGTCCCTTCCATGGCTATAGGAAAAGGCAGAAGTCCTGATTCACAGCCCTTCTTTCAGCCTCTAGGAACTGTTGCTGCTGGTCTTTCATGTGCCTGATCCATCCACATTGGCTCAAAGCTCAGTTTAGCAGAGACCAAAAGCTTCCACGATGCAGCAGGGAGAAGAGCTGGCATTCAAAGAGCTGGCATTCAAAGAGCTGTAGCCCTGTCACCACCAAGGCCCCCACATTTTGCTTCCTCTTTGGTTTCTTTTCTTCCTTTTAGATGTTACAAAGCTGTCAAGGAAAGGTACATCCATTGGGTATTAGAGCACTGAGCTGAACCTACAGAGACATGGGAAGACATAATTAATGTTTTTCCTGGCTTTTTCCACCTTTTTTCGCCACACTTCTGTGCTTCCCTGCCATGTCCCTGCCATGCTCTGCTGTGGGCAGATGCTGGTCTCACTTCCCCCATAATCTGGGTTTCAGCTCAGTTTGCTGTGCATCCCCCTGGCCGAGGCTGCCATGGGGACAAAGTTACCCACCTGAGGGACAAAGTTACCCTTCTGAATTTATCAGTTTTGATGTCCATTTGCAGGCGTTAAATGAACACTAGTAACACATTGGATTCAGCCTGCATTCCTGGCAAAATTCTTCCTGGTCACAGTCAAATGCAAACGAATTCCTCACCCCAGCTGTGTATGAGGCAGGTACTGGCACAATGCACTGTCTTAAAGAGAAGTGTTTGCTGCAGTCCATCATCTGCATCACACATGAAGCTTTTCTTGGAGATATCTTTGGGTTTTCTACGTAAGAACTTAAGGGGAGGGGATGGGAATGGAGAATGTTGCTGTTAGACAGGCATGATTCAGGTACCCATGGCGACATGAGATCACTGCATTGTCACCAGCAAAAGGAGATTACCTTATACAAGAATAACTAAGAATAGAATTTTTGACCTTCAATATTTCCTTATCTGTAAATATTAGATCTGTGGAGCAGTGCAGCCCTGCTTGTCAACAAGAAGAAATAAAAGAAAAATAAAACTAATTTAAAACTCCACAGTGGCAGTGGAATAAATTCATACATTTATCATTTCAGAGGTTCCCATCACTCCTGCCTCTTTCCTGCAAGGTTTAAATGATTACTTTTTTTTTTTTAATGTTATGTTTACTCTCCTAAGAATAGAACACACTTTACAGAAGCTCATATGGATGAAAAAGCATTTTCCTTTTGCACTGTTGCTCACAGTTGACACACACAAACCTACACCTTGAGCTTTCTAAAACCTTGGTTCATACCACCATCAAATATATTCATGAAATATTTAGAAATTTATTTTTAAGTCCTTAAAAGTTGAATGTTTATTAATTGAACTTCAACTTTAAGAAATATCATGGAACTCAGTGTTTGGTGCAAGACTTTATCTGGTCCAGTAAAAGGGGCAGATTCTTCACAACACTTGCACCTGCCCCTGCTCCTGCCAGCGCTAAAATTGGAGATATTTGAATGAAAAAAGATCCTTAAAGTGAAGAAATGCAGGATGAGGTTCTAAGCTTACCATAACAGCTGGAAAGAACCTTGTAAAATGAAATTCAGCATCTGCTTCTATAGATGTCTCAGGTTTTAAGTTTCTGAGACAGAGGGTAATTTTTAAGCAGAATTTTAACTTGCACATACATGAATTATTTCTAGTGACTGGCTCAAAAATAGTGATTTGAGCCTGTGCAATGTGTTCACACAGGGCTGGAGCATGCCCAGGCAGCCTGGCCAGGCCTGGGGACACAAAACTTTCTGTGCATACCTGGACCACATACCCCGCCTTGTGTCAGGCACCGTGGGCTGGGGACATGCTCTATGTGTCCCTTGTCCCTTCCTGGGCATAGGTCATCAGGAAATGGCCAGAGTTTGGGGTGCAGACATCTCGCTGAGGTCTGAGCCATAGTTTGGAGTCACTGGAGGCCAAAGGCAAAGTGCTGTCCCCCGAGAGCAGGGGCTCATTGTGCTGTGTTACTCAGATGTGCAGCTATCACAGCCTCCGTGGCTCCTCCTGTGATGGGAGTGGCTCAGGCACCGTGTTGAGACTGGGCTTCAATTCACCATCCAAGTCGTGGTGCTCAGGCTCCTCATTTGCTTCAGGGGAGAAAGGACTTTGAGAAGGAAAAGGAGGCTGTGGTGTGGGAAAAGCAGCTCCCAGGTTCTCACTCGTGAGAGCACTGCTGGAAAAAAAAAATCCAAGAAACACATTTAAAACACAAGGGGATGGCACTATCTCTGCTGTAGCCCCCCAGAAGTCCATGAAGGAACCCCTGGTGTATCCAGCATTTGCAGGTTAGCAGGACACATCAGGTAGGATTGTGGGGAGCTGCTACAGAAAACCTCTGATGTCTCATGAGGGTACAGCTCTCCTACTCCAGAGCCTGCAGGAGCAGGTCTGCAGAGGGGTTTAGGTGATGCTGTGGCTAAAAAGTCAACCAAACCCCAGCGCCCTGGACAATAAATGACACTGGAGAGCAGAGCGCAGGAGCTGGACCCTAATGCTGAGCGGGCTGACATCAGACCTCCCCTTTACAACCCACAGGGCCGATGTTTGAGGGCCATGCTCATCCTGAGGGATGGACATCACATCTCTGAGTGCTCTGGATGGAGTCAGCAGTGCAGGAGTGCAAGGCACATCCCTCCCAGGGCACTGGTGCTGCCCTGGCAGCACCATCAGAGTTAAATTATGTGGCAGATACTCACTCTCCAGTAGGTATTTGCTGGCCATAACCCGGTGATTCCAGAAGTAATCCACAGTCACTAGGCAAACTTTGTCCAGAGCTTATTTGGGAGAGAAAGCCCTGCTGCATTGGCAGCACTGGGTGCAGGAGAGCTGCTGGAGCCAGGTGATGTTTCAACATGACTGAGTATTTTTAGAGCCATCCTATAGTGCAGGATTTTTAACTTCCATTTCACAGCCCTTGAAGCCTGGCAAACTTTCATTAACATTTGATGCCTTGAAGTCATGCAAGGTCTGGGAGGAAAGGGAGGGGAAGGAGGAAAAAGGAATACACCTTTTTGGAACGTGTAGTTTGCGAAGTTGCTGGGGAGCTGAGGAAAAGCCTCCAGTCTCTCCTTTTTGTACCAGGGGGTTTTAAAGGACCCCAACCATTCAGAAAACAAAGCTAGAATTCCAAACCATGGCTGGGTGGAAGAGTCTTAATTAACATGTGGAATACCTGGAGTCTCTCTGGCCCTTGTGGAGTTGAACCCCACCACCTTGCAAGGATTATGCCTCTCTTCTTTGCCCATTATTAGGCAACTTTGCTCCTATAGGGCTGTTTGACCCAAAAATCCCCAAATCATTTATAAGCCATCACGCATCCATCCTCAAGCAGAGAACACAGGCCATGGAGAAGTCAAAGGATGTGCTCCCATTTCCCACTGCCCTCACTGCCATTTCTGCTCAGCGCAAAGTGAGGCTTTTTTGCCCAAAGTTATAACCAATGAAAACAGTGCTTCCCTGGCTACAAGGCAGACTTTCAACTGGAAAATAAGTTAACAGAAACTCTATTTTTCCCCCCTCTAAATATACACACATATACACACACACACAGCATCTCTTTGTGCACAAAACTGAGATATTTCATAGGCTGAGGGAGTAGGAAGAAGAGACATATTTTTGTCTCCTTGGCAAAAATATATTGGCAGCGTATCACTGAGTTGTAAAGATTGAGTAAGTACCAGAGCATGGCCCCATTGAGCAGGTTTTGGAAAGCTGCCCTTTGGCTGCCCTGGCCTGTCTGCCAGGGCCATAGCAGGGACACTGCCCTGGGGGGACTCAGCCTGAGGGGCCCCAAACAGCCCACCCAGGCTCCTGAGGAGGAAGAGGAGGTTGCACTAGATGGAAATGAGAAGCTACCAGCTCTGTATCATGCCAGACGAAGTGTCTGAAGGGGAGAGGAGCTGTAAATCTCCCCCTGGGCATGGCAGCGTTCCCGGGCAGTCAGAGCTGCTGCCTGACTCCTGATGTGGACCTGTCAGGAGGTCTCACCAAGGCAGTGACAGACTGGTCCTCTCCCGCTTTCAAAACTCAGGGGGAAATCTGGTCCCCAAAATGTTCTTATCCAATGGCATGGAGGGCTGAGGGGGAAGGAGTCAGTGGCGCAACAGCCACCACAACCTGCCTTTTGTCCAGTCTTCCCAGCAAAAGGAAAATGTTTTGGTTTTCTCCTCCCAGTTGTAAACATTCCCAGCTGCTTCCATGCCATTCTAGGACAGCAAAAGGCAATGAGCATTTCTGGTTACAATGGCAGATGTGCCTGATGATGGTGAGGGCTGGGACTCTCAGATACATTATTTAAAGGAAATTCTGAGATCCCAAATTGGACTGCTCAAAGCTCCCACCACCGCTATCCTTCCCCAGTGCAGGTAGAGACATTTCATAGTAAAACAAAATCCTGAAATACTGAAAGTAAACTCAGAAATCTCGACAATAAAATATTTATGAGTCTGTGCTTTGGTGCATTGTAATTTTGCATGATATGTTTTGCTTTTCAAGACTGACTAGATTAAGGCTCTTCTGATTCATTAAACACATTTTCCCAAATGCTGTTTCTACAAATATTGTTGGGTCATTGTGTTTAGTTGCATTTATTAGCTGGTGTAACAAGGAACTTACATCTTCCATAAACCTGAGAGGAACCCGCTTAAATGTGTTGCTCTGAATCTCAGCAGAGAAGAAAACAGTTCTCATGAATAATTAAAGCTTAAAGAGGTCATGCTGGTTTTGCAGCCTCATTTTTATTTTTCACTGCTTAGTTTGCATTAGGAAATAGGAAGTTTCAGGTGCAGGAGCCAAACGGAATCTCTTCTGCATATGTTCATTTAAACAGATCTATTTGGTAGCCATCTCCATTTTTACGTATTAGGTCATTTGTTAGCTGTAATAATTTAAATCACTCCTGGGAATTAGAAGTTTAAGGCTTTTAATTTTTTTTCAGGCAGTTGCTATGCATCCCTTTGCCTTCTGGCAGGAAGGGGCACCAGCTCCTCAGCCAGGCAGGGCTGGGATGCAGGCAGAGATGGGATGCCAGAAGGGCTGGGATGCAGGCGGCGCTGCTCAGGGAGACCTGGGTCACCATCTGGTCCCCATCTCCACAGGCCCCTCCAAGCAGCCAAGCCCCTGCTCTCCTCCCAGTCCCCCTGCTCACCTCCAGCCACCCCGTGCCCACCCTTCCCCTCTCTTCCTCAGCTTTCTCTCTCTCCCGCTTTCTTCTGAGCTTCTTTTCCTCCTCCTCTGTGAACAACTTCCCATTCCTCCACATTCTGCCCCAAAGTGCTCCTTTGCTCTTTTTCTGGTCCTTTGCTCTTTTTTCACATTGCTCTCCGTCTTCCTCCACGAAGGTGCAGAACCTCTTGGGTTGCACGTACTGCTGGGAATCAGGAATAACCAAGTCAGTAGTAACTCTAATTCAAGTTAAAATCCTACATGCTGCCTTTATATTCCCTTCCAGGGTTTAACAGTTGTGAAATATTTTTGTTCCTTTCCTTTTTTTCCCACTGGAACCTGCTCAGCCTCTCCATCAGCTCTGCTATTTGTTCCCAAGGTTAGACGTTAGACCTGGCTATTCAGCTCAACAACCCACACAGCACTAATCTCTCCTGGTGGAGTGTCTTTCGCACTAATACATCATGCAGATGATTAGTGAAACCTTTGTCTTGCATTTCCCAAATCCAGCCATCAGCAGGGTTTGGCAGTTACATGCCTTTCTCCCAACCTTTAGATTCCCTGTTGTCATCTGCCTTGTTTCTGCCCCGCATCACTGATTGTGCATGATCAATCTCTAGAGGCTTCGCTTCTATGTATAACTCAACAAGCTGGCAGAGGAACCAGGAAGACTCATTTGTGTGCTCCAAAACGAATGGAGATCCAGCTCAAGGTCACTGCATTCCAAAGACAGACACATTGCAAGCATTCCTTCCAACTAAAATGGTTTATGGAGTGTTATTTCCCTATTGCTTCTTCAATATCCAACTATTTTTCTGAATGCCACCATCTTATGATGAATCTCCATGGATTGAAGAGATGTGGAATCACTACAAGATTCCATGAGTGTCCAAATATTCTGCATATTCCTAATCACTTCACTAGCAAGGTCCTATATCACTACTTTCCAGTGTAACCCTCATGCTTTTTTCATTAAAAAAACCCCAACTTTGCCATGAGCCAATGAAATGAATGAGCCAAAAGAAAGTTTGTAAAGGAAGTTCAGCTCTAGATGTCAGGTTAGAGACATTCCCTGCTATTGGAGCAGACAATAACTCATTTAATGCAGAGAGGTAATTATTTAGTGCCTTGCAAGCTTCTGCTACACCAAGAGAGTTCACCATCAGCAATCAGAACCATCAGTAATCAATTCTCAATATTGATTGCATCAATATTATGAAGCATCACCTTATTAATAAAATATCAATGGTATGAACCATTAATATGAATCATTTTTTCTACTGACTAGATCTGGAAGGTTTTTCCATTAGAGAAGAAGACACCAGGTGCACCCTGTGTGTGTTACTCCCAAAATCCCGAAGGATTACCCAGGTCCTCATTCTGGAGAGTTGTTTCTTAAGTTTTAGACAGCTGTATGCCAGCTGCAAACCTTGCCTGATGTGAAATGAAAATGTTTCAGAAAATGGAGAAAGAAATGGCAGTTTAATAGCGTCTAAAAGTAGAAGTTAAGACTAGGAAGGTAATAGCTGGAGGTTGTGCATGTGTGAAAGTTGAAGTGGCAGAAAATACAGGGGATTAAGCATCACACATTGCACTGGGTGTGTTTCAGGTAGCTCAAGAAGCACCCCAGAGGTGACCATGACAGTGACTCAAATTATAAACTCAGTAGAAACTCTGAAGAGACATCAATGTCCATTTCCTTAAATTCACCCTCCCAGGAAGTTCTGAGCCATGAGACAGGATTTGTAGACGTGCTGTCATCCTAAAAGGTGAAACCATCCAGTTGATCGCCATGTTAATGAGGGGGAACTGATGACTTACCGAAGGAAGGGAAACCATATGGATAAAGACCAAACTACCCCTTAAGGGAAACTTGATTCCAATTGTGCAAATACAGGAAAAAGGCACAGTTTGACATTGTGAAAATAAACATGATTTGTCATTTTGCAGCATGTGAACTTCACCAGGCAAAACAAGGGTCTGTTCTCAGAACTTCATCCAGTACAGTTTGGGACTTCAGCCCTCTCACAATGACTGATGAACTGGCAGCAGCCTCCCTGGATGAGCAGACTTTGGACTATTCAATTTGTGTCAGGGTCAAGAATACTGGGGGGAAATAATAGATATTGGTCCAAATCCTGGCTAGCATTCAGGCCAGCACCATTTATTTCCCGCACTGAGGTGTTGGAGTGGTGATGGTCACTGTGGGGCCGTTCACAGTTGAGAAAAACAAGTCAGTCTCTGACATACTGTGCCAAAAGCACTGCCAGTTACTAAAGTACCTCTTTAAATTAAGGTGTTTGGAGCCAGAATGTAAGTAAGAGCTGGAAACACATTGGAGGATGACTCTCAGTTCAGAGCTCTGATGGATGAAGGCTATTCATCCATCACCTAAGAAGCCAACACCAGCTCCTCAAGTGTTAGACTAATTTTAGCTAAGGTAGAAAAACCAGCTACAGAACTCTAATGGAGGTTTCTATCCAAGCTCCAAATTCACTTTAAAAGGACAAGGAGGATTATATCAGCCACCCAGAAACAGCCTCAGCGATGTGGCAGCAGAGCAAAATATGGAAGTGAGTGGTGAGACAAACTTCTGGGCTGCCGGGATAAAGGACTGTGGCAGGAGATGCAGGACGAGATGAGGTGTGAAGGCAGAACACAGCGAGTGTGGGCCGTGGTGGTAGAGAGAAAAGCAGACACAGAGAAGTGAGTTAACAACCCCACGACAAACTAGAAATGTTGACACTTTCTTGGGACTGAGCCAGGCATGAGAATACTCACCGTGGCAGGGCTGACTTATCTCTGACTTTAAAATCTTCCTCAAACAGCATCACCAGTGTTGCCCCAAAACAACCACGTCATAGGAATTGCCCCTATTTCCCTGCGCAGTTGATCTACGAAATGCAAACTGAACATCAGGGCTGGAAGTTGGTTAGTCTTTCTTCCTAGAAAACACAGAGCCATTCCCTCAATAAGTTCCATAAAAAGGAACAACAAGAAAGACTAAACCAGGATCCCCTGAAATTTCCCCCACTTTTCCATCCAAGCAGCAGCACGAGAGGTTGTGGTTGATAAGGAGAAAATTGCAAATGGTAGTAGGAAGACCCTTCAGCAGCACTCGTGGAGTTACTCCATTATCTGCTGCTTGGCCAAGGAAAGGAAGCTGGGAAGGGATAGGAGCACTGCTGAATAACCTCAGTCATTAATTCCATGGCCAGAATGATGGTTTATGAGACAAACATTTGAAGAAACTTGAAACTGAGTAGCCTAAACCAACACTTAACACCCAATTCTCCCCTACTCTGCTGCTGTCCTGCATTTCCCTGGTACCATTGGTATTCACTGTGGTAGCACAAGGACACTTAGTACTTTTGGCAGCAGTTTTGTAATGACTGAAGAGAATTCAAAGGACAGCAGCCAGACACTGTGATGTGTTTTATTAGCTCCCAGATGTGCAGGTAAGGTGAATATTTGGGAAATGAGTTTTGCTGCCACAGGTTTTCTAACATCACTCAAGGTCTCAAAATCTTATAGTGGAACAAAAGGCTGTCATAGAATTTGAAAGTCATCTTTGGCAAAGCATCTTTTCTGAATCTGTTCATTTCTTACACAGAAATACAAATGCACGACATCTTTGATGATATTTGCCCAGCTGAAAACAGGAGGTCAGCTGCTGAGGCTGTGTGTTTTCCACACAAATTATAAGTGACTGAGCCTCTGTAGGCATTTCCTGGGATATCTTCTGGTGTAGATGATCCAGAATCTGGAGATGCTTTACCAGGCTGTATAAAATAGTGTTTGGTGCATCCTGGATTGCAGATCAAAATAACAAAGAGTATTTTGCTTAGAGTAAAATTGTTCCTGCCAGAATTAGAAGTCACCCCCGAACAGCAGAGTTGCCCCATCCCTGGAAGTGTTCAAGGCTAGGTTGGATGGGGCTTGGAGCAGCCTGTTCTAGTGGAAGGTGTCCCTGTCCACGGCAGGGGGTGGAACAAGATGAGCTTTAAGATCCCTTCCAACGCAAACCATTCTGTCGTTCCATGAACAGTGGACTTCTTTACCACCTAAGCAAGGTTCACCTTCTGCTATGGGGCCAACTTCTCTGGGAAATAGTGTGCATCCCCTGGCATCTGGAGGAGGTCAGCTAAGGCATCACATCTGGTCCACAGGAAACTCAGGAGTTTTCTAAAAGGGGTGGTTGTGACATGAAGGTTGAACTGCCCAAGTGGGAACCTTGCCAGTTGCTATTTGCGGCTGTGGAATTGGCACTCAGGACGCTGGAGGTGGCTCCTCGGCCACACCAAGCATGAGCTCCACTGCAGTCTAAGACCACTGTAAAAAAAGCAATGCAAGCAACAGAGCAGCACAGCCTTCGTTCTGTGGGACTGTGGTGAAAGAAGGGGCTGTGAGCGGCCTCTGCTTCCAACAGAGAGGGCTTTGTCTAGGAACACCAGGGAGAGGCTGTGGACGGCAAAAGGGAATCAGATCAAGCACTGCCACAGTGCAGGCAAGTTGGGGAAAGCAGATTAGAATATTCTAAATACTGGAGAGTGGTGGTATAAGACAGTCTCTTCTCTCATAGAAAGTCTACAATAAATACAGGAGGGAGTATTTATGGAGTGAGATTAACAGTGAGACTGAGCATATCAGACGACAAGATAAACCCAGACCTACTCCTGGAGAAAACGTGCTTCTGCCAGGCTTGAGGGGAATGGGGAGCACTAAGAATAAAGACCAGGCAAGAGCTCCTTGCCAGCCCCAGTTCCTCTGCAGTGCATGGGCAGCAGCAGCAGCTGCTCTGGCGTCTCCTCCAGCTCCTCGGAGCCCTCCTGAGGTACTGAGCACACCGGGAAGGTGTTCTGCCTTTAAAAGCCTTAAAGAGGAGCAAAATGGAGCAGGCATCAAATCCTGACTGGTTGTTCCTCACCTGACACCGAGGGGACTGCCAGGAAGCTCTGAGCAGTGGAAGGTCTGTAGGCAGCGGAGGGGGAGGACTGGAAAAAGGGGAAATTCATGTCACAGCAGAAGATAAGAAAATAAGAGACTTGAGGAGGAGTTTTGCTTTGCCCACCAGACAATTGAAAATAGATCAAAAGAAGAACCCAAAGGGTTTGTTTGAGACGACAGCTCCTAAGGAAGAAAGTGGGGCAAATTTCATACATTTCAACATTTAAAAATAATTTTCTTTCTGCCCGGGAAGTAGATGGGAAGCAAACAAAAGGGAGTAGGCCAGATTCTGATATCACTGGGTGAGACAGATTTGAGTCTACTGCAGTGAAATCAGAATCTGGCCCATAAGTAGGCAGTTCCACTCCCTGCAATGACAAACAAGTGAGTTCTGAGTTAGGGAATGACAGACAGAGAAAGAAGGAAAGGACTTCTATAAGTGAAATACAAGATTCTTTTTTTCACAGTCTCAAGACCTGTAGAGAAACATGGTTAGGAGTAAGGATGAACTCCTTTTAAGGACTTAGCTGACCTGAATTTGCTTTGGCCTGACCACGACACACACGGGCAGCTTGTCCTGCCCAGCTGGTTTATGGTACATTGTAGCCCACAGTTACGGGAATAAACTCCTAATGTTTTTAGGTTCTGAGCATTTTCTGGAAACAGGACCTACCCTGGCAAAAGTATGACAATAACCCCAGGTATGAGCAGTGATCTTCATCAAATTCATCAGGATGGAACAAAAATACAAACTGTCATGGGGACAAATTTCCAGGACTGGCAGGACCCCGGGGGTGTCAGACAGAATCTGTCTCAAAAACAGCCTATGCTTTGAAGTTCCCACCTCTCACAACAGCCAAACTTTTTCAAAGGCAGACACCCAATAAATGTGTATTTAACCTCCTGAGGCTTCTTCTTCTGCTGCTGGCTCCATCCTCCATGGTGATGAAGGCGGCTCACAGCAGCATTGTGGTGTAGCAAATTCACATGAGGTGTGTTTTGCACATGACCTGCATCAATAGTTCATGATTTCTTTTATAATGACAGCATTAAACATCTCCAGGCAGAGGCTCATGGGATCTGTGCTCATTCGAGTAACTTAAGGACAGGCTTGTGAAACTCTCAGCAACCAGCAGGAGACAAATAATCAAACTTGGGACAGTTTAACATAGACAGTTCCAAGCTACAGGAAAATCTAATGCTGTTCCTTGTGGTCTGAGGGGAGAGCTCAGGACAAGAATAGCCCATTTGACCACCAGCACCACAAAGCAGGTTTTGAAAGTAAAAGGAGGTGCACCCTCGATTCCTCTTCTTGAGGGTTATTTTACAAGAGGAATGAGAAGAAAGCGAATGCAGCAGCTGCGTGTACTGTGGTGTCAGTCCAGTGAGACAGGGGAGCTGTACTGGTGGAAAATCAAACAAATGAACACAGTGCACAGATAGATATTTGTGTAGAGATGAACATTTTTTGGCATGTCTGATCTCCTTTGCTCACTATTGCTCAAATCACTCAGCAAAAGGCTTCAGAACCTGTCAGCAGAGAAATCCTCCTAAGGAAAAAAATACACAACTGTTTCTCTTCTCCCCTGGCGGAGTCCAGCACTGAGACACTCTCACTCACTATAAATAGAGGTTCTGCACTGATGTCCAAGGGAAGTGTAAAGCCATGCCGTTAAGGAAACCCAGTCCTGCATGACATGCTGGGATGGACACTGTGTTCAGGCAACTTCTGTTACAACAGCCCCACTCTGCATGTCACGCTTTTCTTGTGGTCTGTGATGCTATCTGTCAGTCAGCCTTCTCTGTGCTGATATATTCAGAAAACTTGTCATTTAAACATTCAGATATTCATGTGTTGCAGTAAATCAGGCTGACAGTCGGCTCTGGAACTGAGGCACAGTATTTAATCACAGAATAGATGCAACAAGCAGAACCATTGGTCCAAATTTCCCATGGTACCTTACTAACTGCCTTATTTTTAATATACAGTCAGCTCCTTTCAACTTGTATTCCCTGTTTCCGCAAGCACTTGCTGTCAAATGATCCTGAAAATAATTCTGCTCCATGTCTCCAAACCATCCCAGAAGTCCCACATTTGCCAGAAAGAAATTGGCTGGTTGGTGGGATTTTGGGGTGGATGACTGTGGGTGTATTTACCTGCCTGCAGGTGACTGCTGGAGCCAAGTGACCACTTCTGCAGCTGACATTCACAGCCCTCATCCCACTGGTGCAACTCCTTTGGGAGAATCCCCTGTTTCACACTATTAATAGTGTGCATGTGTGTGCTCCAAGTATCCACAGCTGCCCAAGAGCTGCAGGAATGTGGCATGTTGGCAGGAGAGAGCTTGATCCAAGACATTGCAAATGTCTGGTGTCCCATGAGAAAACAAGAAAGGCTTCTCTACCAGGTCTCACACCCAACATTTTACTGCATAAAGAGGGCTGGCAGCTGAAACAGTTAATGGAGCAGTAGCTCTGCAGAAGATGATGGAGAAGGAGGGAGCAGCTCGGCCCCTCTCTCCTCGAGTGTCTCCCACAGCTATCGGATATCGCCTCCTGTAAGTGCCTGCTCAGCACAGGGAGACAAAAATTGCTATTGACAGAAGTCCCCCGCAGACAGGGCCCTCTGCTGCAGAGCTGCTCGAGTCTGGAGTGCTGGAAACCTATTTTAAATGACAACAGAGCAGCAATGCTATGGGAAGATCTTTTTGTGTAGAGTTTTCAGGATTAGGTCAGGGAGAAAACAAAAGTACAGCCTTGTGTTGACAAATATTGTCAGAACTTGAGGGTTCTGTTTTCCAGTGCTGATTTGTGCAAACACTTCCAGGGCATCAGGGAATGTTGTCATGTATGAACACTAATCACAGGAAATGGCTGTTCTCAAAGACATGGCTGATGTTATGGACAATAACGGGATCATGTAATGCATGGCCACCAAATTAATAAGCATTTGCACCCTAAGCATTAACTTTCACTCTCAGTCATGAAAAAATAAAAACCCAGTGAGCAATCTGCAGTGGCAGAGGCAGGATTATTAAAAGATTATTTGAGAAAGAGCAAGGAGAAGGCAGTATGTCATCAGAATTTGGGATCACTACTTTGATTTGCTGTTGAAACCTCTATTTTAAGATCTCAAACCCCAAAACAAAGCTTAATCTTCACTTAGGCACTACAGTTCCCTCCCTTATCACATTATCCGAGTACATCACACTCTAATTATAGTTGTCTGAACAACACTTAGTGAGATTGGGAAGTACTAACCTTGCCAGAGAAGCCCTTGAACACAGAGTAGAACCAAGTAAGAAATGCTTTTTAGTTCTTAAATGCATACAGTTAAGTGTGCTGCAACCAGTGGAAAAAAGTTGTTCTTACACCATCAACAACACTTCAGAAAATTTACCTCTTCATTATAATTAACACAGATCCTGAAGTCCTGGCTCAAAATTGAGAACAAAGATGTTGTTATTGTGAAGGAAAAAAATACATTCTAATATTTGTATTTCTAAAAGCATCATTAAAAACATATCAGTAATCATTCAAAGAAAGGAGTAATACTTACAGCATCTCAGTGGGATATTATATCTCGCTCTCAAGAGGTATTCAGAAGTGCTTCTCAATATTTTAGTATCTGTTAGGCAGTGATTCCAGTTTATTTACCTCTCTCTAGTGGGTACAGCAGTATGAGTTAAATATTCCATCTTCCTGTCCCAAGGATATAAGGGACTGTATCTCCAAACTCAAGCAAGGAAGAAAATCTCTCTCCCACATCACCTTCTGGGGTGGGAAATGGCTTCATGTGCCTCAGTGACTGTGGACCAGTGGCCTTGTTTGCCTACATATTTCTTCAAGGCAGCTGCTGAGAAGCCTTCGAGAAGAGCTTCAAGGAGCCCAGACCTTGTGCAGATGCTGCAGAATGGTTGTTACTGAGTTTAACTGAGGCATTTCCTTTTCTGCCACCTCTGCCATTCCAGGGCTTTTATTCTTTTTGCATTGCTTTACATGCCAGGGCATGGAGATGGGTATTCCACCAAATCCCAGCTTTGCTTTGTTCTTACTTTTAATGTATAAATACAATTCAGACTCTGCTGTTCTGCTTTTAGAGCTGACCACTGCTTCAGTAGCTTCTCCAGCTAGTTTTAATTTTTGCCAAATCTGAGTTTCAAAGTCCATCATTATGAAGAAAAGAGGAATTGTTACTTTTCCTAGCAAGCCTTTATTTATGCTACTTTGTGGATTGAAAGAGGCCTCAATACCCTGTAAATCACCAGGGTTCTTGATAGCAACTTCAAGCCTCACTGAGAGTTTAATAAGCTGCTGCTGAATTACATTGCATTTGTTCAGTTTATAGAAAAAAGTTATCCAGTTGGCTGCTGTTACTAGTTATCAAATACCACAGATGTTAAAGAGGACCTTGAACCAGTATCTCTGGTCTGAACTACATCAAAATACTGAGGAGAATATTTTGGATTCCTAGGCATTGATACAAGTCCAAATTTCACAGTCATTTGCTATTTCTATATTTTAGCCAGATAAATAATGACCAATCAATAATGACCAATCCCAGAATTCCTAAAAACTGAAAATAAAAACAACTCTCAAATTCATCCAGATTTTGAATTTTTTTTTTTTTTTTTTTTAATGGGGGGAGGTGTGGTTATCCTGTTTTTTGCCTCTGCAAGTCTTGCTAATACTCTTTCATGTGAGAGGCTCTAAATATAAGAGCCAGAAAATGAAGATCTCATCACTGCTGTCCTGCTGGTACATTCCTGCCCTGCGGTGGAAGGAATGGCTTCATGGCCTCTGTGAAAGTTCTGCTGAGGGGCCCGTTTCACTCAGCAGTTTAATTACGTTGGGCCATTTTACAGAGCCCAAACCCCTCCATCAGTCCATCAGTGCTGCAGCACAAGAGGCTTGGGGAACGTTTCAGTCTTGCAGACTTCTTGTCTGTTAAGTTCTGGAACTGCAGTGTTCTGAAACCGCAGTGTTTGTTTGGGCTGTTGCCATGTCCGCACTCTGTGAACGTGCAAAAGGAGCTTATGGTGGGTGCACAGAGCTCTCTCCTTCAGGCATCTCCCTTGTCTGCACTGGGAGCTTGGTGACCTGGGATACTTCTACTTTTTTATCAAGACTGGATAAATTCAACCAATTACCTTAACTTTTATTGGAGAATCATAGAATCATGGAATGGTTTGGGTTGAAAGGGATCTTAAAGCCCATCTCATTCCACACCCTGCCATGAGCAGGGACACCTTCCACTATCCCGGGTTGCTCCAAGCCCCGTCCAACCTGGCCTTGGACACTTCCAGGGATGGGGCAGCCACAGCTTCTCTGGGCGAGCACCCTCACAGGGAGGAATTTCTTCCTAATATCCCATCTAACCCTGCCTTCTGTCAGTGTGAGAAGGACACAGAATACAATACCTACAGAGAGAGAAGTGTGTACAAACTGAGAGATGGCCCCACCCATACACACACAGGCACAGTCATTGGAAAGCCTATTTCCACAGGAAATTAGGATGGGAAGATTATTTAGATTTTTCCTTAATAAATAGAGAGGATAAAAATCACACTCTGAATGTATTTCCGGTAAATTGCACGCCTTAATGGAGAGACCCAATGAAATCACCATCCAGTCTCAGAGACTCTGTAATGCTGGGAATGATTCAGTTTCATTGCGTGAACTGCCATGAAAATAAGCACTGGGATCTTTAAAACTTGAGGTTTGGGTTGCCATGCCCAAGAGCCGTGAGGAGCAACAGACACAGTGATGGCCATCACGGGGATGCTCAGGCACACAGGCTCAGCAGGAGCAGTCCCAGCTGAAGTGCTCTCCCCACCTGGCAGCCAGGACAGGTGTGTCACTTCCAGATGTGACATGAGCCACTTACATGTTGTTCCCAGCCTTTGAAGTGCCATGCAGAGAAAGCCTGAGCCGCTGCTGCAATTAGAGCCGATACATCATTTACTGGAAGAATTAAATGCGCTGTAGTAGCAAGCCTGCAGTTGACACTCACAGGGTGCAATTTAAATCCTCCGGATTAGTAATTCTTTTGAGATCTTCGTAATCATTGGTAATAGGTAGTGAAATAAATCCACATTTATATCCTACAGACTGCAGCTGTGCTTCTGTTAAAGTAGTATTAACTAATGGGTTTTAAATCCTTCTGCCAGCTCAAGCTGTAAGCACCAAGGCTCCTGTGCAGGGATAACTCAGCCTGGGTGATGTGTTCCTAAGCAGGAGAGCACTGGTTAATGAATAATGGAAGCACCACGGCACAGTCACAGCTCAGGGCTCACTCCTGCAGGAAGCTCTCTCGGGAGAGGTCCCCACGTAGCTCCTTGTGCCACAGCGACCCAACTCCAGCTCAGACTGTGGATAACTGTGATGGGAAAGAACACAAAATGCTCATGGAAAGCTTTACCTACGTGGACAAAGTGCTGAGGTGTCCAGTCGAGCGAGGGGTTTGTCCGGCCAGCTGCAGCTTTGTCCCTTCAGGTATCAGGAGTGCACGCTGTGCCCTGATTTACTGCACAGGCTCCCAGTTAACTAAACAAATATGCTATTAAAAGCTGAGCCAACCTTGAGTGGGACATATGGGCTTAAACTTCAGGAGGAAGAGATTTATAGACTTGTTTTTGCAGCCTAGAGAGTAATTGAAGAGGCCTCAGACAATTCAGCATTTACCAGCTCTGATAAGGGAAGGCTGCACTTCACTGGCATGAGATGGGAAGGGTGATGGGAGCAAGATTGGCACTTAGAGCCCCAGCCATGGAGCAGGGACTCAGCATGACGGCCACTCTGGGAACAAAAAGAAGATTTGCAAACCCAGTATGCTTGTAAGATAAGCACGGCACTGATAAAGTGAAGCACTTAGAGATTAAAAAACTCAAGAGAATGATATAAGTGGCTGAAGGAAAAGAGCCCAGGAATCCTGGCTGTCCCTTCCTTCAGCCCAATCTGCTCAAAATTCACTACTTTAAAGATGGTTTCTTGACAGGTAAAAAAAAGCACATTTACCTGGTTCTGTTCTTTATGGGTTCTGTTTGCTTTGTTTTCATTTAGGCATCTACAAAGGACATTGTTTCCGAATCAACCACTTCCCTGAAGACAATGACTACGACCACGACAGCTCCGAATACCTTCTCCGTGAGTGACAGTGATACCTAACACACAGATATGGCCTGAGAGGCTTCCCTGGGTGTCTGTTCTGTAGAGTTTTACTCACTGCCAGACTGGCCCAAACTGGGTTGCACAGCTCAGTGGTGGCACATGTCCAGTTCATGCTGCAGCTGACACAACCATCACCCTTGGGGACCCCAATTTCATAGTCATTGAATCATGGAATGGTTTGCGTTGGAAGGGACCTTGAAGACCACCTAGTTTCAACCCTCTTGCCATGGGGTTTCAAGGATTTTTTCCAAGGGTTTGCTTCGGCCAGAGTAATGCTCATGATTTTGGTGTCCATTCTCTAAACATCATATGGCAAATTTTCAAATGAAAACTACAGCTATCATGCCCAGATTGGCGAGGATATTTTACAGAGGGAGTATTTATTGGGTTAGTGTAACAAAACAGATTTGAGAAGTGGGTTCCAGCCCATTAGGAAGATTTACCTAATGCTTAAACCCAACCCTTACTCAAGCCTCAGCCTGTAACAGCTGCTGAGCCACCTTCCCCTGCAGTGAAATTACTGAACTGTAGGAAGGAATCTGAAATTTCTGCAGCTAACAGCAAAATCCCGGCATGAACAGGGGCTGTGGCTTCCCTGCCTGGCCAGCCACCCACTGCTGCTCCATGCTGGCATGTGATTCCGTCCAGAAGGGGCTTCATCCACCAACCTGGTGCTTGAAACAAGGGCAATTGTTTCACCTCCTCCACGTGACCATTCTCTCAGCTGATGGGAAGTCTTGGAACCCAACCATGAAACCTGCAAAGCTGAAGTTGGGTTCCCCTTCCCCAGAGGACTCCTTGCGTTGTTGTTCCTTCTGAACGAAAGAGCTGAGCAGCCAAGCTGAAGGCAGTGCCCTTTACCAGGGAGAGGAACTGCAGCTCACAAGATGTTGGGAAATCAGGGAGCAGAGAACAATACCGCTGGCAAGGCAGAGAACTCCTCAATTACAATATTAATTACCTGAGACACCACTTCGAGAACCACTCTGCCCTTCTGCTCACTTCTGGGCAACAACTTCTAGTTGCTAAGACATGAAGAAGGAAAAAAATCTCCAAAAAGTTTGCCTCACTAGAAAGCCCAGATGTTTTTTTCCTCTTTGCTCTTGTCAATTTAGATCAGTCATAGCACCCGGGTGACATAATTTCAGAGCTCAGGCGGAGTGTGAGCACAGCTGCATTTATCTTTCATACAAAGCCTTGGAACTAATGTTAAATTGATGCCAAGTCAGCTTTAGGAAACAAACATTATTAGTAAAATGGAAGAGGAATTAAATAGCATCTTGATAAAAGTACATTTTGCCTTCTTTATATGGAGAAAAGTGAGAACTGGGAAAAACGGTCTCCAGCTCCACATTAAGACATGAGACTGGTAAATTGTTTGTAAGTGTGCTTGTGACGAGTGTTCCTAAAAGCTGTTTGCAAAAGTGACTAAGTACAGACCTTAAAAACAAGTTGGTCCAACCCTTTATGTCTTCTGCAGAATCAGTCTCCGGTGTCTCCCCCACAGAGCAGAGCTCATCTCACAGAGTCTGCACGGAGACAAGGCTCCTTGGCTTTAACTTTCATAAGAAGAACTGCAGTTTCCCATGCATACAGTTGATTTAGAGATTACTGAAAGGTTACATGTCTAAATCCAAAGGAGATGAGCTCATACCTATATGTAATAGGGACCAAATCATTGTCTAAGACAGGAGGATATTTGCATCCTGTTTCAAAGGGACGTGAGAGCTTCCGTCCCATTTTTGCCCTCTGCAACGCCTTTGCAGTCTATTGGCTCCATATCATTCTCCACTGTTTCTGGCCATTTCTTGGCACAGTTTCTCAGAGGGACATGTTGGGACTAATCCTTATTTTTCCTGCCTGGCTTAGACAAAGGCACCAACACTCATGTATTTCGTGCTCCTGAAAGAGCAGCGTGAGGGGTCTCAGCCTCTACCACTGTCCCCAATTTAATTTGGGCTTCAGAGAAATGCAAACATTGTAGTGCTAGCAGGATCGAGCCCTGGTCCAAAACCCCATGGAAATCAGTGACAAAACCGACTAATTTTAGGAGACTTTGGCCCAGGGTGTGGGTAGAGGCAGGAGTTTGGATTTTGCCCTTTGGTGTTCAAGCTGCTCCCTGCAAAACCAAGCGAATGACAGCACGGTGACAACTGACACGTGCAGAGGAGCTCAAACAAGACCCTTTCTATTGAACCTTCCCCGTGGCAACACGCGCCAATCTGCATGTCTAAAAAAATCCCCCTCACATGCCTGTGCAGGGCCCCAGCGAGCAGCAGATGTCCCACTGCCAGCACGGAGAGCCCGCGCGGTCCCCGGGCTGCTACCGCATCCCCAGCGGCAAACGTGCCCCGACTTCCCTCCTCTCCCGCTTCCCTCCTCTCCGGCATTCCTTTGGGCACACAAAACCCGAGCTGCTCCCATCCAGCATCACAGGAAACACAAGCACCTCTCCCTTTGCAGAAGGGGGATCTCATCCTCACTGTGCGCTGGGGATGTCGGCGCTCTGTTGCTCTGAGCAAGGGCACCCCGTTTCAGGGACATCTCTACAATTTTATCCCTCCTTCCCTGCATGCTAGAGCATCCTGTTTTCAAAGCCATTCCCTCGGCTCTTGCCTTTCTGGAGATTAAAAGCCCGAGCCGAGCAGGGTTTGCAGCCCCATGGGGAGGAGCAGCGCCGCGGCTCCACCGAAGGAGGTGTCACCACACATAGCGGAGCACAGCAGGCGATGCAAACCGACAGGACGGTAAACAAGGGGGGAGAAAAAGCCAGGCAGAAAGCAAAAACCAGATTGCCGTAATGCTTTTTGATGTGCTGTCATTTTATTACCAGTATCAGGAGACATATGTAAATTCTACGTGGTACCTTATGAGCTTCCTTTGAAATTTCGGAGCTAAAAGTACATATTGTGAGAAAAAATATACCGTGGAGTTTTTCAGGAAGAGAACACTGTGTGTTTTGTTTCTCTTCGCAATAATTCCCTACTACCGAAAAATCATCTCTGGAGTTTATTAGTACAAATGGAACAACCCACCCCCTACAATTGGCATGTCTGACAAGCTCCTTCCAATGATATCACTGAAGCATTTTGGGAAAGCTCTTTGACTTAACTGGAATCATTATAAACAGCATGACCATAAAGTACAGGAAACAACATCCATAAAGAGTGGGCCACAGGAGATTTTAAGCCTTTAGCCAGGGCACAAACAGACAGACAGCGATTTGGGGTGCCTTAATGTCCAGCAGCAGAGACTGACTTTGAATCTTTTTCTAATAATTGACTGTAAAAACTGACCCAAAAGCCAAAGTGCTGTTAATTCATACCACACACGTGAGGGTACACCCAGGACAAGGGAACAGGCTCTCACCTCTCAACAGGCTTTGACCAGAGACCTTACACCCACCCGCATCACTTGGATTTGGCAGTTCCTGCAAGACGCTGTCTGAATAGCAATGCACCCGCCTGGACTGGGCTCAGATCCGGCTGGAAAATGCCCCATCTGTGAAGGACACGTGCAGCGACGCTGCTAGTTTGGGAATGGATGGGCTTTTCTCGCTGTTGCAGATCGATAAAGGCAGAAGCTTCCCAGGCAGGGACTGTCTTTTTGGGTTTGTGTCTGCACCCTCCCTCCAAGGCCCGGGCCGAGCGGGGGCTCCGGGGTCGTGCAGGGCACACAGAGCGATGCTGGTGCAGCCCCCCAGCCCTGTCCCTCCCGCAGCCACTGGGAGCTCTGCCACCAGTTACCAGGGGAATCGTTAGGAAGCGATTCACTGAGTCGGGAACGCCACGGCCATCGACAGCAAAATGAGAAAGCAGCAGCTGTAACATCTGCCCGTTTCTCCCGGGGAAACGGGCGCCGCTCGCTGTGCGTGTCAGCCAGGAGGATGGACCCGGAGAGACCGCGGCGGTCACGGCACCGCAGCGGCCCAGATGGCGTTTTCTCCTCTCCATTCATTCAGCCCTGGGGTGCCCGTGGCCTCCCAGTCTGCTGTGGGATTTCCATGCCACTGTGACAGCAGCCCCGACTCTCACTCGCCTTGGGATCCCCCCAGCCTGGCACCCCTCGCACTGCCAGGGCTCCCCTCTGTGCTCTCGCCTTTCCCCGGCTTCAGAGTGATCCTGTTTTCCGCAGCAGTATTCAGCACCTTATCTCCCCGACTTAAAAAAAAAAAAAAAAAAAAAAATCCTCTCTCTAGAGCAATAAAACTCGGTTCCTCACTCTGCCTTTCAGGAACCCCTGCCAGCTTTTAAACCTGAATGGTTTTTACAATACAGACATCTTTCTTCTCATGCTTGTTTATTTTTTCTCAGCCCTTTTGTTCCTTCCCTGCCACTTCCTGTCGATTGCTACTCTTTGTTGTGACCCGACTTTGAAAGCTGGCTTGAAGTAGTGTTTTAATATTTTTGTGGGGGATTTTATAGCCCACGCTGGTGAATGGACTGAAGCATACAGAATTTTAAATGACTATTTTGCTGTCAGGAAACTAAACACATACATCTAAGATACACTTGTTAAAATTCCTTCCTTAGAAATCTGAAAGGTTTTGATGTCCTTAATATCTAGCAAAAGAAAAAGGGGTTATTAGCCGTGCTTGCTGGCAACATGGGTGCTGCTGACTTCAAGAGCTGTAATTTGCTCACCTTGGGTGTGCACCATGGAACAGATCCGTCTGCTCCAGCTGTCCCAAACGTTGTAGGGTTCACAGCCAGCTCATGAATTTTTCACTGCTGCTCCCTGCGTGATGCTGGGTCTTACTGTCACTTACCTCATGCTTTGCCAGAAATATTCTGCACACGGTGGCATCAGAAAATGCCAATAACACTGGACTTCCTGGGAGAAAGCTCAAAAGATTGAAGCCACTCAGTTGAGAGTCTGTCACACTGACCACCTCATGGCCTCATCATCCCAAAAACATGCCCAGAAATGCAGAATCGGTGATAATTCTAGCAAAAAGGAATAAAAAAAAAATAGTAAGTTAGATTAGGGAAAATTTCTTCACTGAAAGGGTTATAAAGCACTGGAATAGGCACCCCTGAGTATGTTCAAAAACATGTGGATGTGGCACTCAAGGATATGGTTTAGTGCTAAGCATGGTGGAGGTGCTGGTTTCACAGTTGGATTTGATGATCTTAAAGGTCTTTTTCAACCTTAACAATTCTCTGGTTCTATTAAATCATTCTTCTCAAAGATTTTAGGAAAAAGCAAGGGTTTTGCGACTCTAATCTCCATGCTTCCACCCAAGGAGGCATTGGAAATGATTACTGTCTCTCTTCCTTTCCTACCTGTCTCCCTCCAGGCATTGTCCGTGCCTCCAGCGTGTTCCCCATCCTAAGCACAATTTTGCTGTTGCTGGGAGGACTCTGTGTCGGAGCAGGAAGGATTTACAACAGCAAAAACAACATTATTCTCAGCGCTGGGATTCTCTTTGTTGCAGCAGGTATGTTTAAATTGAGTTCTTAAGAAGTCCTGCCTTTTTCAACTGGAAAAGACTGTGGAAAAGCTCCTTGGCAGTGCTTTCTCTGCATCCCTTTCCTGAACGGAGGGCATTAACAAAACCACACCAGGCAAATTTCTCAAGACAAAATTTTGCTCTTGAAGCCCTACAACAAGTATGTTCTAGAAAAGCTTTTGGTTTTCCTGCAGAAGGAAGTGAAATTCGGTAACAAGCATGTTTTACACTATTTAAAATGTATTAAACATTAGATGAATCAGGCATCTCTTATACCTAGGGCCTTTTTTTTTAATATGAAGGCAGAAAACATTCACCTCTGATAGGTGAACCTGTTTTTCACACTAGAGACATCTGAGAGAGTCAGCCCCATTGTTAATACCTCTCCCTGAAGCCTGGATTAAGCATGCTGCATTTAGATGAAAATTCAGCAAGATGGAAGAGAACTTATCTTGATCAAGGTGAACAGCCATAGCCCTGTATTTTTATCATTCTTTTGGATGTTAGAATCCCACTAACAATACTAGCAAGCTCCCATACGCTTCTTCTTTCCCACTGTGGCAGTGAAGAGATGGGAAAAAGTCCTGCTGAGTATTTTGGGATTCATGTGAGCACGCGTGACCCATATGTTGATCTATTGGTTGTTTTTCAGGAATATTTTGAAACCTTGAGATAAATGTAAGAGTAAATAAATATAATAAAATTTCCTTGTCCCAGTCTTAGAGCCATTCAGGTCCAGAAAGTAACGTGGCTTGAATTTTATCTCCCCAGGCACATAACCACTGATTTATGTTTTTCTTCCTCCAGGTCTAAGTAATATCATAGGGATCATTGTCTACATATCGAGCAATGCAGGTGACCCAAGTGACAAGCGAGATGAGGACAAAAAGAACCATTACAACTATGGTTGGTCTTTTTATTTTGGAGCCTTGTCTTTTATTGTGGCCGAAACCATAGGTGTTCTGGCTGTGAACATTTATATTGAGAAGAACAAAGAGCTGAGGTTTAAGACCAAGAGGGAATTCCTTAAGACTTCTTCCAGTTCTCCTTATGCCAGGATGCCAAGCTATAGGTACAGGAGGCGGAGGTCCAGATCCAGCTCCCGATCCACGGAGCCTTCTCCATCCAGGGACATTTCTCCGGTTGGCATGAAGATAGCAGGCACCATCCCCATGAACGAAATTTCCATGTACACCCTTTCCAGGGAGCCTTTGAAGGTTACCACGGCTGCCAGCTACAACGCAGACCAAGAAGCCAGTTTCCTGCAGGTCCACAACTTCCTCCAGAAGGAATTTAAGGAAGGACTCCATGTGAATATGGTCAACAGGAGAACGACACCTGTTTGAAGCATCTTCCTTCCTCGTGCTTTTTGAAGAGATGTCCAAACAGGATGGATCTGTCAGGAGCGATGTTAAAATACCCTCTCACCTCTTTAATTGTGGCATGTGTTGAGGTAGCAAGTGGAGATCCTCTGGACCAACATAAAGATATTTACATGCTCATAGCTTTTTTTGAAGCTAATTGGAGTTTGTTGATTTCCGTTCTTGGTGTCACAAGATGAAGGCAGTTCATGTTCCTGCACTTTTGTAGTGTGTACACAGTCTTGGAGAAACTGCAAAGGACTGGCCACCAGTGTGTTTTAAAGGATTACTGAAAAATTGTTGTACAACTTTTTTTTTCTAATATTGAGATCCCTTAATACAAACTTGCAAATATAATTTTTAACCAAGCCCAAGGATGAATATGAACTACTCATCAAGTGAGCCACTTTCCTTTGACATGGCGTAAGCTTTGCCTCTTTCAAAAAAAAAAGAAAAAAAAGAAAAAAAAGAAAATATTTTTGAAGGCAACACTTTCTAAAACTGACCTGTGCCACTGAAACCGTAGAGCACCCATGTACTGAGCATTACAGACTCTCCAATGGAGTGGGAAGGGTGTCTCCCATTCCTGGGGTAAGGCATCCTTTGGGGCAATGCAGGCCGAGGAGCAGAGGGTGGGTGCGTCTTGAAACACCTAGAAAGGGAAAAGATTAAAGTAGGTGGGACTCGAGCATAGTTGCAAATATCATTTCTTGCCTAACGTTTAGAAAACTTGAATTCTCATTTTGACGAGCCCTAGTGCCTGATCTGGCAAGGTGCTGAGTGCTGGCTGTCAGGAGCCCCTAGAGACTTCCTAGAGTGAGGCGAGGAGCAGGGCTGAGCCGGGGCAGCCGCGGAGCCGCCACTCCCCTGAGACCGCATTCCTATTTCCTTACTGCTTCACAAGTGCAACACTAACGCTACTGGAAACGAAGATCTCTGAGCAACGTGCGTCAGCAAATGAGAAGCTCATGCGCCTGGACTGGCGAAATTCCCACAGCAATGGGAGTCAAGCGTTAACAGAGCAGATGACAACTTTGTATTTTTTAAAACAGAACAAAACAAAACAAAAAAAATAATCACAGTTTATGAGATATTTATTAAACTCTTTTTATTATTAATTAAGTGCCGCATGGTGCAAGGTATAGTTGCTTTTAGATGGAAATGGTGGTTCGACCTAATTTAATTTATTTTGTAATGATGCCTCTACTTACGTGCAGAGAGCTCACAGCAAACTCTATGCATCGCGTAAGGAGGGAACTAATTTGTACCCTTTGCTTCTGTATGTTTTTGAAAGAGTCTGAAATATTTTTTTTTTTCTTATAAATTCCTGCTTTCAGTTTTTACACTTAGGCTTGGATCTCAAAGTTCAAGGTCCTGACTCAAAGGTAATTTAATTTAATAGTACTCATGCTGATTTTAGTGACCACTCAACCAAGCCATATGAGAATGAGGTGCCCGATTCCCCTCAGATGAATTAGATGCAGTGAGAGAGGAGCATCTAATTCCTGTAAATTCCTTTGAATATCCCCATCATCTTTGCCCAGAAAATCTTTGCTAGCAGAAGACTAGACAAGTGGTGACAAGAAAAATTCCATAATTTGGAAAGTCTGAGTCACTGGTAGTGGGAGATCTCAGCCAAACTGTTAAAACCTCTTTAGTCTTCATTTATCCTATGATGGCCCCAGGGCCAGAGACTCAGTGGTGGTTTGGATACAAGGCTTTCAGCTAGTGGAACCAAGTCCTCCAGGGAAATCCCGGAGAAACTGCCTTAACATCCCAAAAAGCAAGTTGAATCCCCTCTCGCCCCAGATAAACCCTGCTCAAGCCTCTCTCCTTGCAAGAACCAAGACACAATTCTCAATTTTAAGCGAGAGTCTTCCCCTAGTCACTGTTAATCTCTGCCTGGCCCTCAGCCTGGCAGAGCCACATCGTTATTTTGACTGAGGTGGGTTGGAGCCTTCATCCCTGCTCATTAAGAGTTTCCATTCAGGTTAAAACTCTGCTGGGATCCTTTTTTCAAACCTCTGAATTCTGAGAGCTAAAGCGAATGGAGCAATGGGAACGACTTAAAAGTAGAAAATGTTGTGCTACTTTCTGTATCAACACACTATGGAGAAAGATGTTACACAAGCTTTTTAAAAAACATTCAAACAGAGGCAGAAAAGAAAACTTTTTTACCTACTTTTCGGCTAGGACAACATAAAAGGGTTCTAAAATTATTAAAGTTCTTGATGAAAGGTTTTTTTACAAGAATCTTTATGCTTTCAAACAATAAATTATTTCCTACTTTTTGAGACTTCGTAATATTAAAATACTTTGATTAGCTATGATAGAAGTAGAAGTTTGCAATGAAAAAAACCAACCTTCTGTCTCATTAGTGTGTCATACTAAGTGCTAATTAATTTACATCTAATTATAGTCAATGTATTTTTCAAGTGCAATTTCCCAGAAATATTTGTTTCCCACTGTGTTAATAAACTAATAGTTAGAACTAAGTCCTCATCCGTGTTTACTGTAATTAAGAATAAAACCATTCCCTTTAAAACCAGGAGTTAGGTATAGGCTGTTTCTCTAAACTCATGTACCTTGAACTGGAAGTGGACAGTGTGAGGTTTGCTCCACGCGTGGGTTTTGTTCTTTTAGTCATCGTTCTCCAGTGAATGTGCTTCAAACCACCCATCTGATTCCAGCCAAAGTCCAAGGTTTTTCTTCAGCCCAACTCAGACCTGCAGAGGCACGTGCAGTATTTTTGGCAAAGAAAAGTCTTGCTGGGCTTTCTGGGATGTTGCTCTTTGCCGGAGCTTCCTCCCCCAGGGCAGGGCTGGGTCCAGCAGCTCTCCAAGAGGGATGCTCTGTTTCGGTCCAAGCTGGAACATCTGCTCCTTCTCCAGCAGGCACCTTCAAGAAATGGAGCTGGAGTGGGGATCATGGGCTGCTCATGGGGTCTGGACAGGGAACAAAGGCATGGGGAGATAACACGGACCAGAGCTTTTGTCCTGTGGGACAACAAGGGCTGCAACTGAAAATGCAGCAGCTAAGTTTCAGTGCAGTAAATTGTTCAGCCAAAGCCAAACCCAAAAAAATTCATTTGACAATTCCAGTAAAAAAAAAAAAAAATCTTCAAAAACCCAGTCCTTTTCCATGGAAAACTTTGATTCTGACAAAACTAAAAAATTTGCAGCATTCCTGCCCATGAACAGTCTTGCTCCATGGTTGATCTATCTGAACAGAGTCAGATTGTGCTCAGACTTTGAAACCACTCAGTGATAGTTTAAAAAAAAATCATCTGTTCTTCCACATCTCTCTGGTTTCCGTGGACAGCATCGAACAAATGAGCCGCATTTCCCAGCAAGGCCTGCAGATAAAACCATAAAACCATATCATTAACAATAATCGGCTACTGTAGCAGCAGAACTAAAAAAGTAATAAATGCTATTGGATCAGATATGATTTTCCAAGAAACAAAGTTTCAGGTATACCATGAGCTCTCTCTTCCTCATTTCTCATACACAATAGGAGTAAAAGGAGAAATCACTTCAGCTGTCCAGACATCTAACAATAAACTCTTTTTCTATTTCCTTTTCTCTCTGTATGGATCACATATCCACAAGGGCTAATATATCACGTCCCTTGAGGCTACATTTCTGTCTGCAGTTCTAAAGTGTTATTTCCACTGTGCTTCAGTTCTACTGGTATAATCACAACCATGTATAATGTACTCAATCCTTACTTTTTAAATAAACCATTTTAAATGTATTTGGTTTTGTGTGGAGAAAGGTATATAGGTTTTTAATTTCCAAATTCTCTGAGCTGAGATTTCTGTTAATTTTTTCATGTTTTTCACTGTTTGATTGCAGCTGGCCATGTTACTGGCAGCCAATATTTCAGAGGAGATAAAATTATCCTTGTGGTTCCACAGACCACAAAATCTCCAAGATAAGATATCTTCACAATATTTCCAGTTATTTGGTTGGAAAGTAAGAAAAACCTTCTCATTTCCAGCTTAAACTTGTCCCGTATGACACACACTGTGGTTTCAGTGCCCAGTTTGAGCCTGGTGTGGTGGCCAGAGGCCACTGCAAACCACCCTTGAGGAAAACAATCCAGAGTGTTCTGAAGTGCCCTCCCCAAGCCTGAGCTTTCCTCCAGCTTTTAAGGCTTCTTATGATCTCACCTCGAGCATCCTCCTCTCCCTGATCTCGCCCATTTTGCCTGAAGGAAGCCTAACCCCACGTGCTGAGGCTCCACACAGCCTTGCTGTGATCACCACACAAAATCCCAGCAGGACGAGCAGTGCTGAACATGGGCCAGCAGCTGAGCAGCCTCTCCCTACTCCCAGACATCCCCAACCATCCCTGAATCAGAGACAATATTTCTTCTTCAAATGCTTCTTTTAACTTCACCTCCCAGTTCCTCAGCCTCCAGACTGTCTACAAAGATGAGGACTGGCTGCCTGTCTCTACCCACCTCTCCCAGGCTCATGATGAATTGGCACATCTGGAGGGAGGTAGAGGATTCATCTTTTCAAATGCCTCTGACATGTGGTAGTGAAGCCATTTAAAGCTCAGGCCCAAAGCTGATTCCCTTGGACTGAAATAAATAAGGGTTTTTCCCACATTTACATCCCAAGTCTGTGGGTAAATGGTGACTCCAGGAGGTGTGGCCACCCCACTGTGAGCAGGGGTGTTGGGAAACGTGGTGGTGTTATAGGAAGGGGGAAGCAGAGACAGGCTTCGGAAAGTGGGAAAAAGAGGATGTGGCATTTCCTTGGAATGAGCAAACAAACAGACATGGGCAGTGCTGAAACTAAAAGGGAAAGGAGAAGCTCTGCACCTGTCTGCAATCCAGCGCGACCTTCAGCTGGCGGTCCGTGCTCCCAGAGCCAGGGGATCGCTTTCCCCAGCGACACAGCCGGCATGGCCGGCGGTATTTTGGGAGCACGGAGCTGTGGATCAGTCACAGGGGCAGCAGGGATGGCCAGCTATATACAGCGGGGTGGGAGTCTACTGAAAAATAAAATTGCCAGCCAAAGCACACACACACGTTCCACTCTTGCCTTCCATGATCCCAACCCCAGAATCGGGGAGCTTTCAGAGGGTGCCATTGGTGGCATTCCCAGATATTGGCTGTGCAGAGCCCACTCCGATTCCAGTGGTGCCACCACACTGGGGCAATGCAGGCTGGGGAGCCCAAATATTACTGAGGAGCCCCTGTTTGAAGAAAGCTCTTTGCTGAACTCACATTTGAGCTGAGAGCAGAGCAGGTGCCATCTCCCCCTCTCTGGGTTATTCTCACCTGGGGAGGGTCTTCTGCAGAGCATTGTTCTGCAAGCAGGGAACCACAGAGTGAGTTTAATCTGGTTGTGGTAGATACTGAGGCTGGTCTGGGAGAAATACAGAAGAGTTAAGTGCTGGGGAGCAGAGCCAAGTCACCACCTCTGCCAGGGGAAAAAAACAACACAATAGTTCGGCTTCAGATGCCTCCTTTGCCGTATTCTCCAGAAGAGAAACAGAATTGTGTCCCTCACTCACTGCTGCTAAAGCGCAACTAATTGCAGCCCTCCCTGATTTCCAACAGGTCCTCATTAATAGTCTGTTTTTATTTCACATGATATCAATTTTTAAATGTGAGTATTTACCAGCTGACACAGGGAGACTGCTGGAACCATTCCCAGAGGATTAGGTATCGTGATCTTCTGGATGTGCAGAAAACTTCCAGGATTTGCTTTAGTCCTGTGCTCCTCCAGAAATCTGGTTTGCTTCTGCATTTTTCAGGTGCCCAAAAATAACCCACAAAACCCTTTTCTTCCCATGGGCTGGCAGCACTAGGTCATTTTTGGGGGCTGGGGACAGTGTTTCACCTCAACTGCAGCAATGTGAGCTTGGAGAGCCACTGCTGCCCATGCTGGGGCTCTTGGAAGCCTGTTCACACTCCCAGCTCCACTCAGCAGTAGGGAAGGATCAATTACTCCCTTCTGATTTCACTTCATTTGTTTCCTGGAAATTAAGAAACTCAAAGCCAAACCAAACCCATAAAACTTCTCCAGAATGAAGGAGCTAAATGAGAACAAGAAGTGTGATTCTTGCCAACACCGGAAGAGGCACAAAGACCAACACCAGTGAAAAAGTTAATGAGTTCCCACCCCTGCAGTCCTTGTAGGTTGTAATTAGTCTAAAGCAGGATCATTAGCACTTGATGCCTCAGCAACCAGAGCCTCGCTTTGTGCCCACATTTGCAAACACACATTCACTTCCCTCTGCTCCACCTGTGGAGTTCGTAGCATCAAGGAATTGAAGTCAGGATGCAGCTCCTGAGATCGACTGATGTCTAGTGAAATTTAACAAGCGTCTACTTCAAAGGAAAAGGCATTACATCTTTAATGCATTTCTTTTCTGGCTTAATGCTTTAGGCCTTTCTGCTTTCATGAGAACTCTTGGTTCTGGTTTAAATGGAAGC
Source organism: Corvus moneduloides (assembly GCF_009650955.1). Taxonomy (NCBI): domain Eukaryota; kingdom Metazoa; phylum Chordata; class Aves; order Passeriformes; family Corvidae; genus Corvus; species Corvus moneduloides. The sequence goes on from NC_045494.1 coordinate 3,425,099, forward strand.
CTCTCATATCTCTGTCAGCCCCAGCACAGATGTGCCTGTCGTCCCTGGTCACTGCCTTGCTCCATGTCCCCACTTCCCTCTCTGGTCCCCTTCCCCTCCAATTTTGCACCTTCACTCCTGCCCACAGTTCCCACATCTCAGCAAGAATGGGGCACCAGATGCCACTCTGGGTGCCCACACATCCCTGTGTTCCACAGGGGTGTCTAACCCATCCCTGTCACATGCGGAGCAGAGTAATGTTAACCCCTCTAATATTTCATATTTCAATTACAGTTATTTTAGACCAACATTTTTTAATTTACACTTTTTTTTCTCTCCCTTTCCCATGCTCTCCCTACACTTTAATTCCTTGCTCCACATTGTCCTCATCAGCTTGAGCTGACACCTCTGCACCTTTATTTTGACATCAAACTGGGGTGTTAATAAAACAGGGCTGGAGAAGCTCTGACATTATCTTGACACAATGATATTTGCAGCTTTTCACTGGCATTTTTTTAACCATTCTTTTAACATTAAGGTACTGTCACCCTCCTCAGTTTGACATCACAATTGTAATGTCACCTCCACAGTGGCCTCTGCATTGACATTACCATCAAATTGGCTTTACAATCAGCTGCAATATCAAAGGGAAGGAGAGAGACTGGCCCAGCCCCAGCAATCTGGGCTCAAGGCAAGAGAAGTCACTTCTGGAAGAAGGAATGGATGTGCCGAGTGGCTGCTGGAGTTACTGTAGGCATTGCAGGGAACCTGGTTGATAGGAAAGGAAACAAGCATTTGAGAGATTTTGCATTAGGAAAAAAAAAAAAAAGACACAAAAAAAAGCTAACCAAAAGAAAAGCAAAACAAAAAATACCCGAAACAAATGGAACCCACAAACCACCCCCCCCCGCCCCCCACTACTTTGAATAGTTCAGGTTAATTTAAAATAATTGTAATAAAAACATAGAATGAAAATAACTGTAATATAAATAAATAATAAAATAAACTAGTTGGCTGATTTTATCACTCTCTGACACAGTGCTGGGCTCTGGAGGCACGTCCAGCCCCAAGCTCCGTGCAGGGGTTCCCGTGAGCTGCAGGCGTGGAGCGAGCGGGCTCCAGGGCTATTAAACTGTTTAGGATCAGTCTGAACTCAAGCCCAGTACCATTATAAACACAGATGTTTTTGTAACCCCGCAGAAAAGTTAATCATCCTATTAATGCCTATTTCTGGGCATGCTGCAAGTCAAGAGATCTCAGCCCCTGAGCGGCGGCTGCGGCCGCTCCAGGGAGCGCCCGCCCTGCCAGGCGTGGGAATCCAAAACAACCCGGATGGGACGGGGCGAAAGCTGAGCTGTGCACTGGGAGCCTCCTGACACAGCCCAGCAGCTGCCTGCGGCCCCGGGGCTGACATTTCCAGGCATTTAGATGCGCCAGGATTTCGGGAGCCCTCGCGAATCCCCCGCCGCGCTCCGTCGGGAGCGCCGGTCCGGAGCGGGATGGACGAGAGCAAACCCCTGAAGGTCCGGCTGACGTTCTCCGTGATCTTGGTGGGCATCTCGCTGCTCTTCGCAGCCGTAGTGACTGACCACTGGGCCGTGCTCAGCCCCAGTGTAGAGAAAAACACCACCACTTGCGAGGCGGCTCATTTCGGGCTCTGGAGACTCTGCACCAAACGGATTTTCATGCAGGAGCAAGGTCTCAAAGAGAAGAGCTGTGGGCCCATCAGCTTGCCAGGAGGTACGTGAGCATGCACGGGAGAAAGTACCAGAACTCACACCAGGCTTTGCTTAGCAGGCTGGAGGACATGGCAGAAGGGAAAATAGGCACTGCATTTGGGATGGGGTGCATGGGGCTGTTTTCATGTTGGTCTGCAAACACACCTCGTTGCCAATCCCTCCTGCCGGGAGCTGCTTTGCTGTGTTGCCTTGCACATCTGTCTGTGACCATATTTGAGTCTCCCATGCAGCAGCAACAGTGGCGGGGAGAAGGGGAGGAGGATTGGGCACAGTGGGAATCACAAAGGGAAATTGGGATGGAGGGAATCTTGCTGAACCCCAGCCAAGGGTCCTACAGGCATGTTGACAGCAGCAGGCAAGAGAGAGGATTTATGGGTCCACCAAACACAGCCGGATTTTAGGATTTCCAGATCCATATAATCCCAGAGGAACAGCCCATCCACCGTGGGCACTGGGTTATCTCTGAGCTTTTCCAGTAACAGCCATTCCTCAGGGCAGGGAGGGAGAGGGACCTGCAGGATAGTTTGTCAATCTCCAGAAAAAGAGTCATAAATGGAGTTTGAATCAATTTCTCAAGGACTTAGGGGGAGCCTCCTCACCTCTCACCAGAGGCACCTGCTCTCACACACGTCTCCACCTCCAGTTCAATCGATGGGCAGGGCAGCGGGCACAGCACCTTTCCAGGAAGGCTGCTCCATTCCCATGGTTAAAGGAGCTCATTATATTTTTGCTGATTGCCAAGTCAGCAACATATGTGCTCTTTGCACTAATACACTCCCTCTGTGACTGGGCCACGCTGCTTTTTTAGAAGGCTTATAGGGTACTGGATGCTTTCCAGAATAGAAATAACAGGATTGCCTTCATGTTAGACTCATTGCTTGAAATGAAATATATGTTAACATACACTTGAAAATTTCCTGTGAAAAATCTTCCTGCTTGGGCTGACTGTATATTGCCTGTATTACTGCAATCCTTTATCTCTTTGGCCAAATTACATATTCTGAGGAGAGGAGCTGAGCCCTCAGCACGTGGATCTGCCTCTAATCAAACTTGGGAGTGTGTCATCCATATGCTTAATGTCTCTCAGGAAGGTACTTACGTGCCTAGAGATGTATTCCTCGCTGCATGCCTTCCCCCGCACATAGAGAACTCCCACAAAAGGAAAAACAATAGAAATTGGTGGATAAACAGCAAAACTGCATGACCATGGGGTAAATATAAAACTCATAAATATCCAGCTGTCTGCACAAAGCAAATTCACAGGCAGGGCACAGAAAAGCAGCCACTATCTTTGACAGACATCAGCATGTGCTTGCACAGACATTGAATCACATCCCAGTGCCGCGTTCCGCCAGGCACAGAGTAACTGGGAATTATGGAGGGGCTGGACTGTCCCCCACACCAGAGCTGGTTCATCCAGTTTTTAAAGATATTTGGGAATTTGGATGATAGCCTGCATCATAATCATGTTCCAAAGGGTGAAATTCACACCTCAATTATAACATAAATACCCTCATCCCTGTTCTAGTCAGGAAAGGATCAGAGCAAGGGGAGGGGAGCAGAGCCCTGGGGCTGGGGCTGCCGAGCGAGGCTGCAGCTGCACGGCTCCTGTTAGATTGATTTCACACTTCTGGGAAGGGATGTCAGCAGGGAAACACCAGGGTTGTGAAACCTGCAGCAGCCGAGAAAATGTGAATGAACAAACGCACAGTAAAAGTGCAGATGCGGGTGCTGCTTTTCCTGAAAATCATGAGACATAACCAGACTTTACTGCCAGGACTGGGAAAGAGGCATCAGAATTTATCACTGAATTAATAACCATTTACTAGTCGCTCCCTGTGGAGAAAATGGATGGCATGATTAATGTTATTTATTAGGTTTTGAGCTCAGCAGTGCAAAGTGGGGAGGATGACTTGGCTTGCAGTCCACAAAGCAGGGCTGTGATTTAGGCAGAGCTTTAAAATTTTACAGCACCCATCCGAGGGTGTTGACAAATTGAAAAGGGTTCAGCATCCTGCTGTAACAAACAAAAAGATCAGGGAGATGTTTGTTAAAACCAGGCAAATTCAGATTAATACTGAGACATTTTTAACTGTGGTCGGTGGGCACTGGGGCATTTTACTACCAGCTGTAAACGGAGTTTGGCGTCACTGCCTGTAACTCCAGTGCTGGTGCTGTCCTGAAAACTGGCTCCTGTGCTCTGAGCAGTAGCAGGGATGTTCAACAGCTTAAACAGGTCCTTGTAAATACAAGAACCTGAGTGCAGGCAACTGGAGAGGAGAAGTGCTTGAGCAAATGGGTTGTCAGCAGGGCTGCCTGTTCCCTGTTACAAGGGACTCACTCTGCAAGACAGGTGTGAAATTAAACTGCTTGGAGAGACCATCTCCAAAACTCTGTGTGTGTCAAAGGCCTCATTGGCCAGGTCAGAGCCCAAGGCCTGCCCCCCTCCACTGCTCAGCCCTCACCTTAACGCCTGCTCTAAAGTCCTGTCTCCCAAACTCATCACAAGTGGAAAGCCCACACTAAAATCCCAGATTTTCTAACCATCCATCCTGCCACAAACCCCCCATTCTCTGTCCATCTCAGGTTCCAGAGCAGGGTGGGCTCTAGCCCTTTCCCAGCCTGTCACTCCAATTCTTACAGGGGAAGCTGCCACCCAAAACTCTGCATGGCCCAAACATCTCATCATCTTTCCACCCCTTCTTCCCCCACAAAGTCTCCAAATTGCATCTCCCCAAGGTTCAACCACAGTTCAGTGGGCTTGCACTTCTCTTGCATCCCATGCCCGCATCCAGGAGCGATGGATCTGAACGGCAGGGAGCAGGAAGGCTGTGAGGGGGTGACTTGGAGGGGTGAGGACACTGTGATAAACCACATTACAACCCTGAAGTTCATGCGACCACAGAGCCCCTGGACTGTCCCCATCAGCACGCTGGGGTGACCTCGTGGCAGAGATAATGCAACTGGGGTGGAGAGAAAAAAGATTACCACACAATGTTCGTCCATTATCAACCCCAGTGTAAATCCTATCTGTTATGGAAATGTGCTGTGACATAAATGGGCTTTTCTCTTATTCATGATGGCACCAGAGTCACTGCAGTGCCTTGGTTCTGATGAATAACACACTTGTTGAAACAGATATCCCCAGCTCAACAGAGCATGGAACCATCTTAGAACTGAAAACAATTCAGCATTTCACCAAAATCAATCTAGTTATATTTTCCCACAACAAGCACATTTTCCAAAAACACCAACCCACCTCGGTGATGACCCCTTTTATCATACCTTGGCAGAGCTTTGCTAAGGGCCACAAAGGACAGAGGCAGCTCCATCTCCTGCAGGCAAGTCCAACTCTGAAAGGTTTATGAGAATGGAGGGTGGACTGAGCTGGTTTGGTTCCCCTGCAGTGGACACAGAGCTATGTGCTCCCACCACACCAAGTCTGGATGCCTCCACCTTTGTATCACATGCTTGGGGACTCCTTTGAGTTCAGGCTCTTTAAAGAATTAATGAAAAGCTAAACCAAACAATCCCAAATAAAGCATCCCAGACACAATGCTCAGCCTCAGCCACCACTGAATTGCTGGTGGAGGCACACAACCACTGCTTTGAGGCTCAAAATTCATGATTAGAATCACAGAGGCTGAGATCAAATATATTTCTTCCAGTCATTTGCAAGGATAATAAAGAACAGGTCAGGAGATGCAAGAGCTAAACATTAACCTCGTCTCTAGCAAGAAGAATCTGCAGATGAAATAAAAGTCAGCTTATAAACTTAAGTAGATAAGAGTGTCTCAAAGGAATCTTCCACTAACAGGCCCAAAAATGCTGCTTTGCAATTACCTATCTCCTGGGAGACGGAAAATAAATCCTCCCTGAGTCACTTACTCCAGCAGCCGCCATTTATATGACAGAAAAAACCCACAAGAACCAACAGGTAGAATACAGGGATCTTCTGCCAGAGGAATTAATGCTGTAACAAACCACTGAAATGCTCTCTGCCCACAGGCAGAAACCCACAGCAGTCCCTGCATGGTCCTGCACCCAGCCTGGCTCAGGCTTCCCCCTGTGCTGGAGCAGCCTGTCTCAGCCTGGATGTGGAGAGGCTTCCCCACAGCATCTTCTGGAAGCTGGTGCTAACTCCATTATTTAATGGAAGCAATGCTGGCCTTAACCAAGGGGTGCCTATTTTTTGTGTTTCGGGCAGCCTTGGCTCAATTTCCTGGGCCATTGGGAGCCCCCCTGGCTGCCTAAGAGGTGCTGGGCAGGTGCTGAGCATGTCCCCCCCCCCCCCCCAACCCAGCTCAGCAGAAGGGCACAGTTGGGGCTGGCACTGCTCAGCATGTCTCCACCAGTGCACCCTTCCAGCCAAATTCCTGGTGAGCAACTGTTCTCCCAGCTCCACACCCCTTCAAACCCTCAATTAAATCAGTTATAAATAGCAAGAACACCCTCCACCCTTACCCTGCTGCTGCCAAAGATCCGAGTCAGCAGGTCCTCACCAGACCCCATCCTCCTGGGAGGCTGAGGCTGGAAGTCTCTTGTGAGTCTGCTGACAGCAGTGACATTGCTCCCCTGGCTGGCCCTCACCAAGCTGAGGAGGAAAAAGGATCGTGGCCATCAAGAGACTCAGCTAACAACCTCCCTTGTCCCCATATCCCCCTGCCCCATAGTCCTGATCCCTGATCACTTCTCAACCCCCCTATGAACATCCCATACCTGGCACTGTGCTCATGTGAAGTCCAGACAGAGGAACTTCATAAAGCTCCCTCTATCTAACTCTGCTGTCGTACCAAATTACCTTAATAGGCTGCTCTGATGGGATCAAACTTAGACAAAGCCTGGCATGAGAGCCTCTTTGCCCTTGGCTCCTACGGCCTACCCTTCCCTGGGCAACTGCTTGGGCTTCAAAAAGCTTTGGTCTTTTTTTACTTTTGTCTTTTTTTACTGAAAGACAAAAAAAAAAGCTCTCAGCATCCCTATCTTAGTAAAACACCATGTGCTTTGCTGCATTGCAGCAGCCTCATCTCTGGGACCCCCATATCAGCAACTCCTGCATGCAGCAAAACCCCCCCAACTGCTACACAGGGATCTGGGAGCTGCAGGAGGGAAGAGCTGGGAGGGAGAGGTGGATGAGAACACCCCATCCTCCCTTTTTGGACTCCAAGGTCACCACACCCCAATGGGGTAATGCCACTGTGGGTGGGTTGGTGAGGGAGGAGAACTGCCAGCTCAGCTCTCGGCATGGCAGGTCACATCCCCAGGAAATGCTGCAACACCGAGAGGAAGAAACGTGATGGCCAAAGACAGAATGAGAAAAATCATCTCTAATTCGTATTTTAAACAGAAGAGCAATCAGCTCTGAGAGGGATACAAAAGGTATCAGAGGGGCTTCAGCCTTGTCCATGCTGGAGCCTGGTGTCCTCATCTGCTCCTGAGGAAATCAGATCCAACTCCAGTTCCTCGGTATCACCAAGGGTAGGGAGCCTCAAAACCACTGCAAGTTTGGTACATCAATAAAAAGCTAATTGACTTCTACTGCATTATATCAGAGGTTTCCAAGCACACAAAATTGAATTTTCTTTTCTCTTTCAGACCACAACTGCTCCTACTTCAAGCACTTCACTCCAGGAGAGACCTCGGAGATATTTGAAGTAACCACCCAGAAAGGTAAGAATGATAACAGAAGAATATTTTCCTAATGTTGGATGAAGTGATGGGCACATAAGATCTAATGGAAAGGGGTCCCCAGAATGAGGGTTCAGCCCTGGTTCCACTGAAAGCAGCAGAATTTCTAGCAGGCATCATCAGCTGGGAAAAATGTGGAAAATGCCCTGGACAAGGTCAAATCCCAGCTTCCTGGGGACAATTATTTTTATATATGATCACACTCATAAACATGATTTTACATAAGTTGTCCGACAAATATATAACAATGTCAATATGCAGGAAAACTGCAAGAAGTCCTTTCAGCATAAAAATGACTTCACAACATTGGCACTATCCATGACACTGAGCCTTTGCCATCAAAGGGGAAGATATTAATAAAACCTAAATGAAAAAATCATAGCCCAAGCAGAGTCTTGACCCTGAAAAGAAGTGCAGAGGCTCTCTGAAGACCATTAGGAATTTTATGCTTCATATTGATTTTATATGAAAGTCATGTAAAAAATAGAGCTATCGATGGATGGAAGGAACAGGGATCCTACAAAGACATGAACTGTCAGTGTTTACAGCAAAATAGTCTTTCATGGACAAGTTTCACATTTTTAATAAGTCCAAATATTTTGAGGGCTCCCGTAAAATGCTCCTCTCTCTTTCTCATCCTCTCTTTGAGGACAAATTCCTTCCTAGTTTGCCACACAATGTATTTACTGTGGAAAATGTGAGCCAATGGTTATATTACATGTATTAATCTGCTTTGCTTCTAGTGGAAATTGTAATGGTGGAAAACCCTGAAGATAGGTTCCCTAAAAGAGTAGCTTCCTAAGACAGGAAAGACAGGAATTTTAACTGAATAGAAAAGCATATATTTGAGTCACCTGCTTTTGCTCACTTATCTGCTGTCTGATCCAGCCACCCGATCTTCAGAATGCACCCAATGCCTTCAGGGCAATGAAGAAAAAAATCAGGAAGAATTTCTTCTTCAGAAAAAAAAAAAAATCAGGAAGAATTTCTTTTCTTTGGGGCAAAAAGAAAATCTGAAGCCCAGCAAACAATTTTACAACGAAATGAACACTTTCAGGCAGTTCCAGCACAGGGAAAAGAGAAACAGTTAGAAAATTATAGTAAAACAGAGATACAAAAAGCAGTAAGAACAAAGAGTGAGCTGCTCTTCCTCTTCACAGAAATAGCTCATTTGGATGGGAGCTAATTAGTAACAGGCAAAAAAATTCTTCATGATTTTGCCTGGGAGATATTTTTTTTAATGGCTTGAAAGGCAAATATCATCAGGCAATGTGATGTTCATGCATGCCTACATGTGTTAAATATTAAACTAATCTGAAAACGAACACAACATGCAAATGAAGGCCTGAATTACTCAATTAGCAACTCTCCCTCTCCACCCAGACACTGAGCTGTGCTGGGCTGGGGGAAGCGTCCAGGGCATGGCTTAGCAAAAACCAGGAGTTCTGGGGAAGGTTTAATCTTGTGCCCTGAAGAAGCTGGGTTTTCACAGCTGGAAATCATTGTTGTAAAGGAAAAGGAATAAAAATGACCTGTGCAAACACTTCACCCTTGGCCCACTTGGGTGCTGAACCTACAGAGCACTCGGCTCTCCATGCTCTGGGACAGCATCAGCACTGTGCACGGGCCAGGGCTCTGCAGAAAGCATGGAATAAAAATAGCAGAGGGCTGTCTATTTACTCCAGGAGCAGAGTGTGGGGTGATGTAAGGGACGAGAGCATGGAGCCCAGCAAGGCTTTAAACATTTACACGGCAGAGCCAAAGGGGCTCCAGCCTGGCGCTCCATCAGCCCCATACAGGTGAGCTGATGAGCAAAGGCGCCCTGGGCTTGCTCAGTAGGTGTTTAGAAAGTGTTTTCCCCTTCCTGCTCTGATTTTATACCCTCCACATTCAAAAGATACATGGCCAATACTTGCCCTTGTTTTCACTTGAGGGAAATAATTCACCAAAGCCACCTCGCCCCAGCCTCAGGAGTGCACGTATTTCAGAGTGAGCTGCTGCAACATCCCCACAGCTGATGGCAGCGGGCTCAAAATGTGCACACACCATCATTTTTGGTGGTTTTTTTCCCTTTGGCAGAATACAGCATTTCAGCTGCAGCCATTGCCATCTTCAGCGTTGGCTTTGCAATCATCGGGACGATCTGCATCCTCCTGTCTTTCAGGAAGAAGAGGGATTATCTGCTGAAGCCAGCATCTATGTTCTACACCTTCGCAGGTACGAGGAGGGCTGCTCGCATTTCTGCACTTGGTTCATAGGACAAGACAGAGAAACTTAAGATAGATCCAGGGGGAGGGAGACCCTTCTAAAAATGCCCTGAAAGCATTTTCTTCCTGGCCACAGACTACAGGTCCCTGTGTGGTGTGAGAACGTCCTGCTCAGCAGCTGGTCTGTATTTTCTCCAACCCCCTTTAAAAGTACATTCACTCCCTTCTAGTATATTCACTGCCAACCCCAGTCTGAACCAGGCACACACAATATTCTGTCTCATTTATTAAGCCTCAAACCAACAAAATGGCTGAACAGGCCCAAAATACTCAACTGTCTCCCAAACACATGAAGACTGCACTTTTACATGAGCCAGGAATACCTTGACATGCCACAATGAGTGAAAGACAAGGGTGCAAATTGTCACCTCAATACAAAATCTTCTTCAACCTCTGAAAAAGCTCCCCAGGGAATGCAATTATTCCTCCCCCTCTCTGAGCTTCCCATCCAAGCCTGCCTAAGAGATCATGCTCAACAAGTCAGTGGCTGACCTGGGTTATGGCAGAGCTCTTGGCAGTTCTGAGCATTGGTTCCTTCAAACACTGAAGTCAGTGACTCACCTGTGAATCTCACTGCAGTTCCTGTATGCAAAACAACAGATGAAGCAGTTAATTAAGGATGAAGAATTGACAGCTGATTCAACCCACTGCTCCTATCTTCCTTCAGGTCTCTGCATTATCATCTCTGTTGAAGTCATGAGACAATCCGTGAAGAGGATGATTGACAGCAAGGAGACAGCCTGGATCAAGTACAGTTACTCCTGGTCCTTCGCCTGTGCCTGCACCTCCTTTGTGCTGCTCTTCGTCTGTGGCATCGCCCTCCTCCTTATCGCGCTGCCCCGCTTCCCCCAGAACCCCTGGGAGACCTGCATGGATGCAGAACCGGAGCACTGATGTTCCCTGCACCCATGAAAAAATCCAGAAAGTGTTCTGAAAAGATTAGTATTTTTTAAAATGTCTGGGTCTCACTACACAATGTGAGTCATTACTGAACCAAGGCATGTTCGATTGCAATTGTTGCTTTCTTTTTCTTTTCCTCTCTTTTTTTCCTTTCTTTTTTCTCTCTTTTTTGATTCTTTTTTTTCTTTTTCTTTTTTTAAGAAAGCAGAAAGACCATTCAACACCACCGTGGGTGTATGTGAATGGCACTGCTCTGTTCCAATTTGGGGCTGACCTGTGCTGATGCAGTTGAGGGGAAATCTGTGTCGGAGACAGCTTTATGATGGAGAAGATGTTTGGTGTAGTTGGGCGTAGATCCATGAGGGATATCAGGCTTTTATACTTTGCTTGGTCAGAGAGAGACTCTGTGGGGAGTCAATGTCCCCATTCATGTCATTACTCCTCTCCTTCCCTCAGAAAGGTTAGCTTGTGTCTCCAGAATAAGTTGGAGATCCTTATGCTCTTCTATTAAACTGTTAACATTTGATATAAAAACAAAACAGAACTTTGTGTAGCATTGGGATAAAAATCCCCCCTCCAAATTTACACCCTGCAGTTCCATTGTTTTAAATCAAGCTTAAAACCCCACAAAACAGAGTCTTTCGTTTTGCTTAAACTTCAATGGCAAAGCCAAGAAGTACTGAACATGAAGAGTGATATTTTCCTTTAATAAAAAGCATAATCTTCCAGTAGCATGATTTTCTGGAAAATTATTTTGATGGATGAATCACTTGGCCCATCAGATTCTGCCAGGTCCATGACAACAGTGCAGTGCTGGGTGGTGTTTGCTGCATGGAGCTCTCATTTGTTCCCCAGGAGTGGCTTTTTAAGAGCACCCTGCTTTGCACACTGCACACGTGTACATAAAGCTATATATCACGAAAAATCCTTCAAGGCAGCTGCCGAGATGGAAAGGACTCAGCCTGAAAGAGCCGGGAGAGGCAGCCCTGAGAACACCCCGCCGGTGCCTCGCTGCTGCTGCTGCTGCTGCAGAAGCACAGACCCCAGGCAGTGCTGGGGGATGCTGCGGGCACTGCTTTGTTGCTGAGAGCCTGCAGGGCTCTGCCACAGCTGCCTGAAGCACTGGGGGGGGCTGGGAGTCCCCCAGTCCAACCATCTGCAGCACTGGGCGTCCCCCAGTCTCACACGCTCACCCAGCCCTCCAGCCAAGCCCTTTTCACCCTCATGGTCCCCCCAGCACCAAGAGGTGGGGTGTTGTTTTTTGGGTTTTTTTGCAGTTCAATTTTCAGAATCTGCTCAGCATTTTCCCCCCAAGCAGGAAAAAGTACATGGTTTACAGTGTACTCTTTTCACCCGGTAATTTAAAAATCAGGAGAAAGGGGAACTGAAGTGGCCTTCCCTCTGTGTTTAGCTGTCCACAATCCTAAAGAAAACCAGAATTCTTAACAGAAAATATCTGGTCAATTTGAAGAGGTCTGAAATCATGGCATGTTCAGACATTTGGAGAAATTCCCCAGCAATTCAGTGCTGGCTCAAGGGGCTGCCCTTGGCCCTGCCGTTGGGGTGGGCTGAGCCCCAGCAGCCCCAGCCAGACTCAGGCTCATCTCCATTTTCCCCACTAGCAGAGTGGCAGCAAGAACAGAAGCCTTTTGTGAAGTTGCATTAATGTTTTTCAAGGTCTTAGAAGTTGAAAAACACTACAAATACATATATTATAAAGTTTGGGGATAAAGCACGCATTGGTGCTCAGATCTGAGTGTGAGCTGAGGAGCTCTGCTTGTCTCTCATCATGAGAGACAACGGCAAGTCTTCACGTTGTCACAGAACCACTCTGAAATGCTAAATGGTTTTGAAATCTTATTTTTGGGTACAGAGCTGACATCCTGAATTTGCATTTTCATTGTTCAGGAAAACAGAGGCTAGTTTCTAGGGAGATCCTTTACATGCAACAACAAAAAGGGAAGTAGTCGGTGTGACCCCCAGGGTGGCTGACCCCAGGCTGGGACATCCAAACCTACACAGCAAAGATTAATCTAAGCAGAGCAACTGGCAGGAACAACAGCATTCCCAGCTCAGCAATCGTCATCATCATCACCTCAGACATGGCATGGGTTGAGATAAGCAAGGTTTGGGGACAGGGAGCTGAGTTTGTCACCCCATGCTGAGCAGTGACATGTCCTGTGTCCCTGGGAAGCCCTTCACCCATCCACACTTTTTCTGAAGTGCCATCCCTCTCTTTCAACACCTCTCCTGGGAGAAAGTAATTTCTAGGTGGGTTCTTATCCTGATGGGCCAACTTTTTGCCAGCTAAGACGCTGCTTAGCCCCGTTCCTGATATTCAAGAGTAAGACATTCACATTTCAGATAAACACACCCTGAAACCCATCTCCTGCACGCTCCTGATCCGCTTCATCCAAGTCTCAGTGACGGCAATGGAAAGATTCCTGGTGAGTGCTGGTGTTTGGCCTGGATCCAAGGTTTTACAGTCTCTCTGGGCTCACTTTACTCATGAGTCAGAGAAAACACACAGCTCACGGCACCAAGATCCTACACTCACAGCCAGAGATCAGGCGGCTCAGCCAGATGCCTCCTAAAGCCCTTAAAATTCACTGAGTTTTATTCTCTTTCTGCTCCAGGCTGAGGCTTTGTGATCATTCCCTACTCTGTATGGTCCCTGTCAGACTGAGAAGACGCATGTGGATAACTTCATTTTCTTCCAGATATTAAGAACTGCTGAAGAGGGACCTGTCCATTAAATTGGTCGTTGGTTCTCACAGTGGGAAGGGCTCTGCTCCTGCAGCAGGTTTGTTCTGCCAGAGAGCTGATAATGTGTTTTAAGAGAGTTAATAAAAGCAATTGGCCTTCATAAAGGAAAGGGAATATAATGTTGGAGAGGGGAGCTGTAACCAGTTTCAGTTTTCGTTCTCTCAGCTGAGCAAATAGCAGGGAAGAGCCACCAGAACCTCTGGACTGTACCATGAAAATGTGAAGGAAACATCCTCACCAGCAGGGAGTCACCAGAGCCAAATGGGGATGGGAACCTGGCTGCCATATATCCAACAGGAGCCCTCGTGGGTTTGGGACACAGCCAAAGAACTGAGTGGGAAACATGCACCAGAGAGAGGGAGAGGCAAAGCAATCTGCAGAACAAGGAACCACCAGCAGCCACCATGAAAACCTGAGCGTTGGTCCTGCCACTACCAGACCGACGGACACCTTCGGTGATGGGCCCCTTGGGCATTTGCCACTCCCTAATCCAACACCAGTGCCTGTCCCCTGCTCAGGACACCCACAGAGAGGTGCCCCAGGGCACTGTCCAAGTCACAGTGCTGAGATTTGGGCTGCTTTAGTCTGCCAAAGCCCAAGTGTTAAATCACAGTCAACGGAACAGAAGACGTGAAGGTTTTTGTTTATGTAAGATTTGCTGTGAGGCATGGAGAGAATCTGCTTCCCTTGTTTTTAAATGCTGTGTTGTGTGAATTTAATGTGCAGAAAAGGTGTCAGACAAGCAACCCTGAAGAAGAAAACTGCCTGTTTAGCAGCAAGCTGAGCTCTTGAACACCCTTCATCTGCAACGAGGTACTGCAGGCACAGCCCAGCACCAGCAGGCGGGGAGAGAAGAGCTCAGCACACAAGGCAGCACAGATGGGTGCACGAGAGAGGATTTCACTCAGAAATCCTGGTACACACCCCTATTTCTCCTGTAGTCCAAACCTGGAAAGTGCCAGCACATGCAGGATGCTCAGGTGTTTGATCACCCTGACTTAGTTTACAAAGCCACAGGTATTTACAAATTTACTTTGTTTTTTTCACTGATCCCTTTCCACTCTGTGACTTCCTTGTGGCTGTCACCTTTTTCTCCTCACTCTGACAGCTGTGGAAATGATTTCCAGGAAGTCCCAAAGATCTGGGAATTTTCCGCTCTGCAATGAGATCCCTGGCCCTGCTGCAAAGGAGCACTTTCTATCCTGGGCCTGACAGCTCTTGAGGAACACACCTGACACAGAAGTCAGGACTTCCACCCCTGGGGAGGACCCTGGGGATTCACATGGAGCCAGAGCTGCAGCTGGGCAGTCACATGCCAGGAACCTGACCATGGGAAGAAACTGTTAGAGAATAAATCTCAGCCTAAACTTCATTTAAAACGAGCTTCCACTGTCCACGGTGGGACAGTGCCCCTTGGAACACCACATTACTTTATAACAACTACAGGAGCATTAGGCTGCTCTGTACTACAAAACACACAGAGCAGTGGGACCTGTTCTAAAAGCATCCATTCCAATTCCCCTTTCCATTGTCACCAAGGGACAAGAAAAGAGCATCGCAACTTTGCTTTGACTGAAGTAGAGGATGAGATTGCTGTTGCTTTGTCACACTTGATCGATGCTTAGGCTCCACTGAAGCTATTGAACATAAATTCAAGGCATGCAGACATCACGCATGCCCACTCTGCATCAGACACTGAGCTGCTTTGCTGCTTTCTACAAATGAATCCAGAGAAGGGAATAAACTTAGATTTCTGGACTATTTTCTATGTAACAGAACCAGCAGCACAATTCCGTCTGGCAAGGCTGCACCCCAGGCTCTGGCTCAGCTTCGTGCCCAGTATCACCAGTCTCACTGGGAGCACCTCGATGGCTTTACAGCTGGTCTTGTTGAGGTATTTACCCTCCAGCAGGAAGCCAAGTCTTCTGGAAAAGGGACTCACAACATCTTTTAACCAGTCTTGGATAATTCACATCACAGAGCATTTTCTGTAATTTTGTCAGAAGCATCTATTAATCCATAATGAGGTAAAAGCTCCTCAACATTTCTCAGCTAAAGTTGCCAAAAAACTGACATTTCCATTGCTGCTGCTGAAAATCCTTTTAATTCTCTTGAATGGAAGAAAGAAACAAATTTAGAAGGATTCAGCCCTTGCTCTCTGACACAGCCAGCAAAAAGAGACTTGCGTGAGTATTGCTACACCAACAGAAATAGCCCATATTTCATGTCAAGGAATACGATGTGCAAATTTTTATAGGCACCATAGATCATCACCATCTGTCTTGACAAGTTAATTGTCTGCAGTTTTTCTAGGAAAACTAGAAACTTTAAAAACTAACAAAACAAGTAAGTTGAAGGATGATATGGGCAGAGCATGAAGCATCGTGGGCTCATTGCCCTGGAAATGTGCAGGTTCTGATATGCCTGAGTTCTGTCTAAAAAGAATATTTGGAGTGGTCAAACACTGCTCTTGGTGCTACTTATAGCACTGGGTACTACATACATAGCAAAAGAATTGCTTATAGAGCATGAGCTCTGCAAAAAAAACCAGCTGAACTTGACAAATCTGGGAACAAAGTATTAATTAATCAAAGGAGGGAATGGCACTCACAGGGTTGTTCGCAGTCAGTGGCAGGACTCACATCCTGCAAAGGGCCAGCAACACCACAGCCCATACAATTAAAAATCCAGGACAAACTGTATTAGATGACAACCTCCAGGAGAAAATGTGGATGCTGGGACCTTGGTTCTAACCAGCCAGCTTTATGCAGAACAGCAACTTAGGAGCTGTCTTGTGGAAACGCCGAAAGCTGCCATGTGACCACAAAGCGGGATGGAGGGGAACTGTCCCTACAACCCACTCTGGGCTCCGAGGAGCTCAGCACTGCTGAGACACATCCTGGGGACACCCACTGCACTTCAGGGAGTAGCAGAGGACACCAGCACACCGTGGAGGGGCCCCCAGCACCCAGAGCACTAACGAAGAGAGACAGGGATGTGCCACAAAACCTCTGCCTGAGCCTGCCGGGTCCTTCAGGACAGGCTGGCAGCTGCAGGACCAGGGCCAGGAGCAATCCAGGCTGTGCACAAGCACATCCATGTCCCACACCATAACCCAGATGAGCCAGGACACCACAGGCAGGTCCTAGAGCGTCAGGAGGTGTGAATGTTACCTCAAAATCCAGCTCCAAGTCAGGCTGTGCTCACAGCAGAGCGGCATTACCTCCGGCTGCTCCTGACCTAGGATGGCCAAGTGGAAAGCTCGCAGTTTCGTAAGAATTCAGTCTTCAAATACACACAGAAAAACCTCCCAGCTGCCACTAAGTGGCTTTTTAAAGGGTGGAGGCTCTATTTGAATTGTAAAAAAAAAATATTTTTTTTTAGAATCCAAATAATTTTTTTTTTAAATATTTCCCTTCATTCTTCATTAGCTCTTATCATCACACTGACAACCTGCCATGAGGCATCCAAATTTTTCTCATGAAAAACTGGAATTAAAGAAAACAAACCCAGAAATTATCCTTTATATTAAATACAAGCTTACTAAATTTAGATCTGTCATTTAAATTTTCCACGGACAACAATGGCAGATTATTCCTGGACAAGGGGCATGGGATTTGGCACTAACTGAAGCATAAAAAGTCAAGGAGCCAAATGCCCAGTTGGTGCATATGCCCCAGCTTCCACTCATCTCCCTCAAATTGAGATAATTTACACAAAGTCAATTTTGAATTTTTGCTGTAATTGCAACAGGTCCATATTTACAGTGCAGCCTGAGCAGTGCCCACTGGAGCCATCTGTAAGGCTTAATTTCATTTCAATTAGAGTTTTATTCAAGCCCTAGGAGAGTTTAAAATACAGTTTTGGGGTTTTCTAAACATGACTTCAATAAACATTGGATAATTTGCTCCAAAAACCAAAGATCTCACTCAGGGCTGTATATGTGACATACAATGGCTAGACAAGACATTAAAAAAAAAAAAAAATCTTTTGGAAAAAAACTAACTCTCAGAAATCCAAATGATTCATGACAAAGCTGTTAAATCAGATCATCTCTATCATATCATCCTCAAATTCCTGGGTGAGAGCACTTATGAAAATTTAGCACCAAAACCAGCTGGGGTTTTCATAAAGTTAAAGAACTGAAATTCTAAGTCAGAGAGAAAATGGGTTTTTATCTGTAATATTTTCAATGTAGATAAAATACCAGTGCAAAACAGAATAAAGTGTGGTGAGATGCAACCATCTCCCCTTAACTGATTGACAGATAGCAGTAAATTAACAAGTGATGTTTATTAGTTTAATATTCAATATTAATTGGTGAACAGAATCAAAAGGCTGCTCCACAGAACTGAGTGACTTTGAAACCCCTGAAATTACAAAATGCTGACTCGGGGACGTGAAGTGCATTGTATCCCCAACCTCTGCTCCTCCCTCCCTTGGATCCCCACCTCAGCTCTGCCAGTCCTGCTCCCCTCTCTGTTGGATCCCCAACTCTCTCCTCTCTCCCAGGACTCTGCACAGAGCAGTGCTCAGGACACAGATCCATGGAGGAGAACTGACAGTTCTGCCAAAATACCAAATCTGAGGCAAACTCCACTGGGCCCCTGCCCAGCCCCTGCAGGCAAATTTCCCACAGACTGATTCCTGCAGCCAGCAGCTTGGCAAAAAACCCATTTAACAGCAGTTTTGCTTGAGTCAAGGTTGCAGAATTTGGCCTCTCCTCATTTTTGGGTCGTCTGGGTTCAATGCCCTGTGCTGAAGTGCTGAGCAGAACTTGGCAGGGGCTGTCCCCTCCCCAGCATTGTTTGTTTGGTATAACATTAGGAAATAAATTAATGAGTTACACGGGCTTTGCTTTACAGTAAAAAGAAGGAAAAAGGTTTTCAGGTAAGTTTCTGAAACATAACCCAGCAAAGAATTATAATAAAAAATTTATATGCAAACCTCTGCAGTGTACTGAGCTAAAATCAACCCCATTACATAATGACCCTTGTCTTACCACATGAATTCAAATGCAAAAAAATAAACCTGACTGATTGTAACCAGAGAAAAAATCTGATTGAACAGAGCAGCAGCCACTGCTCCCCTGTAAGGTGTCCCACGGACAGCTGCAAAAATCTGAAATCACCCCCACACAGCTCTAAAATTTCAATTCTCACAGGTAATTAAGTGGAGGAATTCTGAACTACACCTTGCCAGATTTAAAGTTACTTCAAGTTTAAAAGGAGGACTAAGGAGAAGTAAAGGAGAAACTCTACAACCCCTCTGGAGCTCCCCGGCCACAAAGCAGGGACAGTGTGCAAGACCAGAAATCTTTATCCACAAAGATTTTATCATCTGAGTTTTCATTCACACGTTTCTTTAATTTTTTTTTTTTAATATCCCATAATTAATTTTTTCAGACTGGATTCCTTAAGGGCCAGGTTCATGGAGAACTTCACAGAGCTCATGGAGATAATTAACCTGGTAACCACTCTGATCCCCAGAAGATTTAGATTAATTTGGATACAGCTTTGACAAACATTAAATCTCTTCTTTAATGATGTTCCTCAAACAAAACAGTTAGCAAAATATCTGAATTTCCTTGTATAATGTCACATTTTAATGTAAACATCAAATAATGTACCAAAAGTTTTACCGGAAAAAAAACCCAAAAGTTAAAGCGGCACAATTCTTTATACCACTGGAGAAGAGGGGAGGAAAAAGCCAGATTACAAACATTTACACATGCATAGTGGAAAAAAAATTAAACAAACAAAAAAGTATTTTACTAAATTCACGCATTTTTTTTAAAATAGTTATTAAATCTACTAAGCACCAACATACCTAAAAATTTATTTTCAGCTTCATGATTCATTTAAAAAACCTATCAAATTAACTTTTCAAACAAGCTTATATTACTAGCTTGTCCAAAAATAAAATGTAGAGTTTTTTTGGGTTTTTTGTTACTTTTTTTCTTCTTTTTTCAATTTTTTAATTATTTTTTTAAAGTATACCAATACTTTTATCTGAATGTTTCCAAACAATGGCATAGGTGTCTGCAAAGAACGCCTTTACTTTACCCTACAGTGGATGGAAAATACAATACCACATCATATAGAATCTAAAACTATAAAAGTCTGAGAATGCAGCATCCCTTCACAAAAAAGCTGATAAAACTGAAATTATTTAGAAGATGCTGCACCTTTATTTAAAAAAAAAAATTAAATGAATTTAAGCAGAAATAACATACATTTTTACATTAACTGGCCATTTCTGGTACAGAAACCCAGCATAGTATGCTAATGTTATTGAATAAATGTAAATGCTACTTACAATCTTCTTAAATACAATTTAGACAAACTTTTTTTTTCCTTTTTTTTCTTTTTCCTTTTTTTTTCTTTTTTTCAAGTTGTACAGGTAATCTCTCAGCTGCTAGTTTAATGCAACATATCATTAACATTACACAAATTAAAAAATAACACGTGTTTTCCTACAGAAAAGCTTCCGAAAACCCGACCCACATCAAAAAATGCAAAAAAATGGAATATAATAATAAAAAAAATTAGTTGCAAGTCTAGCAGCAAAGCAATTAAGTGAGGATATATTTACTAATATAAACAAAGGGAATATTTGCAACTACAGGTGAAGCCCCAACTATCTTAGATCTACTGACACAAATAAAAATTAAATTCTCTCTAAAAAAAATAATCTGGTTATTTAAAATAGGAGTAAAAGCCATTGCTACCTGATGAACTACCTAGGCTAAGTTCCTGAAACAAGGACAGGGGGTCGCTGTTCTTTTTTGTCTGCTCAGGAGGAGGTTTGGGCTTGGGGGGAGCCCGCAGAGCGCTGGCGTAGGACATGACGGGTTTGGTGCTGCCCGCAGGCTGGGGGATGCTGCTGTTGGACTCTACCAGCTGCTTGCTGGGCATCAGAGGGGGGAACTGGCCCAGGTGCTGGAGCACATTGTAGTTGAAGGAGTTGGAGAGCTGGATGTTCTCGGCCTTCAGGTGCTCCTCCGGGGGCTTGGCCACCTTCGGTGGAGCTGCGAAGGAGAAACCAGAGTTGGAGCAAATGAATGGCTCTGACTCAGCCAATCCACCTGCAGTAAGCCCAAAGCCAGTGCTGACACCACCCCTTTGGTAACCTCCTCCCACACCACCCATCTGCTCTGTTTAGTCACTCTGAAAATGAAGCTTATAGAATGACACAATCACAGAACGGTTTGGGTTGGAAGGGATCTTAAAGCTCATCCCGTCCCATCCCCTACCATGGGCACAGACACCTTCCACAGACCAGCTTGCTCCAAACCCCATCCAGCCTGGCCTTGAAGTGATCCAACTTCATTCCCAACTCTTGGATCATTCAGCAGCAGCACAAAACTGACATTACTAAACACATCCCCCATGTGTTCGTACCCTACAGCCATAACCCCAAACCTGCAATTCCGCACAGCGGATTCTCTGGATGCACTGAAGGGAAGCTGCTTCCAAATGGGATCTACTCTAATTTAAGCACTTTATCCACTGAGACAGCACAAAGAGTATTTCATTCTTCTTGCTTTACAGCTTAATAGGCTAAAATTAAAATTTACAGCACCACATATAATTCATTCTCCAACAGCAAATCAGAGTCCTGAATGCCAACCAACTAATTATTGGTATTTCAGGCTGAATGCATTCCTGCTAATTGATATGTTCTTGCTCCACATTTAACAACTCCTGTAACTATCAGAAAAAATGTGCTTTAAACCATAGGTATAAAACTGCTTTCGTGAATTTCCTGAATCCTAATGAGGTCCCTTACTTTTGTCTGTAGAATTCTGCTGTCTTGCACAGCTAGAGAGACACCAGACTGAAACACAGTTCTATGTTCTATCTGCAACAGTCTAGGAACTGGGCAACAGATATATTCTGTAATTATTTCAGTCTTTAATCAGATAATGTTATTTTTAAAGTGCACATACAAAAATGTACCACCAAATGAGTGCAAAAGTAGAAAAACATAAAGTTTCTCACTGGAAAGGTCACACACAGGCTTCTGCTTTTTACAGAGCAATAAAAAAAAAAAAAAAAAACAACCAAAAAAAACCCACCCCAAATCAGCCCATAAAAGAATGGATATGGAAAGAACACAAGCAAAGCAATTTTGCTAAGGTTGCTATGACTCAACAAAAAACAAACAACCCAGAACATGAGCAAAAAACCTCCCAAAATAACCACAGCACTCAAGAGAAGACAAGTAATGACAAGCAGGGCCAGAGGTGAAAGCTGTGTGTGGTAGAGGTGTCTAACAGAAGGCAAAATATGAAATACACATCTTGAATAAGAACTTAAATCATTTTCTTTCCATCAGCAGAAAAAGCAATGCATATCAAACTCCCTAGATGCAATTTTGGGAAGTGCCTGCATAGAACAACCCCGAGCAATTGACAGCAGCTCTCCCTGTGCTTCATAAATCCATCCTGATCCAACCCAACACTGGTGCCACAGCCACTCCTGATGTACAGGAGAGATCAGTCCTTGAACAGTCTGGAGTCAGGGTCACTCCCTCTCAAGCAACAAATGCAGGCACAGGACTTTCACAGCATCACATTCTCACAGGGTTTTATTTCATGGATAAAAACCAACAGTAATGGTGCAGTTACTGGTCATTAACCGTTAGCTCTATAAAACACATCTGGGCTGTAAATATGATCACAGGCAGTGAGCTGTAGATGTGGAAAGGCACAGCAGCCATAAAATGGAGATGTGTTTGCATGAACCATTAGATACAGGGCTCTGTTTCATATACATTTATTGACAAACAGAAACCATGCTTAACTACAATAAAAAATATTTCATTGCAAATGCAGTTACCAGTGAGAACTTGGTATTTTCACTTAGAATTTAGTATTTGACAGCAAATGTGTGTACATGGTACTTTTTACATACACATCTGTCCTCCGAGGACTTTACTCGCAAACAGGGTTCTCAAGCTTTTCATTAAAGCAAAGAAATGTGGGACTGGCTGATCCCAATATAAACGTGCCAGAGCTCCTGAGCTCCTCTTAGATAACCACGGAGTTTAGAGAGCAACTCTGTGTGAGCAATTCAGTGACGAATGCCACATAATACTGTGCATTCAGCTCCTTAATTTTCAGAAAAAATAGGAATAGATTGAAGGAGGTGCCCTGAGCTTGAAGCTTTGAACTTAGCATGAAAGATGCTGCCATAAATATGGGTTTGCAAAATAACATTTTCACATTTTGGAAATTAAAAAGCACCTTAGGAATTTAATTCTTAACTGCTGTCGCTGATATAAAGAGCTTTTTTCATTCATTCTACACTGCATGTTCCTACTTCATAATTACTATGAAATTACAAGATGTTTTAGGTTTATAAAGTTTGGTGAAAAGCAATTAAATCTTTTAAGGCAAATAAAACCAGCTTATAAATATTTTTCCACATTATTAAGTGGTTTTAATATCCACGCTGGAATACTGTTTGCATTTTTAATTATTTTGTTTTTAAATTACCACTGGAGATTCTTAAAACAAAATCACAGGGAAGAAACTGTACTACCCTGGTAATTTTGTTTTTCATAAACACAAGAAATATGGAGAACAGAAGAAGAGAATAATAGTTGCACTGCTCCAGCTCTCTCTTTGCAGCTTTTTTTCATCTCGAAAAGTTAATTTAGTTTCTGTCTGCTCAATCAATCAGCACTGCTGCTACCACCAGGGAAGCCACATTCCACTGAGATTCTTCCACGGTGAGAGAGAATTTAAACTCGTCACTCCTTTGATGAAGTACCAGAATTTACTAGAGAAATGCTGAGAGCACTAATTCAGTTTATGTGCTGCTCCCCCAGACTGTAATACCAACACAAAATATCACTGATTCTGGAAATAAATAATCTATCTTGCAAATAAATCCCACCAGTCACCTTAGTTCCCTCCAGCACAAAGTCTGCTGCACTCGAAGCCACTGTAAGAGACTATCTGGGTTTACTGGAACTTTTGGAGAAGACTAAAAAGCAGCATTGCTTTTCTAGATGAAGAACAGGATGTTAACAAGGTGGCACATTAAAATAGGTTTTTCAAGCAAACCTTTAACTACTGAAACAATGAATACTTCAAAATCTTTGCTTAAATTGGTTTTGGGAATTAAAGAACTGGCAGAAAACACTGGGTGGGAAGAAATCCACAGGCAAGCCTGTCCCTCAGCCCTGGTCACTGCAGAGAGAAGCAGCTGCAGCTGTACCCACCTAAGAGCTCCCGGGGGGGAACGGCTCTGCTGGCTCCGTTGCATGGAATGTTTGGGTATGGGGCAGAGGAGGAGGAGTTCACCCACAACTCAGGGGAGGAGTAGTTGAACGACGACTGGTTACTGTGGTCCTGAAGCTCTTTACACTGACCAAGACTGTCTTGAGGAGTGCTTAATTCTTCAGAACAAGCCTGGACTGAACTAGAGGAAATTCTTCTTTGGTACAATGGCCTGCCTGGTCCTCTTGGTTCATACTGTGAACAAAAAACACCAAACCATAAAATAGCCCTTTGCTCTTTTGATTCAACTGCATGTATCAAATACCATTTCCCTATTCAACTTTTTCTCTGAAATGTTTAACCAAAAAAAAAAAAATCCTTTGCATTTAGGAAAAAAGTCTAATACATTTCAAGTTGTATGCTGTATACTGCAGTCACTGATAACATATTTTGATCACATGAAATACAGAATTTTAAAGGAAGCGCAAAGTACATCAACTGAAATTTCTTAATTCTTATCAACCTTTACACCTTTATATCTCACACTTCTACGTGGGCTATGGATCACACAATGAGGAGGAAAATACCCAGCATTTACAGATGAGGCAAAGGAAGCACAGAAATACACAAGAGCAAGACAAAATGTTCTTACAATGTAGTCAGGAATAAAATGGCTTTTCCTTTTCCAAAGGATAAATTAGTGACTTGTACACCAGGATCTGGGGAAGCAGGATACATTTGTATACTGGATTTTGCACATAAAAAACAAATGCTCTGGAGAAGCGAGTGCCCTCGGGAGAAATAATGCAGAGAATTTTATCTGAAACCACAGAAATTACTTGCTTCCATAACTCTGTAGATCATGTAGATGAAAATGGCAGGAACTCCATTAATTAACCTGTGGGCTTCAACAGTTCAGATTTAAGGGCTCTCTAAGCTTTCTCAAGATTCAAAGCAAGTCTGTTGTATCACAGTTTATTTTTAACAATAAATACACTATTTACTCCCATCTGCACTGACTAACAAGAGCACTAATAACAGAAAAGTCATACAGGTAAATCTAGACTTGGTAAAGGGAAAAAGAACCATCCTAATGAAATGTCGCAAGAAATCAGCTAAACAAACATCAAGTAACTTGCTTGCAGAGTCCCAACATTGTTATTATATCATCTCCAACAAATAGACACGGGAAAAAAGTGCAAGAAAGGAAACTGTTACATCTTATTTCAGTCGCCACAATCAGGGGATCAACACTTGGATATCCTGACAATCCATTCCCCTAAGGAAATTCTTCAACAACAACAAAAACAAAACAAACAAAAAAAAATTCATAAATTACTGCCCAAATCAACCCCAAAAGTATACATTTATTGAATGTAAAAGGGCTATTTTGGTAAGCAAGCAGGAATTTATCAAAGTTCTGGACACTTGCAAGTACAGAACCAGACAGAATAACTCCAGTATTCCCTCTGATGTGCAGTTCAGATCTGGTCTGACTAAACACATGCAAAAGCTTTCAAGTATCAAGTCAATTAACAGCTTTATAAATAGTGGTTGAGGAAACAGTTTAGTAAGGATATCAAAAGTCAAGAAAACTGCCCTGACAAGTGCCTTGTCTGAGGGATGTCTGTTAAAAATACACCTAAAACCCCATATTGATTTCTTTGTGCATTCAGTCCTACCTACCAGCTGGACCAGCAGTTTTGGAAAGTTTGTAAGCAAGTCTCTGTCTTGTAACACTTTTACTGTATTTGGCAGTTCTGTCACATATTTTGAAAGGAAGAAGAAATAAGAACTAAACTGAATTTGCACTAATTACATAAAGGCTCACTCTATTTGTCTTCAGATAGCAGGAGCTGTCACAAGCTCTATAGGAATATTTATTGGTTTATTACTGCTGAAAAACCATTGTTCCTACGTCCCGCTGTACTGACAGCATTAACTGTTGTCACAAAGTATTACATTTTATACAGGGTGGTATGACTTAATGGACTGAGACATCAAATTTCTAAATGTCTATAAACCCAAACCTTACTACAGCTCTGACTGGGCCTGAGGACTCCATTAACCTCTCTGGATCTGTGTAAGAGAGAAATTTGTAAAATGCACTGGAATTCAATTTTAGTTATTTTTCTCATAAACTAAATATTTTCTGTTTTCAGAAGTTGAAAGACAAATTAAATATATATTGTGTGAGACAGCGATGAGCAGAGCTCCCTGCCCAGCTTCTGTAAAAACCTAAACAGAAATGCATCACAGAACAAGCCACTTATGTACAAATATTGGATTACATGCAGTAAGTGAGAATATTAATTCTCAGATTCCTGGAACGCGACCTGGCTCCAGCATACTCCATGTTTACACATCATACACTCTTTAGCACCTCAGATTCCAATAAGGAATAAAACCTCCTGTTCAAAACATGACCTGTCCTAGCAGGACTGCTGGCACAGTCTGCATCCCATAACAAACCCCCTTAGAGTCCAGGACAAGAGAAGATGAAAAGAGACAGAGCCAGCTGTGGCAGGGTGTGTGCTGGAGCCAGCCTCAGGGAGCACAGCTGGATGTCTCTGATTTCCAACACACAGCCCCTAAAATACACAGGATGGCTTTGTACCAAATTAGTGCAGGCAGGGTGGGATTAATGACATCAGCTTTTGGACCATGTTGGAACAGCTGTACAACTCTGGTCTCCTATGAGCAGTAACTCAACCACATTCGCAGCTCAGTACTGAGTCAACTGGCTGGGTCATTCCAGCTGACTGTCCAGAGTCCTCTCCTGAGCTTCCACCTGGGCTGTGGTGGATTGTCACTGCAGATAAATGACATGCAGACACAGAGCAGTGACTGCACAAAAACTCTGAGTAACATTCCAAAAGCCAAGGTTTCCCATTTAGCAGAGAAAACCTTACACCTGCAGTGACAAGAACCACAGATCTGCTCACGGTGAACAGCAAAGACGCAGAGAACGATTCCACCTCACAGAAATTCCCAGTGTGAGCTTTTAATGTGTGAGGTGTTTTGCACTCACGACCACTTCACAACATAATTTGATATTAAAACAACAGGACAAGTGCAGAGCAGACAAGAACACCCACCTCTTCTAAGCTGTGGAGCGAAGAAGCAGAAACTGCTCGAGATGTGAGTGGATGAAATGGCTCCTGACCGACTGCGTGCTGATGATTCTGGATTTGTATAAAAGGGCTTTGCTGTGACCTGTGGGGCAGTGGAGGTATTCCATAGTGAAAGCCCTGCCCCAGGAGGTGATTCTGCTGTAGGTTAGCGTAAGTCCAGGATCCATCAGGTTGCAGGTATTTCAAGGGAGATGGGGTTATGTGTTCGGATGGCATTGAGAAAGGGGGGTTGTACATTTGGGGTAAATGCTGCTGAAATGCTGGGTTAGTGGGCAGTTCAATGTCTCTGCTGTTCTCAGTGAAGTTGGGGAAGTGGGCGCTGTGGTTGGAGTTGCAGGAAGGAGAAGGGAGTGCTGGTGGGCTTCGGGGCTGGACTTGTCTGTATTGCAACAGTCTCGACTGGGGGGGTGGCATTTCGGCTACGTCCCGACTCTCACTTGGATCGCGGTGTGACAGCTCTCGGAGCAAGTCCTGGAATCTGCATTGGCAGAATAAATGTATCAAGAAAAGGGGGGGAAACAAAAAAAAAAGTTTTGCTGAAATCTCGCTCTTTTTGAGATGTAGAAAACTCAGAGCACAGAACACTGAATTTAAATATTCTTATCTTTGCACTTACTGACCCTAACTTCAAAGGATGTGACTGAGCAATCAGAAATTAGGCACAAGAGGATTAATTGGATGAAATACTCACCTGAATCATCTCAAAGTTTTAATAACTCTTGAGATTTTCTTTTCAGTCAGAAGAATCAATTTTTTGTTATCTCTTAAGAGACAACTAAAGGTAAGGATTTCCTGCTTTACTACACAAAGTAAAAAGTTCACATAGTTAAAAGAAAATTTTAACCCCTTTCAAGGTAAAAGCCAGAACAATCAGGGACTCCCCTCATTTGCGCAATATACTTCCGAACTTCTTCAAAACGTCAAGAACATTCAATGCAGCACTTCAAAGAGTCAGCTAAGAAGGCATTTAGATGCTTTACCATGGCTATAACAAACCAGATGGAAAAGAAAGCATAGTGGGAGATGACAGTAAACAGAGGCAATTTAAAAATCCAGCCTTTACAATACACATGATTAAAGTTGATGACCACTGGAACCATTTTTCTTTTGATGTTCAACAGCTTCCTTTCTTGCCCCCTAAAGCTCCATCTCAAATACAAGCATTTTAAAATTTAAATCTGCTTTTAAAAGCAAAGGGTTTTTAAAAAGGAAGAAAAGTTGAGGTTTCACTGGGGAGCAGTGTTTGGGGAGGGACTGGTTTGTTTATTTTCAAGCACACAGATCTCAGACTGCTACTTCAAACTGAAGAATTTACAACTTAAATAGGCCTTAACTACACTCAGACACCTCTTTCATAAAAACCCAAGGTTGTTACTCTCTATCCATTCCTTATTCCATAAATACAGCACTGAAAAGCTCCATAAAAATATTTTTCCACTACAGCTTTACTACCCAATATACTAGCAGAATAAAGCATAACACATAATAAAAGCATAGTTGTAAGTCAGCCTGTCAACTATTTTAACCTTCATAATAACAGCAGCAAAAAGCAATACCTTTAAGTGCCTTGCACTTGATCACAGTGTTACAGATAGGTGCCCACTGCTCAATTTTACACAAGCTCTGATGACTCAGTAAACAAATACCTTGAATATGTTGCCTCTGTTTCATCTTCTGTATTACTGGCAAGTTTCCAGTTTGCCCTAACTTGCTGCTGCTGATGTAATCCAATTGGTTGCTGAGGAAGATGTGGTAGATGAGGATGGTGATGGTGTTGATATGGAATAGTGCCTTGACTGAGATAGGCATTATGTTCATTCCATTGCTGTAACCTGGCTTGTTGTTGCTGCCTTATTGTTTCCAAAGCTACATTTCCATG
The DNA here is from genome assembly GCF_009650955.1 of Corvus moneduloides. NCBI lineage: Eukaryota > Metazoa > Chordata > Aves > Passeriformes > Corvidae > Corvus > Corvus moneduloides. Next base: position 3,453,682 of record NC_045494.1, read on the forward strand.
CATACGATCTATAAAAATAGTTTTAAAAAAAAATTTTATCTAATGCCCCTTTTTAAAGATCTTTATGTCAGAAAAAAAAAAAAAAGAATACTTTTTATACAGTTTATTCCAGGGTCTGTTATAGACTAACTGCATTGCAGTGCATAACCTGGTTATTTAAATCATATGGAAAATCATATAAACATAAATCTTCTAATAAAGTGCTGAATATTCAAACATGCCTCAAGCAGCAAATTATGCTCAATGACATTACTTATGGAAACTAACCCAACAATGACCCAATTCAGAGCAATATGCCTGAAAAAGGTAAATACCTCCTTCATTTTCAATTCAATGTAGTTATAATCGCACACTCTGAATTTAAATAAAGAAAAGTCACCTACCTAAAGTGTCCCCTAAGAGCATTCCTGACGGATTCTCTTCAATGAAGTTGTTCAAGTGGGTTGGCAGAACTGGGTTGTGCTGTGCAATAGGCCTCAAAGGATTACTGACTTCTTGTAACAGAGGTGGGGGGTGTTGTTCTGAAATCACAGCATCTACAGCAGGAGAATGTGGTCGGTGGGGAATGGGATTATTAAAAAAGGACTGGCTGGGGCCTGCCTGGAAAGCAGGGGAAAGCTGCGAAGGTGGTGGAGGCTGCTGATTCAAGTGATTATGCTGCTGAACTACCTGGCTCTGTTGGGGTGGCATTTGGTTGGGCTGTTCAGGCAAGTGATTTTGCTGTTGACTTAAAAGGTTTTGCTGCTGCTGCTGCTGCTGCTGCAGAGGGTACGGCTGCCTCGGGATCTGGGAGAGGTGCTGGAAGTGGCGGTTGGGAACTGCAAACTGGGAGTGGGGTGGGGTCAGGTGCAGGTTCAGCTGCCTGGGGTTGGGGTTGTCTTTGCGATGGAATTTAGCATTGGGGTAACCAACACTGGAACGGGACTCTGGGCTTCTCTGTTGAGGATTTGCTTCTAAATCAACCTACAAAAGGAGAATAAAAAGTTTTGTAAATTCGCATTGAAAGAAAAACAAAACCATTTCAGTAATGACTAAATTCTTTAAGAGAGAGTATGAAAAAACAAACAAACAAAAACACCCAAATCCCCAACAAATAAACAAAACAAACCAGAAACCCATACAAGAGAAACCTACCTGTTTGGATTCCAGAGGTTTCTTCTCAGGTGTTCGAATTTTACTGATTTCAGGTCCAGCAGTGTTTTCACTTTTACCTAAAAACATTTACAAAATTATTTAGTTTCAATAGAAGAATTATTATTTTGTGATTTTTTTTCCCCCAGACACAGGAAAATTGACTTATTAGTATGGCATTTACAGCATCACAGACATTTAGTGTCATTTACCTAAATAACACCTTCCCTTTAATCTCTGCACTCTGTTCATTAATCATCACTAAGTAGTTCTTCCAACTTAATTGCAAATAACATCAGCACTACTGCAGAAGGGAGATGGAACAATTACACCCTCAACACCCCTCCCCAACTCCCATTCCTTCTGAATCTCACAATATCTCAGTCATTCTATTTGAAATGGCAAATCCCAGGTTATTTCTCCAATCTGGGGATCCCTCTATAAGGGAGGAAAGTGCCACAGATAGAGAGGATGGAGGAAAGAAAGTCCTTTCCACAACACCCTATTTCAAGCACAAACTCTCCCCAAAGCAGAGCAGTTTCAAGTGCCATTTCAAGCACTAACCATTTCGAGTTTGTTCGTGCTGCTCCTTGTCCTGGTGCGGGAGCTGCTGCTGTCCTATGCTAACAGGAGAGTGGTGTCCCAGGCCATACGGGATCGGGGACCCTCGCCCATGTGCCTGTAACAGGTTCATGTTATATGCCATAGCTGCTTGATGAGTAATGAGTCGAGGGTCGACTGCAAACCTACCCTGATACCCCGTCCATGGTACCTAAGAGGTAAAAAAAAATAAAATTAAAAAAAAAAGAAAAGAGAGATGTGATCTGTTAAGGTACATTAAATTAAAGGCTGTGATAATGAGTGCACTGATGTTAGGTCAGTGACAAGAGTCTTTCATGCATCAGATGACCTGACACACACACTACAGCTGGTGCTGGAAAGGAAGAGCTATAAGGGTAGGCAAAACAAGGGGCAGAGATTTTCAAGGAGAACCCTGGGCAAAAATTTTCTATCAAAACCCATTCTCGTTTCAGTAGTTTTGAAGTTCAGAGAGAAAAGACTGATGGACAAATTGTAGTTTAATAAACTTCAGATTAATCTCTTCTCTAATTAAATAGAAATGGATGAAGTTCAAGCAAATACAAAGCCTTTTCTCCTGGTACGTATGAGGCATTGGGCTGTGGCTCAGAGGTGGGGACAGAGAGAGAAGCCTCAAAGCCAAAGAACAGACCTTGCAGCACCCAGTGCTGTGATTCTGGGCCACAGAAGGAGCAGCTGTGCCCACCTCTGCACACACAGGACACTCAGTGAAGTTACCAGGACTATTGGTGGAACCCAGAGAGTACCCACAGGTGAGCAGTGATAGGGAGTGACACTCCAGTGTGCCTGTGCTACATGACTCATGTATTGCAGAGTCAAAGGAAAATCCACCTCCTGAACACAGGTAGAAAGTCGGGATATTTTACAATGGTTTCAATTTTATTCCTAAAAGGAATGCTAAGGAAGATAGCTCTGCATCAAGTGAGTTCAATCTTGTCCTGTAGGGAATTTACTAAAAGAAGGGAATTATATGAATAAGAGAAGATTGTAGGGAAAGTCATCCCCAACACTCAGGCTGCCAAAGCATTCTTTACTGATGGCAGCAAACAACCTCCTCTAGCTTTTACCTTGGGTATGGAAACTGCATTAAACAAAGACATCATTATATCTTCCATGAACATAAACACATTTTACTTCAGTACCAACTTGTTTCAAGTGTAACAACTTTCATCCAATTATTTTTTTTTAATTACTATTTGCCCTTGAAATGTGCACTTTGAACTTCAGCTTTAGGCTACTATTGCATCTGTACAACCCCAAATCATCTCCAAGCTTCTTTTCAAAAGTAGCAGTCTCATTAGTACCTCAGTCTTCCCACTTAATTATTTAAAAATCCATCCTCATGGAAGGTAAGTTCAAAATACTTATTTTTAATAAACTTCTTTTGATTGGAAACACATAAAAAATATATTAACCTTGGAACAATAAGACAGAGCTTTTTAAATTACCTTGGTTTGATATTAATATAATGTGAGCAAGCGTGACAAAGTTACAGCTGCTGGCCTTCTCATTGCATTTAAATTTATCCATCAAATGCAGACTTCTAGTAAGTTTAGAAAAAGGAAAATTCATTGGCCTAGCAAAGAAAACCAATTTACAGCTGCCAGCTGATCTAAGACACAAAACTGAAACTGCAGCAAGTCCCCCATTCAGCATCCATAACCCCAATTACAACAGAGGACTCAGAATTACTGGAAAAAAACAAATTAGCTGTATTCCAACATTTAGCATTATGAATGGAATTAAACACATGCATGTGTGGGTTCCACGTCCTTGCCACGGTCTTCAGGAGTTGTGTACAACACAGACATGTTACTCCACAAGCTTCTGCAGCCTTTGTTCTTTCCATGCATTTTCCTCCTGGAATATGTGACTGTGAAGGGTAAAAATAAAGCAGAGACTGCTTCTTTAATGTGTGCAAATTTTGGTGAGACAGTTTTATTTGTAATCCAAAATTCCATGCATAAATGTAGCCTAAAAGACCCGATTAGAAATCTTCATTCTGTTCCCGAATGTCATTAAGGAAAGGGACTGGAGAGGAAACTGGTTCACTATGAGGTTCTGGAAGGGAAAAACATCCCATTATGCTTATTTTTCTTATCACTTCACTTCAGACACCTTGCACTGCAGACATCCAAAACTTGTAATCTAGACTGTGTGAAGCCAATAAAGAGAAACAAACTTGGTGTGAATCACTGAGGTCTCTCCAATGATTAAGAACTGAACCAGGCAAATAATTCAGAGGCAGGTGTCTCAAGTCAGATGAGACAGATTCCACTGGTGTGCCTAAAACACACCAAATTACATGAACATGAAATTGCTTTTAGCCTGCCTGGAGTTATTTGTGGGAGCAAAGCTTTCAGGTCCATATTTTCTGGTGGTCCTCTGCACTGTCACTCCTAAAGCCAGCAATGCCCACAGATTTGGAGTGCTGAAAAAAACCTGCAAAAAATTCACTATCTGATTTTGCCACACATTCATGTGCATACAATAACTGAGGTGGGGACGGGGGAGAAACAGAAAATGAATTCTTACAGGCAAAGGCACAGACATGACCATATTTCCTCCATAGACAGCAGGTACATATAGAATACTTGTCCCAGTGTGTGGATCTATCCTTTGAACAGGACTTGGAGATTTCCCCAGATTGGGGTGAGGTCCCAGAGGAGGAGGGGGAGGAGTATATGCTCGGATAGGATTTCCAATTAGAACAGAAGGATTGGGCTGAACTGAAAATAAAAATAAAAGATACATACATACAAAAAAAGAAGATATATACACAAAAAGAACATGAAGATGACCATTTCTTTGGGTTTTTTTCATCCTAACAGCATCTATCTTTATAATGTATGTGTGCAACTCTCTAACAGCATAGGTCTGGTACACTAACAGAAAGCATTAATCAAATCCTGTATTCCATTTCAAAAATTTGAAGAGGCAGAAAATACGAGCTGAGATACAGAGAAACAGGTAGCTGGTAAGTGCATTAATGAAAGAATGTTCCAAACCAATTAAATATGCTGACAGTCAGAGTGGCTGTTAAGCACTGCATCAAAAACTAAAATAACCCTCCTTTTCTAGCAGGGAAGACAAGCTGTAAACTAATACTTTTTCAAATTAATAACAAAATTATTCAGCTGTTGCATGCTACTTTGCAAAGGTATGATCAGGAGTATCTGGCTATATGACAGCACAGTTTACCTTCAAAGTACCTCAGAAAACAGTGCATGCAAAATAATCTCCAAACCCTCTTAGTGCAAATACACTGGTACAGGGTTGCAACAATGAATTTCAAACACAGCCATTTTTCAAAGGCCAACAACTATGTTTGTGTTAAGGCTCCAAAGTCAGTGCACACACCACCTATAAAGGGAGAGCCTTGGAAATATCAAATGTCCACTTAACAGTTTGTGATCTGATTCCCACATGCAAACAACAAGTAAATGCCTTTCAAACAGAGAAGAGACCAGATACTCAATGTATATCAAACTACTGTCAGCTTCACTGGGCTTGGGAATTCCCCCAGGAACTGCGGAGGCACTTACCAATTCCATCAGGTGGGAAATGGTCATTCTGGTTGTGATGATGGACCTTGCCCTTTAAAGGAAAAAACCCAGTAATAGTGATCTTTGCATTCTTATACAAACCAAAGCTTTTTATTTCAAGTGAACATGATAATTAAACATAAAACAGAGTTTGAAAGGAGTCAGCCCAACAGTTTATTCTGACACATTCAGCCATCCAGTTCCACCACCTGACTATGAATTCACAAAGCTGGACATAAAACACCACTAAATCAATTAACCAGTGGGTCATTACAACTCCCTCTGGGAAAACTCTCTCCCAAAGTCTATTTTCAGATGCAAAGAAAGTTACAGCAGATATTTTGATTTTCTTTTCCCACCATTTTATTTCCCACTGTCCCACATCTTTCAGGAGCAGCACCCAGTACCAATGTAACCCTCAGTACTCCTCTGCCATAGCAGCTTTAGTAGAAGAATGATCCATTTTCTGCTCCAGGTTCCAGCTGAAAAACACTGGAGACAAAGGAGCTGCCCCCAGTTTTACTCAGTTGCTCACCCAGCCCCATTAGACATTTGTCTCCCTGCCCCATCTCATTTATCAGCTTCTGGGCTGTGGTTCCTCTGTGACTGCTCCCCAGAAGTACAATACAGGAGAGTAAAGAACCCCAGTGCTCCAGGGAAACTGTTCTTCCTTGGTGAACTGTACGTTAGAAAAGGATTTTAACAGACCTGAGTTATCCCTACTACTTTCTCATGAGTTTGCAGCATCAATTAATTAGTTAATACTCATAAACTGTGAGCACATATTCCATTGCCAGTATGCTCTCAAGTCCTTTGCAGCACAGAAATACTTAATCAGGACCTAAGTATGTTCACAAATTTAAAATAAATCTAAAAACGCTTTGATGCTGCAAAACTTTTCTTGCCCAGGAGATAAGTCTAGGCAGTTTTCCAGCACTCCGAGCAAATTAGTCAGGGTACAAAGACAGGTTGTTTGACAATGTTGACTCATGCATAAACCAGATTAAAGAACTGGTCTCCAAATTCTCCTCTCATTTGAAAAATGAATTATGGAAAAATAAAATAATAATTGCTTTTCATTGCAGCACTTACACAAAGGAAGCCTGTTTATTCAACAGAGAAGGATCCAATCTAAAAACGTGGAGGAGCTACAGCCTTAATCACTCATGGACAGCACACAGCATTTCTGTATCTGTTACAATGTCAGAGGCAAGCAGCATGTGCAGAAGTCTGACAAACCTCTGTTCTAACCTGTCAGACCTGTATTTATAGGTGCCATATTTTTAAAACTGAAATACCAAATAATGATGTAAGTTTGTAAGAAAATAATGATGTAAGTTTGTAAGAGGAGCTGTCCTCTCAGTGGGAGCTTCAGCACGTCCCTGTATGAGATTGGTAAATGAAAGTCAACTGGGGCCACCTGGAAGTTGGGGAAGGGAGTTGCTGCCTTTCTTTTTTCTTTTTCTCTTCACAGTTTTGACAGTTCAATGATTTTTTAATAGTCTGTTACTAACTCAATTGTTACCATTTCTCAAAGATTTTCACACCAAGGCTCATGTCCCCACCCATCTCCAAATACCTAAACCTACCCTAGAACTGATGGTGACTGACACCACTGGAGCACAAATACACTCAGTTTCCTCTAAAAATTCACTCTACCTTTGGAATATAAAAATCCACATGACATAAAGGCACTCAGAGGAAGCCCAGACCAAGATTTGGGTGACTGCACCCAAGATTTGGGTGAGGCAGTCAACAGCTTCATCATTCCTTGGATCCCCCTTTAGTCAACAAACGGGAGTAGAGAGTTCTGGAGAGATTTATTCCAACCTGTAGTCCTCACTGACTGCAGGAAATGTCTGGGATGATGATGCATCCTGATTTAAGTGCCTGAATCCAGACCAAAAGCTGGCAGGCAGCAAGTGGGAGGTAGGAAAGTTGTAAACTCAGAGCTTAGTTTACTGTACGTGAACTACCCTGAGGGAAGCTCCGAGTTCTGGAAACTTTCCCTTTCCACATCATCACCTTTAATAAAGGCTGCCCCCATCCAACTCCGACATTCCTGCCTCACTCCCATGCCCAGCCAAGCCACACAAACACAGGAGAAGGCAATGCCCTCACACAGTTCCACGCTGGCTGTTTGCCTCTCAGACAGAGAAGACTGAAACGTATTTCCTTCTTTAAAATATAAACAGCAAAGGGGTTTTTAATGTCCCTACATAAATCCAGGAGCAATTCTGCTGAATAAGAAGGTGCTGTTTGTACAAAATCACATGTGAAAGACAAGCCCTGCCTTGCACAAGGTCCATAAACTCACCACAAAACATGGTACTGGAGACTGTTCTTATTTTTTTGCTAGGTTCTAATCCTTCATTTTTAATGTTAAATACTGTACTAGGATGTCTAAAATAAGCAAAACCAACCATCTGCTTTCAAAACTCAAGCAAAGGGAAATGTATCCCTGATCCCAGCCGTATTCTCAGTGTATTTGATTATTACCTGCTCACTGCTCTGCTGTTACTGCACACACTCACTACCTCTCAATGGCATTCAGAGGGAAGATTTTATTTAGACTTATGATATAGGTGGTTTAAACACTTCACATCTCAAGCTGAAAACACAGCACTGGCAATCTGAACAGCACAAGGGCTTAGTTTGCCAACAAACTAAAGAAAAATAAACAGAGCTTTCTACTTACAAGACTCTCCCCAACACTCACTCCCCTTTTTTTAACGTGTACTATACCTGCATTTTCAAATACTTTTTTTTTTTTCATTTAGGAAACTAGAAGTATTAATAATGATGCTCTATTATTAAGGAAAAGACTGAAGAGCTCATGAAAAACGAGAGTGCAGCAGTGGCTTTAAAAGACAATTTTGTAATTTCTGGTTTTCTATAAACCCAGTGTTTTGACACATGACTAGAAGCTTTAGAAATCTGGTGTTTGTTTCAGAAAGTAATGCATCTTGATGAAGAAACCAAATGTTCTCACTTACAAGCTCCCTTTTAGGAAGGACTGCCAAAGGGAAGGCTTTCCTTTTTGTATCAAAAAAACCTGTCGTAAAAATTTCATTTCAATGATACAGCCTGGAACAAAAATGCAAAGCTATGGGAAATACTTATGCAGTTCTTCCTTCCTGTACACTGAGTTCATCACAAAGCTGACAACCTGCATTTCAGCTCCACTTCTAAACATAGTTTAATTAAACTACAACCCAAATGATTTTGATATAAACTACAAAGAACTATTAAAATAGAATTCATTACTAATATATTACCCCCCAAGAAAGCTCGAAAATTTAGTGTTGTTCTTTACCATCCGAAGGAAGCTATGTATTTTCATCACTTCTTCACCTGCTTTTATTAAAAGAGCTGATGAAATTACCACTCAGAGGTAATTTTATCTCTCTGCCCTCTTGATGCTAATGAAATTTGGTCTTCTGAATGACATTATCACTGAGCTAATCTATGCAATAAACCAGTTTACAACATATTTTTAATTACATCAAAAAATTATCTTACGTAACTTAAGTCCTTGAATTTTAAACGTGATTTTAGACCAAACCAAATCCCTTCTGGCTATTATTTTGTTGGCTTCTTTATTCCTTGTCAGTTTCTGTATCAACCTGGTGTTTCTTGAGGTACAGTCAGAGCACAGCTTGGGATAGGGATTGGCTCTTGCTCAGAGGGTTTCGTCTGATTTATCTAAACCCTGAGGTTCCATGGCTGAAGTTCTCCACGGTCACTGCAACACTGCCAAGGTGTGTTTTAATAAGGAAACAAGGCTTGGACTACCCCTAGCTATACTGCTAAAAACTTCATGATAATACAAGTCTGGAGGTTTCACTTGAAAATGCTGAGGATCCCTCTGGAATTTGCATTCACCTCTGATTGCATTGATGCAATTTTAAAACAAACAGCTTGTTCCATAAACCTTTTATGTTCTTTCTCTACGTTCACTTCCAGTTTCTGACAGAACCATCACCAGTAACACTTTACCTTTGGAGGTGACTGCTGCTGTTTGGTGGGATTGGCTGAGTGCTGATGCCGGAGAGCTCGGGGGATGAACTCAGGGGCCAGAGGGTTCAACACGTAAGTTTTCTTTAACTCCAGAGCTTCCAGCTGAGCTTTGATCTGCTCAAATGTGATGCCATGAAGACTTTCGTTCTCGTGACACAGGGCAATAAACCTTTCCCAGAATTTCCTATGGAAACGATTTTTACAAACAGTGAGGAAGACTCAGTGGTGATTGTTAAAATAAAAACAGATTTAATGTAACTGTGGGACACTTATTTTTTGTGTGTGCACAGTTTACACACCAAGCCATCCACCCTGAACCTGCTCCCTGCAGCTGAACCCCACAGCACAGTGCAAAGCTCCCCAGCCATTTCAAATGGACACACAGGGCTGTCCATGCGCATCAGATCACAGCACTGGCTGGGTACCACATCTAATATTAATAGCATGGACAGCTCCAACTCGGAATTTTTTCCTAGAAAACCAAAAACAGCGAATTCAATGTTTAAAATTCTGGAATGTATGTGATTTAAGGCATTTATTGAAGCTCAGTCACGGGAATTATACAGATTCTCAGTCCTAGATGATGTCACGAACATTCTCTGAATTTAGGCAGATCATTCAGTGTAACAAATACCAAAGCTGAGATATACCCTCAAAACTACTCTTATGAAACACTTCAGAAGCACATGAAAATTAACATTTTGGGCAGTTTCTAGAGATTGAGATCCTCTGGTAGAAAACAAGCAAAACCATAAATTCTAGTGCATGTCAGATTTTTCTGCAACATATAGAAGTATTTTCGAGATAGAAAGACAACCATCAGGTGACACACAACTTGTCTACAAAAATTCTGTTTCCAACTTTTTGAAGGATGGAGGGGTTATTTAAACCATGTAATAAGAGAACATTCCTCCCTGTCTTCTGCTTTCTCATGACATGTCTTTCTACTGCTTTAAAAAAAAGGTCTTTTTTTTTTTTTTTGATAACATCCACAGCAGGATCTATACGAAAACTTTACATTTATGATTTTTTTTAACCTCAAAGGAACTTTTTGGGTGAAGTCACTGAAACTTAAAAGGTATTTAAATAAGGTCTGAAGATGTCACATTAAAAAAAACCCAACAAACCTGACTGAGCTGTCTCTTTCAAAAATATCAAGAGTAAAGGTGTGCTTGACTATAACTCCTGCTTGTTCACCCTTCAGTAATAAGGTCTGGCCTATCAGCAAGCCCTGTTCTTTCCCCAAAACCTGTAAAATGAGAGATTGCTGCACACTAACTTTAATAGCAGTGTCACATTTTGCTGAGTAGCTGACTTTGTGAGAAAGAACAAACTTCTGTCTTGCAAGAATGCTGTGATGCTAGTGATGTTTTTAAGAATTCAAAATAGTTTTCCCTAAAAGCCCATTTCTGTTGTGATTTTATAGAGGCAAGAAATGCTCTTTCAAAATTCAAGATGCAAGTTGGCCCTTTTTCTCCATTTTGCACTAAGGCAAATAGATCTTGCAAGGTTTTAAAAAAACAAAATTAAATGCATCACTGGGATGCTTTAATGATGGAATTCCCTCTGATTAATCAATTCTGTCACCAAACCTACTGCCAAGTACCACAAATCCACTGAGACTCATCCACTTTTGCTCAGAATGCTGAGAATGCCCAAAGCAGTCTCTCTACACATGGAACACTTGTTCTGGGGTGTAAGAACAGGGAATAAAACCCTGCTGTCTCTGTTTGAGTGTGCTTGGGAGTTTAAAGGGGGTGTCTGCCAAAACAGCCCTGTCTAGTCCAGTTGGAGCACACAGGAATGTAATGATTACCCTGGGCATACTTCACAAAGCTCTCTACAACTATCATTACAGTCTTGACTCATTTTGACAGGTATTAGAATATTTATAAAATTCAAGTACACTCTAAACTTTTTTGAGGTCTGTTTTTCCTAACGAAATGTCACTTCTTTCAGACTTCTCTACTCCTGTTGTACTAAAAAAGAACCATCTTCCCAGCAGCCTCCCTGAGCCCCTCCAGCACTATTTCCAAAGAGTGAATGTTCAATTATTCAGTGAAACAAGACAATGGTGTATTAAAGGAAAAGCTTGAGATACATCTTAATAAAGTTTCAGTGTTCCTTGTTTCTTAATTATCTTTTAGTTTCACAATTTGGAACAGCTCTACGTCTATAAACAGCTGCTGGTCTTCAAAATGCAAACTCAATCCTTAACTGTCAGCACTGTAATTTATTTACCATGCTGACAGCCTATATTTTTATTTTATTAAGTTTTTGCACGCCCTATTTCAGATATTTTGTAGGAGCACTTGGGAGGCACAGGGGCTCTTTGTCATCAGCTCATATAAACCAGCCCATGCCTAAAAAACCCAACCAGGTAAAGGTAAAAATGAACTAAACCCACAATAACTACTTCTCTGTCAAGAAGATGTTAGAAGCCATTTAAAGCAGATCACTACATTCATGTACAGATACTCCTGATGTGGCCCCAAGCAGGGAAATGGTGAAATTCAGGTTATATTTCATACATACAGTAAACAAAGGTTTGAGTTCCATTTGGCTTTTTCAACTCTAATCTTTGAAAACCACGTCTCTTTTCAATACAGTAGAAGAAGCACTGCTCAGGAAACTAGAACACAACATAGATATAACAACTAACATGTATTTTTAGCTTTATTTTAATAATGTAGTCAGTGCACTGTTTCCTCTCTTCGAGAATAAGCTGCAGGGTTTATCTCTGATCATCTCAAAATTTCAGCTCTTCCATCAAAAAAAAACCCTTTGAAGAACAAGAACTTGGAACCCTTAACGTGTTTACATATCTCAGCATTTTTCACATTTCTTCACTTAGGTCTATAAAATGTAAATTCACTCAAATCTTAACGAGTTTTTTCCGAGTGTCATAAAGACCTATCAAAACACAAATAATGTTTCTCAAATCTTCTACCATCCTACAACTGCCATAATATTCAACTTTAGAATACCACATTACATCACAATTTTAAACTCCGAATTACACATCAGTTTTATTTGTGCATAAAATTGTAACAGGTATACAACAAAACCCTACTAGAAAGTAAAATGAAGTATCTTCAATTGTTACTGTAAAGTGAAAATTTGACCAACTATAAATATGTGAGAACACCGTTTATCAATGACCAGGTATAGCTAACTCACACTTTTTCCCCGTTATCCATGATGACATCCATAATTTTCCTAAATCCATCAGTCACTGATAAACACATTCTCTAGTACCCTTAAGCCCTGATTAACTAAGGAACATAGACAAAGTACCTGCATCTTCCAATGGAACATAAAGCAATAGGATCTCCCACCACAGCTACCAAGGATTGTGCTCTTGTAATGGCAGTGTTGAGAAGTTTGTAATTCGACAGAAAACCGTAATCCAAGTCTTCTGTTGAATCCTCCAGTAACTGCTCTTTCCTTTTAATTGGAGTTTGCTTATGTTTGCATGTATGCCGTGTTCGTACTGTGCTGAGGAACAAAACTCTGAACTGTTTTCCTAAAATGAAACAGAAAACATCTCTGAGATAATTGTTGCCATTTCTGCTCATCCCACGATCAGACCACTGCCCTTGCCAGCCAGATTTCACGCCTAGATTTTCTGAACTCATAGCTACCCTTCACATGAAGAGCTTTATGCAAGAATAATTAAGATTTAAAAATTTTAGAAGATGCGTATTTCATTACAAGAATATTTCCTCTTCAAAAAACTTACGTTTTCACCTTGATATTAATCCCTCCTGAACTTTCTGAAATGTTAATTATCATTACAGCATTGCCAGTCAGTCAATAGCAAATCTTGAATTTATTTATTCTACCTTTAAAAAAAGTTCTGGACATTTTTGATTCATATTTTAAAATTTCTCAAATACATGAATATCCACCATGAAAAAACAGAGCAAACCACTCACTGTCACTTGGTTACTTTATCATCTGCCTTTGTTTGTTACTGAACTAGAAGTGCAACCTAGCAACAGGCTATGCCTACATAAAATCCTTGTTATCAGTGTGATTTCAGGAAGAAACACCTAAATTTTTAGACTCCTTACAGTTTATTCCACAGGTGGAAAAGAAATCAGCAAAACACTTTGAGGCTAAAGTTCTGTTACATTTGTATTTGGAACTGTAAAATCCATCAGTCTGTTAAAAATGTTAAAATTATGTCAAAAATCTCATTTTTCACAATTTTCACTCCATTTATTTTTTAAATAAGGTTGAACTTAATTCTGAGAAAAGATAATGTCCATGAGTTTATAGTCAACGTTGGAGCAACATCTGTGTCACAGCTCTCCTTTTGCTTCCATTGCTTTAGGATAATTTTAATAAGTTATTATTGCAGCAGACACATTTCCCCCTTGCTCGGCCCAGCTCTGGGGCCCAGCACTGCTCCTCACCTTGAACGTTGAGTACTCTCTCCACGCTAACGTCCGAGAGGCGCTTCTTGCGCAGCTCAGCGCGGATCCGGAACACCTGATCGGCATACGGGGTCACCACCCCGATGCTGCCGTCGTCCAGCTTGCCCCAGGCCACGGGCCACTTCCTCCTCAGCTCCTCCACACGCTCCACCACTTCAAACACCTTAGAAGAAAGGCAAGATTCTTAGAAGTTATGCCCCACTGAGCATCACTCTTTGATATGGAAAAGGAATTTGAACTTTAAAGCTCTGAAACACTTACATGACACAGCGTTACACAAGCAATGACACCACTGCATCCTACAGTGATACTCTAAAGTATCATGTATTAAAACAATGTATTCACTATACAGCCCCCTTTTTTAGCTTGAAGTAAGTTTTCCCACAAAAGTCACTGTTAAAATTACAAACTCCAAAATTACAGTAATAATCTTAATTTTCATTCTTAGGTTCTTATGAAAACATCAAGTGCACTAGGAGCCTTCTTGCAATACTTAATCTTATTAATTATTAATACTTAATCTTATTTCTGTAAGTAAATGTACTGCCTAAATAGCTATAATTTTATTTTTCTTCTGGATTTCATATATATGTCATCTTAGAGTCTGATAACTCTAGACACAGAGTCCGTATACCAGAGGACAATCATTTCCCATTCCAGAGGATACCATTGGGAGCTTCAGATTATTCATCAACTGCTAGTTCATCTCTGTGAAATACTATGAAATGTGCTGCCTGAGAAGACTAATGTGTAATAAAACCTGAAAACCTCCTCCTGTGAGGATACAGCCTCAAAGTAATGTCCTGCCAGAGCAGCTCATTTCAACACACCAGAGGTACTGCACTGCAAAAGGCATTTCTGAGTAACTTTACAGGTTTGTGATTCCTTTTCTTTTTTTAAATTTATATTCAATAAATATTTCTTCAGCTATTTAAAGCATAATTGATGATGTAGTTTTCCTACAGCATCACAAATGCAAGCTCAGCCTCTTAAAGAAAAAAAAATCTGTTGACCCTTAAAAAGTCACAAATAGTTTATTTTTGGCAATTTTAGAGGACAGTGAAAATATGGGACTGTTTTTAAGCAAGTCCTGAATATTTTTGTGACATCAATTCTTGTATTTAAAATTCCAGCTCTACTGACAAAGGATATTAGAATAAACTTTGATATCTATAAAAACCATAGCACAAAAATAATGATCTTTTGTAGGTATTTGGGCAAGATTCTCTGAAAGTATATAGCTTCTGGGTGTGTATTTAGAATTAATACCACATAGGAAAATTTTAAAATGAAGACCAACAAGGGAAAGTGTATTTCCCAGATTAATTCTTAATATAGGCATCAATGAACCCCAAGATGTCCCAATGCAAAACATCCATTAAAGGTCAAACTGAAAAAATCTCCTTCATCATCTAATTTCAGTTTTTCCTGTTGGTGTTTAAGGAGCCGCTGTCCTTCATTTCTGCCTGTGGCTATTAATGACTCACAGTTTTCAGACAGTTACTTGGCCACTGAAGTTATTTTTAGGTATTTTACAACTTTTTTTAAATGGCAAAGTAATCCAAGTAGATTAACGAAAGCAGTCAGGTGTCCAGAAGTCATTGGAGCTTCTTATTTAGGAAGGTATTTTAACACAGCAAAGAACGTTTAACAAGCACAGCATAAGAACAACAAACAGGTTTCAAATTGTGCATCAGATGAACCACACTATGATCAGCAAAAGGAAACAGACAGCTCTGCAGTGCTTCATAACAAGCACTAACCAGAAATTCCTCCTAAACTTACAAAAATTTCTGCTATTTCTTTGATTTTCTCTCCCTCCCCTAACTGAAGGTGACTGGAAAAAGGCATCTTCCACTATGAAAAGCGTTATCGAGTCAGAACGTGGGAGGTGGGTGCTGCTGTATGTGTTTGTTTTTGTGGGCTTGGGTTGTTCATTTTTTTAAAACACAAGGGAAGGAATGAGAATGAAAGTAATTTTTGAAGAATACCAATAAATCTATGTGAAACAAACAGATTGAGAGTAAGTTTTCACCTAAAAGAATCTCATCTGCACATTATCAGTTAGACACTGATCCTAAACATATTAAAGCAAATGTGAAATGTTACTCTAGAGGACTCTTATCTGAGTGGGAACATTTCTACAACAGTTAAAGAAATCTAAGTTTTACTTCAAATTACAGTTACTCTCAGTTGCTAAGATGCATCTATCAGAATGTCACATAAATTATCAGGAAAGACATCCTGAAGAATGAGACTGAGAGAATGAGATGTGGCTTATAATTTGCAAAGAAAGAAGGTAAATTACTGGAAATATTTACTACAATTGCAATTTTCATTACATCATGTTTAGCAAATTCCATGTTCCCCTCTCCTAGTAGAGGACAATTTATGTCTTCCACCCACACTGAGCATAAACCAGTAAATTTGGCGGAGTGAAGCTTTAAGAAAACAATCAATAGTAAAAGCAAAGAAGAGTTACCTCTGCATTATTGTAAAAAGCTGTACTATTTTTTTCTTGCACATCTTCTCCACGTGCTGTGAAGAAAGTCAAAGGGTAGAAATCTTTGTGTGCTGGCTGCTTTCCACTCGCCATCAATTTGCCTTCATAGAAAAGTTCGGATGTGTAACTGTAACGAGGCAAAACAGGGTAAAATGTGCAGTCTACGCATGAGCTCACTGATAAAATATGCAAATCTCCCGGATGCAATATGCAACCACAAAATACTTCGTAAGGAAAACAGAACCACTGATTACTATTCAGCATCTTCAAATGATTACTCTGAACTGATATTTCCCTACTACAGACACAGCAGAAGGCACTAAAAATATGCTTCTCCAACACTTTCTCTACAAAGACTGTTTTTTCTTCTCATCTAAAGCTCAACAAAGTTATGAACATTCTCACTGATGTTTCACTCAGAAGTTCTGATGGCTGGAAGCTGGGCAAAAAGAACACTTGCTGTCTGGCACTGGTTATTCCCTAGGCTGGACAATGAGCTTGCTCATGTCAGTTAAGAGTTATTGGACTTGGAAGATACATTTACTACAGATTTCATGTGCACTGAGCATGACGCAGGCCAAGCGTTCAGATGTCAACCAAGCCTTTCATCTGTGACTTCTACTCCAGGCTGATCTATGTTGCTAGAGACCAGAAACACAACCAGAACAGAGTTCCTCTGCTGGCAGCAGCCACTCCAGCAGCTGGCTGACTGAAAAAGAAATGAGGCAAGAACTCCTTCATGGTGAAAAGCAGGAAGGAACAAGACAAACTGAATGGAATGAGGCAAAAAGGCAGCAAGGAGAGACTGCAGAGTGCTGTAAATCCTGTATGCTATTGCACAGCAGAGATGAACTAATGCACTGGCTTCCAGTAATTAGTGAATTTTGGTGTCATCTAACTTTCCAATGCTCAGCCTCCAACCTTAATATTCTTCAGATATCACTCAGAGGCTGCAATAACCTGAGTACAGCCTGACATGAAGACAACCAGAGCAGTAGACTGTGCAGCTGGTGGGTCCATTGAGTTCTTCCAGGATTCCAGTTATTGCAGCTTAAGATGGAAATAGCTGCTCATGGAAAAGCCACAGAAATTTGTCTGAGACCAAATCACCATTAAAGCACTGCAGCCCACCCCTGACCTGAACTGGCTTACCCTGGACAACCCTGAAGAACATTGGACTCCTCTGTGGGTTGGGTTGCAGCAGTCAATCCACAGCACCCAGGGGGCAAAACTAACCATTTCTTCTGCAAATTAACTTTTAGTAATGAGATCTCATTAAACAAGAAATTTTTTCTGTATGGGCTGTTTTTTCCAATTACAGCTCCAAAGTCAGGCTGAACTAATGGCATGCTCTTTCCTCAGTTTCTCACGGTGTCTCTACTTCAGTGAGGTAAAGATGATTAATGAGCCCTTCATCTTCCTACACTTCTGTCCTAAGTGTCATGGTCCCACTTGTCAGGGGAAATTCCACATTATACAAAAAAGGAGACTTGAGACATCTCCTAAAGGGACCACCACCATGAGAGTGTTCAGCTGGTTTCACCTCACACAGCAACACTTCCCAGTGGAATTGGGCACACTGGACTTTTACCAGAGAGCCAACCAGCCCCAGTGGTGTTTCTGCATCCTCACCTCAGTGTTCAACACAGTGGATCTTTCTTGGAACTCCCTGTCTGAACTCCAGCTGCTGAAGTGAATTTTCATGATCTTTCTGAAGCAAATGACATGGAAGTGATCTCTAAAGAAAAGCTGAAACGATCCCTTCCTTTACAGATGTTCTCTCATTTCAAACTCAGAAACTCAAGCAATGTGTAAGAAATTTAGCAGCACTCAGCCTATAATTACAAAGTCCATAAAGTGAAGACAGATCAAGCTGTGTAAAAAAATATTTTACATTCTCACTTTAGATTCCCCAGAGCACTTAAATATTTCTGCTTTTGCTTTGAACACAGTGATAACCTAATTAGTATGACTGGATACCAACATAATATTCCTCAGTACATATCTGAGCCAGGATTTAAACTTTAGCATTTTTCCCCATGATTGCACTTATTCTTTCCAGCACAGCTCATAGATGAGCTCATTACACTGGCAGCCACTAGTTTATCATAGCAGAAAAATGCAAACCCACTGATTAATGTGTCTCGAAAGAAGTAATAAAAGATGTCAACAGTAAAGAAATATGCTCAAAATTTGACCTATTTTTCCCATTCACAGTTGTATATCCATATGTTCCTTACATTGCCCACAGCTTACCATTCCAAGATAACCCACCCCAGTAAATCTAAAACTCTGAAATGGTTCAAAGAAGCACAGAGCCTATACAATAGACTGCACAGTGGTTAAAAAGGGAAAGTTGGCTCTTCTTTGGTTTAGTGCGCAAGCAGCCAAAGCATCTCCACCTGAATGAAGGGGTCTGTCCCTCTGGCATCTGCTCTAGGAGACCAAATTACAACACAAAATTGCTAATTAACTTTGAAACAACTAAGATTTCATGACAGAGACACTTCAGCTGTGCTTGGCTCTTTTGTTCACTCACAGCAGTCAGAAGAAGCACATGATACAGTGAAAAAGTTCACACCTACTTGATGATTGCTTCATGGGAGCGATAGTTCTCACACAGCAGGATCCTGCATGGGAATTCTGCAGGGTAGTGCTCGTAGAGTCGGTCAAGCAAGGAAACATGAAGGTTTCTCTCCCTGGCAAATTCACTGTAGACAAAAGGACTGAGCTGTAATAGACACACACACACAAAGAAAATGTAACTAAATAGGTGGACTTGGAATTTCATGCTCCCAACATATGTATTTTGCATCAAACCAAAAATAAAACCTTCCTTTTACTGTACATTCATAGTTGGAAGACACAGACCACGGCTATTCCACAGAAATGCTCCTTCCTACCAGCAAAGTGACAATAGACCAGCATGGTCTTAAAGGAACAATAAAATATTCAATAACTATGCAAAGAGACCTTGTATTTAAGTTCAACACTCCAAACTGTGTTTAGAATGACTTTACACCATTATTCTGACAACCACTTTTACAATTAAGTTATTACCACAAATAGTACAGATCAGAAAATAAAGAATTTTTAATACTATTTTAAAAGTTAAATAGAAATGTTGTTGAAAAAACAGAAACCCAGTGACCTATTTTCTGTTACACTAAACTCCTACTGGGCTTGTTTAACAATAAAACCAGCATCTATTACAGTAGTAAAAATAGAACCAAAAATGATGAAAAACAGATTTTTAAAATACAATTTCAAAGTGTAGAAATAAATCCAATCTATTTTGTCATTCTGAATTCATATGATTCAGATTCTGAGTTTCACTTCAGCTAAATATTAGTTTCTGAAATTTAAATACTGGACACCTGATCGGGGATCTTCTGGAAGACCCTGAGCTATAGAGCAGCCTGGGACACACAAGCCCAGTCAAGACTTCATCCACCCAGTTGGGCTGATGAGATCAAGCCTGAAGTAAGAATTCCAAACTCTTGAGAAGCACTTTTGAGAGCAATATTCAAAAAGCACTGCCTCAGCCCTTGGCATTACTAATATCATGACTTTAAATGAGCCAGCAGTATTAAATCATAGGTGGCAACACCATTCTAAGTTTGTTACTGTACCAAAGCAAACATCCACTCTACTGCTACTGTGAGATGTGAAGAGAATTAAAGGCTAATCTATAAAAACAAATAAATCTGGCCTAAATCAATAAAGCAAGTAAAGCTGACTTTTCCAAGCATGCTTTCCTATGCCTACAGGCTGCAAAGTGACAGGCATAATCAGTGTTTCAAACTCTCCACACCAAGCAGCTCCCAGGCACTTTGTAGAAACATAAAAGCACTGGCTAGTTTCAGTTTCCCATTTTTCACTTGTTCAAATCTTCACCAGATTAGATGCTTCTAATAAAAATGTGAAGTTCTCTAAACCCTAATTCTCCATATTCTTGAATTCTTTTAAGAATCAACAGGGGAATACCAGTCATAAACTCCTGACTATAATAACTATCACCATATCTTACTCAAATAACATCCCTGGAATTCTCCTTGGCTTCCCCATCTATTATATGATTTGGTGCAGATAAACAAATATATAAATAAAAATATGATACATATGCACTTCATACTCAAAAATTCCATAGCTCTTACCTGCATGTGGTCTCCAGCCAAGACAATTCTTGTGTTTTTATTAGCTAATGCTAGAGGCATAATAGTTTCACACTCCATAGCTTGAGCAGCTTCATCTAACAGAATGTGTGTAAAAAACCCTGTAAAACAGAGATATCAGCAAATAAATGCAACTTGAAATATGATAAAATGAACACTGATACAAAACAAAAACTTGAACTTAACATTCTGTATTCTGACAGTAACCGAAACTAGAATAAAAAAAAATGTACGATTACACAAATTAATTCCTAGCAACTACTGAAAATTACATAAACAATTTTCAAACCCATCAAATGACCAACAGTGGTCACCTGGTTGCCAGTGACATCAGCAGGAGCAACCCAGGTCTGCCTCTTTCTTATGATACACATGAAATTAAACATGTGTTTTATCTGAGCCCTCCTTACACCAAGAGGAAATGTCTCTTGGCAGACCATCCTTCAAGAGGTTTCTCACATCTGAAAGTCATTTCACCACCATGAGACTTGAAGAGCTTTGTACAGTGACAATGACAAGGAATTCCTCATGTACTTGAGTCCTATTAACTATTTTATGTACTAAATTTCCCATTAAAATTGCACACAAACCTGAGCACTTTGCTGGTTATGGGCTTAAAGGAATGTTGGGGGGGAAAAAGGAACAGAAGTTGAAGGAAAATTTAAATTCAATCTTATGATAATATTGGACCAAAGGTTTGGTGGGAATCTATGCACTAAAGAACATGCACTTGAGAAAAAACTTGACCACTGTAGACTTATATTTTATGAAATCTAAATTCAGGATAAGTATAGAAGTGGTTTTATACATTGATGTCTGTGATATATTAAGGTTTAAAACAAAGTATTAGAGGACTTCGTGTACCATCCAATTAAGATTACATACATAAAAATGTAGCAATTTTCTTTGGAAAATATGAATTTCATACAGCTGCACCACATTGCTATGGCATGACTGTACACAGCTCGTTGCCAAACAAAGCAGCTATTTCTATCTAAAGACCCAAAAATATTTACCATAATTCCGTATTAATTTTCTCTGTTGCAACAAATGCTTAAATGTAGCCATATAAACCCAACCCTAACAACTTATGCAAAGAAATTCCATGTTTTCCAAAAAGCAGATGGATTTAATTTGGAGATCAGGAAAATAATAAACCCTAAGCAGCCTCTGCCCCAAAAAATCAGTCTAATATATTTCAGTTTAGAAAACAACCCTAAATGTATCATGTTAACAAAGACAGGGCTTGTATGTGTGGGAATTGTTTGCAAAGCTAAACAATTCACAAAACAAGGGAAAAAAGCTCTCTGTTATTTATGCTTACATGCTCCACTGAGTAATGACCTTAATGAGCATAATATTCAAAGTCAGAATCTCAAACAGACTTCTCCCTCTTGGATCTCAGAAACACCAGAACACAGATAGTACTGCTTCTTTATTAAATTTTTTTTAAAGAAGGAAAAAAAAAGAATAAGCAAAAGTTTAATTAGAATGCCAGCAGTTTACAGCTTTGTAATAAACATTTATTCATAAAAAAACAAAAGAGCATTTTAAGATTATCATTGTTTACTTTATTTTTTTAACAGTTCCAAGAACAGGGTAAGGAACCAACACTGGTAAGAGGAAGATACTTCTCAAGCTTGGATACTTCTTGTCTAGAAATTATCTTACCTGGTTCAAGATCCAGCTGACATAGATACTGTGATGTATTTAAAGTAACAACTACAACTCGTTGCTTAAGAATGTCTTCTTTCTGTGGCATCTGAAAGGTGGAATGTGTGCTTGAAATCAAACAATACTGATGCACAACTGGGTGAACAGTCTTTACCCAGCGATTTCGGAAATATACCCTAGGAAAGAAAAACGGGCTTATTTTCTATGAGGTTTGAACACAGCAACAGTCTAATATTTCAAATACGAATATTCTGTTTTCTGGTAAATAAACATCATCCTCAAGAAGCAAACATCACAACTGTGCAGAATTACATGCTAAAATGTTTTTGATTCACCTTTATTATTGCAGTGCAGTATTACATACACAGTTAGCAGGTTTTAATTCACATATAGAAATCTGTAAAGTCTTTGAACATTTATGTTCTGTGACCCTCACATCAATGCCTATTTCATTTTAAACTTAAAATAAAGTCATTTTAAAGAAATATTTCCTGATCTGAAATGTAACTATAGCCCAGAGCATGGAACTGACAGTGGGCTGCACATCTCACCCACTGCAGCTGATATTTGAAATATATTCAAATCCTGTTGTTCCTTTCACACATCCTGGGTGTTGTCTGAATTCTAAGAACCAAACATGAGTTGTATTCATCTTTTTATCATACAGGGTCATAACTTGATACACTGGATAAAAGAATGAGGGAACGGTGCCAGAAGTTTGGCTGGAGCCTAAAATATTAGGACACTGACTGGGCTTCAAGCATCCTTCGATGATACATAAAGGTCAATTTAACCACCATCCCATGGGATGGATCAGTGACGAGTTTTTCTCTGGAAGGGATGACATGTTACAGCCAGTTTAGCTAAATGGAAGAGAAACAGAGGACACAAAGGCTGTGCCTCAGAAAACAGGAGTACAAGTAACTCCACAGGGGTGAACAGAATGACTCCCAAACACATCCAAAGGAGCTGGATAAAAGTGCCCTGTGACACCTCCATCAGGTGTTCCTCAACACTATCATCTCTATCAAGAACTACAAAACTGAAGTAGAACCTTCAAACAACAAGAAATTCCTGTACAGATATTAAAGTTTGGAATTAAAGTTTTTCAGATTTATTTCCAAAGCAAATTAAGATGAAATTAATTAATTTCATTTCTAAATATGGGATTTAATGCTGTTCAGTTTATCTATTCATTATTTTATTTCTCCTGCACCCATAGTTCAAATCCCAAATCATTAATGAAGTGTTTGGAAAAGTGTAACTATGCACCTAACTGCAAAACATGACTGCACTGGCTGGACTCTGGATATCACATGTCCACCCTCATCTGAAAATTACAGCTGAGCTCCACATAATGTGAGAGAAACGAGTACTACGATTAGAATAAATTTGGTTTGTGAAGATACAATATCCATTTTGGACGAAATGAAATGCAAAGACACTTCGGTATCCTGAATGACTTTTTATCTGACAGCATAACCAACCCAAATCCACACCTGGAGACCACAGGTAACTCCAGGTAAAACTGGGTTCAGTGCAGGAGCAACCCCCACACTCCTGAGTCATTCTCAGAACAAGAGGCTTCTATTGTTACCCCCATGTATTTATTTGTTATCAGCTATCAAACGGATGAGCTTTATTTGATAAATTGTTATTACACTAAGTCATAGCCTAACAGCTACAACAAGGTAGTGGAACTGAGATCACCCTGCTCCACATATCCTCAGCTTTTGGGTGCTTCACTTTCCCAACCCTAACTGAGGTAATACCCACCATCTCACAGGAGTATTGTGAGCATTACTGAGTTTATTGGGAGTTTATGTTTGTAAAGCACTTTGAGATTCTTGGATGAAAGGTGCTATTGAAATGCAAAATATTATGGTTATTAGACATTATTATACCTTGCACTGTCTTTTATTACAAAAATTCAACTGTGGGTGACTCACAGATTGGCTGACAGCCTTTCAAACTGCATTGCTGCTTACCCATTAATTTCTTTTATTTTGATGTGAGATCAAAAAGGTATCCCAGAGCTATTATTCACCACTGGCATAAAAACACCTGACAGATGTGACTACTTCGAAAATGTCGTGATAGAAGTTAAGCCTCACTGAACAAGGACTTTCTTTCTCGGGTGCAACTCAGGCTAATAAAATCACCCATAATTTCATTATTAGGTGTTTTTTCCTCAAAGTTGGAAAAACCAATTACAAAAATGGGGTTTACCAGCTTAACACACATCATAACATTTCACCCTGCAACATGCCCTTAGCTTCTGATTAAACAGAAGACTAAACTTCTAAAATGTTTAGTCTTAAATCTGCATGAGCAGAGTCCCTTAACTCCAGCAGAGTCAGGCAGTTACTAAACACTCATTACTACCTACAACACATTTTATTATTATTTGGGTACAAAGTGGGCAAAAGCTGCAGCCACAGAACCCAAACCCAGCCACAGCTCACAAGAGAGATTTTCTCCTATCACATGCCTCATACCAAGACTTTAATTCTGGAGAAATGAAAACCTTGCAGGGTAAGGTTTACCCAAACCACAAGCAGTGAAATTACTGGCAAATACATGGAGCACTGCCTCAAAATGGAAATCCCAGAAGATTATAGATTAGGGACTCAATCTTCTGCAAATAAAGGCACTGAATACATCCACTGTACTTCATGCTTGGTTAACACGCATGGAATCTGCATGTCCTGTGGAAATTCAGCTCACCTTTATTTCTACATGTGGCATCTAGGTATCTACAACAGAAGCCTTAATTTCTGTGCATCTCCAGCCAATGAGCCGAAGAATGCAACAAGCTGTCAGCTGATCTGCCTGTGTTTCCATTGCCTTCCCAGCCATGACATCAAAAACGACATCTCCCCCAACTATTTCAACTAAGTGTCAGTCAAATCAAGTAGTTCCAGGCTGGGATTCCTTCTAGCCACTTAAAATACACTTGTAAAATTAAATAAAGGGGGAGTCTGGAGTCAGAACCTCTGAGGGAGGCTAAAAAGAGTTTCATTTGCATTCCTGCCCTTCAACAGCAACTTCCTTTTGTGACTCCTTACAACGGAGTGGGGACTAAACTTCAGTTCTTCCAAACTTCCCTGTTGTGAACTGGAAAACACTGACTCCTCCCAGTTCTCCACAGAAGTTCTCTTCCCAGTTCTCCAGGACTCTCTCCTTCAGGCTGTGCTCCAATAAACCCTTCTTGGCTAAATCCCAGCTCCTCAGCTTTTGTGCTGTCACTTCTCACCTGAAATCCCTCAAGTAAAAAGAGCATAGAAACTCAGAGGGAAAGGAATCTAGCAGGCTAATTTCATGTCTCTGTTAAGAGACCATTAAAAAAGAGAAATCTAACTAGTCCCAAGAAGCCTAAAAAAAATTTTAAAGCACCTGATTTCCCTCTTCCATTTCTTTAGATCCATCTCCAATGAGAGGCTCATTCTCACAAACAAATATGTTCTTTGGATGCAGAAAACATGTGAAGAACCTGTCCTACAACTTGAAAGTTCTCTTCCTTAATCCCTTTTTCTTTAAGGATGGATAAGATGGAAGCTAGAGTTTCAAGAATAAAGTAACTAGCAGAAGACTCATTTATTTTACAAACTAACATTTGATAAGATAAATTAATTCCATTTTCAGTACAAGAACTCATTTGGAAAAAAGGGCAATGGTCTTTTAAAAACTGCTGGGGGTTTTTGGTCTGGGTTGCTGTTTGCTTTCTTTTTTAATTCAACTCTGGCTCCTATGGATCATTTTTTATAACCTGGATAATTCTTAGCTAGCAGCCACATATTGAAGCTACCTGGTTCCAGGATATATGCAAGACTTACACATGTATGTTATGATCAAAGTACTAAAAAAATCAACTGAAGGGGTTTCAGTGAGATATTTTCAACAGAATCAACTTATTTTTTGACACTGCTGAACTGACAGTCAGCAAGCACATGCTTAGGAATAAATTAAAATACTCAATATATAGATAAAGGCTGTATCAACCTCTTTCCTTTTCCCTTAAGTATTACATACAAAATCAGTGTATGGAAACAACTAAATCTGAAATATGCAAGTAAAATAATACCAAATTAATATTAAAATAATACCTCAACCACTGCCCAGAAACATACAGAGGAATTGCTGCTATCTGCTTCCTGGAGTTTTTAGGAGAGGGTAGTAATCTGAATTCTCCTGCTACAGTGCTCTCCTACCTCAGCACCCACCCCCAGAAGGTTCTAGCAGCTGAGGGAGACAGGCACGTCCACAGAGAAAAAGAATATACAAATTAGGAGCCAACTACTCCCTCTTACAGCTCTGACTCACCATCTAAAGGTGCCTGGCTGCTCCTGCACACTAAAAAATTAAGTGTCTCACCATCAAACAGAAGCACTTAATCAAGGCTCTCTCCTCCCAGCTGTAGCTTGGGTTTGGGTTTCATTCCTTCAGAAACATTTCTGAATTCATTTACGTAAGTATATGAAATTGTTTTAGTGTCAAGTTTCCCCAGTAAAAGACAAGTTTTGGAGTGTGCCCCTAATACAGTTGACTCATCTAATCAAACCCAGGGGCACAGTTTTTTTTCTGGGTAATAATTTGTTTATGGGCATCAGGACTATGAGAATTTGGCCTTCAGGCTTAACTGCTTTTCATTTAGGTGCAGAACTTAGATTTAACATAAATTCTCAGTGTTCATTCTGACTTTGCATTTTCCAAAGGGCATAGAAAGTTATTTTATTAAGAAAAAATACAAATTTATAACATGATATTTAAACAAAAAACCCCACAAACTCTACTTCTCAAACTTTTACGTCACATCACTGGACAGGATAATTTATTTAGTGTACATCTTACCTACAGAAATACCTACACGGTTTTCAGTACAAAATGTTAAATAATTTAGCTTTCCTTCTTTAAAGACAACATAAATATTATAAAATATTATGCTGCTCCCCACTAAGCCAACTCATCACTTGTAGAGTAAATAAGGGATAAAATCTACAGCTAAGTGTTCAGTTATTTAGAAACACAACAAATTCTGCACGCAGTGCATCTACCTTTAATAATTAACTGCTTTCACTCCACTTGATGTTTCCTTTAAAATACTACAAGAGGCTCAGATCACCCTGTTTAACCTAACAGTAATGATTTTCATTTGAAAATACACCTTTACTACAGTCAAGAAGGGAGGTACATCCATAATTAATTTTGAGTTGGGAGTCTCACACAACTCCAGTTCTGATTCAGAAAAATTGACCTTTAACTCCTTCCAGAGCAGGTTACATGCACTTTGTGCTCAAACAATAATTATATGTCAGATTTTTTACTTGAACCATACATACTTGTGGATCTGTTAATATATCTATCCAGCTCCAGAGGTGCCTCCACTTCCTTAAACCTCAATTTTTTTCTAGAGGTGTCCTGACTATTTGAACAGCATCAGACAATCTACAGCAGCCCTTTCTGAAGACTTCATAACAAATACTACAACAATTGAATTCAAACATTCCGTGACTTTTAACTTAACTGTGCTATGATTTTCTTGGCAAATACACATATAAATTTTAACCATAAGAAAAATACCACTTTTTATGTTTTTCATATTTCTGAGACTGGACTACACAGTTGAAAACAAGGTAGCAAAAGCCTGGCAACAATAGAACTGTACTTAACTCCTTGCACTGTTAAATCACACTTCAATATTCGCAGAAGAGCCGATTACACACATTCTTTTCCCTTCAGAAAATTAAGACTCCATAATGTTTTTCATCCCAAAGTGCTTTACAAATCACCTTAAGACAGTCTGTGTTAAAACACAACCAGATCAAAGGTATCTTTTCAAAAATATGCTGCATTCTTTCCCTTGGCCAGATCCTCAGTGTCCATAAAATGTCACATGGCAACTAAAGTCAACAGACCTAAGAGAATTTACACCTGTTGCAAATGTAGCCCTTTCACATAACTTCATTGGCTTTACTGACATTGCATAAAATATAAGTCCAGGATGGCTTTTAATAGCTAGCAAGTAAACACAGAGTCATTTTCTTAGTAATATTATAAATTCACCCACCGGCATTCAGAAAATGATGCCCATAATTTAAAAAAAATTATATATATATACCAAGTTAGCAGTATAAAGTATACATTGTGATTACTGAGCAAAATGTTCCCAGGAGCAGATAAATCCTTCTTAACTATTTCCTATTTTCATATTACCCTCCTTGCTCTTAAGATTACATTTCTTTTTTTTTTCCTTAACTAATTTCCCCAAAACACCCATGGTAAGTACATGTCAACATATACATATATACAATCACCTCAAATTGACTTATCAGAAGAGGCCAAACTACTTTCACTACTTTCTCTAAATATGTAGCTCCTATGACATCAAAATATTTCTCCAAGAAGCCAGGTGGGGAGCCCCAGTTTCCAAATCAGCCTTGTAAATATAAGTCAAAATTTTCAGAAATTGAAATACAATTAAAGTTCATTTTATCATAGTAGCTTTTAGAGGAGCATATCAAAAGCTTGCTCATTAGGAAAGACACATTCATCAACAGAATAATAAAAGCTTAAAAAAGGATGTCTTTATTTTTATTTAACAAATGACCCAAAATTATGTTACAGTATTTCACGTTCCTTTTAGGCTGTTTTTAAAAGAACTGCTGGCAATGCCAATATGCTTTTATGTTTTAGAATTTCTTTAACCGTTTTTTATAGACACCTTTTCTTAAGAATAGTATTTTATAGATACATAATAAGCCTTAAAAAATACCTGAGAGGTCTTGCCTGGGGATTGCCTGCTTCTACATATGGATGTAAATAATCCTTTATGTAGAGATCAGCAGCACTATTAGAATGGGTGCAAATGAGAATCCTGCTGGAATAAATGGATGCAAATAAAAAAGCAATGAAGAAACAGAAAACAATTCAAAGCAGTAGAATACAAAAAAAAGGAAACAATGGCCATCTTCCTGCACATTCCTCTTCATGAAACTACTCCCTAACCCACTGCTCTTCCCATGATCCAGCCCTCAACTCAAATCCTCCAGTTATCAGCCATCAAACACTTTTTCAATAATCATTTTGTAATTACTAATCTAGACTTCATTTCAAAGAACAGCTTTTGTTATCTACCATGCTGCAAAACTCCCCATGCCGAGCAAATTACAGCCATTCTATGTAACTTCCATTTTAATTAGTTTTGTTCTAAATGGCAAATACAGGCTAAGATTGTAAAATTACTTTGTCATCCCAAACGATGACGGGTGGCGTGGCTTTGTTTGTTTCTAAGATGGGTGGAAATTCTGTATTTCTACCTTTCACTTGAATTTAAGCAAAAAATCACATCCTCTCTGCTAGTGTAGTCCTGCTCTGTGTTCAGTGCCCCCTCTCACCTGGTGTCCTGCTGTTGGAGGATGTGCTTGACTGCCTGAGCCAGAGTGAAGGTTTTTCCTGTCCCATAGGGACCGATGATAAGAACAGGAGGCAGTTGTATGGAGAGTGGGGTGGTGATAGCCAGAACAGCCTCTTTCTGCTTTGCATTTAGCCGAGGGTCCAACTGCTCATCCCATTGTCTGTGCAAAAGGAGGCCACAGAGGTTAAAAACAGAAGCTTTCACAATCCACTGTCAGGCAGAAATTAAATGAGGGAAGATTTCAAAAGCATTAAAGAGCCTTTACAGAGCTGCTGTATGGCTCGTGTCACTGAGGCACATGAAACAAATCAACAAAACAATCACATGCTTTAATCATTTGGTATTTACAATAAATCAGTTGGGTTGTTTTTTTTTTTTCAACCTATTCTCAATTTACATCATCCCACCTAACAATAATTAACCTGCAGAGCACACATTTTAGAAGAAGGACATACTGCACCATCCCCTGATAATAAAAGCAAGTAAACATACAATGATTTTCTACTATTATCATGCAAAATATTAGTTACATTAGTTATGTTTCTTCCCTGCATTTACATTGTCAGCTTTAAAAGTCAACAGTTACACAACCCCGGGGCTTGGTAGAAGCTATCTACAATCAAATTTAAAAACTACTGGCTACTAATTAACTACAAACTTCTCTTTACTTTTTTTTTTTTTTTAAGATCACCAGGGCACATACCTCTAATGGGAAAGCACTCTGAAAAAAAAGGATTTTTGTTGTAAGCAGCCTAGTGATGCCAGGATTGGGAGGAAGATGCTTTCAGAAAATTCTTGACAGAGTTTTTAGTATTCCCACTGACAGATTTAAAAGTAGACATGCATAGTAAAAAACACCTGTCACTGCTGCACATATGGCCATACTTTAGTAATGTGATCTGCTTTGGTACAAGCACCACACTACTTACAGACTGGGAAAGTTTCTGTTCTGTAGTAGTTTGCAACAGGGAGCAAGATCAAGAGGGAGTAGACTGAATTCCTAACTTTTAAGATGCCTATGAACAACAAGCTAGCAAGAGACTAAGAAACACTGGAAAGGAACAGGGACATAAAACAGAAGAAAAACGAGGAAGACAGTTTGGAGCTAGTTTTGATTCTTAAGGAACGACAAATCAAACCACCAGATGGAACTGACTTTAAACTGAACTACAATCATTATGTATATTATTTATGTATACAAAAAATACAAAACATTATACCAACATATCAACTGCAACTGATATGTACATAGAAGATAAAGTTCTATCCTATTTGACTTACCTCCTTTTTATTGAAATCACTACTTACTTCCAAACTATTCTTAAACACTATTTCCTTGTAAGACTCACTCAAAACCTAATTAAGTCAGTGAACAGATTGTCACTGACCTCCATTAGCTTTGTAGTGTAACTCTATACAGAACCTATTTCCTTCTTCCTCTCAGTACTGTCAAAGCTCTGATGCACACAGTGATCATCCCATCCAGAACACTGATCCCACTCTTTTATTGGATCTGTTCTTCTCACAATTCCAGAGACAAACTACAATTTTTCCAGTTTTTTGTCTTACAGTATCTCACTGTGTCAGCTTTCTGACAGATCACTGTCCTTTTAATCCCTGGGCTATCTCCTGATTTGTCCTGCATCACAATCACACTCCTAATTCTCACCTTCAAGACCCCCCACGACTCTTCCCAGGCTGAACAGACTGCCAGTTCCACATTCCTCTCATTTCCCTGGTCTCCAAGCACAGAAACCTCATGCCTCTTTTATCAAGAGCAAGAATACTGACCATATTCCCTGAGCCACACAGCCTCACATTTCTCTTCCCTAAGCTTCTTCTTCCAGAAAAACTATTTTCACTGCATCGCTGCATCAGCCTTAAGTTTCTTCAGAAGTATTTATATGACATAGGGGTTTATCATTTCATAAAGGAAACTGTGAGACGTATAGAAAGAATCTCTGGGCTGCTTGCAAGAGCAGGGCTGGTCCTTCAAGAATCATTCCCACACCTTCCATAACCGCACCCTCTGGGATATGTCCAAATCTGGGCTCACTGAAGCTCAAGAAGTACTGATGGATTAGCCCTTGCAAACAGGACTCTGCACGCTTGGGATCCTGCACAGCAAACTCTTGGAACTGGCACTTCCATTCCTATAAGGTATCATGTTTTCAGAAGAGGATGGCAGCACAGTAATTAACAGCAGCAGGTTTGTTTTCTGCAGCCACAGTAGAACTGTGATGCCTCCAAGCCCCAAGCTCAGCCCCAGGGAAAACCACTCAGCAGCTTCTGGCCCTGGGAGGATCATTCCTCTTGTTTTATTTAGCACAGCTCCACTCCCTCCTCTGAACCCCTCACCATTAATGAGGAGCACGGCTTGTTTCCCGTTCAAGGACAGATTTCAGCCATCTGCTCTGAGAAATTCAGTGCTGCATCACCACCCAATCTTTGATATTAAAGTGTTTGTGTTCGTGTACCTGTTGGGACTCCAGGGTATGGTGGGAGTCATGCTGACATCTGGAAACAAAATGCTGTTGTCCTTAATCCTGTCCAAGGCATAATGCATTTCACAGAGGGGTAAGCGGTTCAACTGGAACTGAAGCTCAACCTGCAGAACAAACGAATTAATAAATGGAGAGGTGAACAAAAAGGATTTATTTAGAAAATGCTCATTAGACTTTGCTGTACATGATACATTTTTATCTTCCTGCAGACCACTGGCTCTCAAAAGAAAACAGCAACAGCATTCAATCCAAAGATCTATGATAAAATTAACTTGCTAATTTTTTTTTGTTTTGCATCTAAGATAAATACAGCATTTTTTCTAATTTAATTGTGTTGTTTGACTTTCTAGATTAGATTCCACTTTCTGAAAAAAATTCAAGGGAAAGCATTCTTGGAACTGTTTTTTTAATACAAAAAACACTTCTGGAAAATATTATTGACCTAAAACATTATTTTTACAAAAACAAGCTTTCATCTCTTATTGTAAGAACAACCTCAAAAAAATGTCAGGCCAGAAATTTTACCAGATAAACAGATGATATAAATCAGATGTGTGACCAGCAAAGATAAACCCCAAACACTATTTCCAGTCAAACACTGAAATAGAGTAACCTGTCATTTTTGTTCAATTATTATAACTCTCCAAAAGTTCATTTCTAACAATCAGCTGCTTACCAATACATTCTTGGTTTTGGTCTCTCAATTACACGTGTTTTAATGCTAGTAAATAAAAGATATTGCCAACATAAATTCTGGTACAAAGCCAGAAACATCACAGAGAGCACTTAACATTCCCGATTCAATTCAGAATGGACCAATACATAGTGAAAGTAGTTGACACATACACACACTGAAAGGGTAAAGAGAAAAATACAATCTAAATTTGAACAAGGGATAAAAGCAGCTCCTGGGGAAATCATCATAAAAACAGTTCACTCAGATTATCATTTACACATATTTAAATTTGCAATTGTTAATCTCTCCAGAAACAAATGAATCTGATCAGAGCATTATGCTGAAGAACTCCACGTTCACAACACAGAAGCCTTTAGACAAAATTTGACACACATCTGCACTAATAAAAACCCACATAAAAACACCAAAAGCTGCTGAAGAATTTCAAGTGACTAATACACATTTTTAGATTTTTTCCAAAGAACTGCTGTCACTATATATTTATGTATTTACTGTGCTACAAGTCTAATAAGCATTTTTGATTAAATGGGAGTAAATCAGTCCCTTTCTGAGACTTACAATAAGTGTGTTACATGTTACAAACAGCAGCCACATTACTGCAACCTGTCTGGAATAGCACCCCTCATTTACCTGGAAATATCAATTATTTTACAATTTCTATGCCCATCTGCACCGAGAGATTTCACAACCACCTTACAGAAGCTGGTTCTGTCCTACCAATTAGGAGATGAGAAGAACAGAAACAGAGCAAAGATGAGCTGAATCTGGTCCGTCCCAACTGAAGGTCCAGCCCCAATGTCCTCCCAGAGAAAAGCCATGGAGGTGTCAGTCATTCCAAATGTAACCCCATGCATGGTCTCAGATCTACTAATTTTCTCCTCTAGCATTCACTGATTCACTGTTAGTCTGCTCTTACTCAATCACACTTTAATCTCTTGGTAATTAGTGCTACCAACCAGAAAGTTCAACAAACACAAAGCAATACTAGAATATACTTTTATAATTTTTTTTGACAACTTAGCAAAAAACCTTAAAAAGTCCTTGTCAGTTAAAAAGGAAGGATGAAAGGAAGGAAAAGAAAAGTGATCCCTTCTCTTTCAAAGCCATATAAACTTCTCCCAGGAACCTTCTCCTATGGAGGAGAATTCCTCATATAGAGGAATAATTTATCCTTCTAGATTTAACTACTTCTTGTACCTGACACTCCTTCATCTGCCTACAAAGCCCCTTCCTACCACAGGCATCACACTGGTGCACCAGTAATGTTTACTACTTGCAGATCTCCTTCAAAAGGCTTTGTAAATTAGCATTTTCTTTTTCCTACTCTTATTTCAGTATTACAGTGTTCATATCATTAAGGAGCATGTAAAATCATCACTAGCTTTGCTGTAAATAAACAATGTTTGCTTGTATCCCTGTAGAGTGTAGCCATTAACTTTCCATCTCTGGCAGATATAAAGACATTAAATATTCATCTTGACTATCACATTTTACAGCAAGATGTACAACCATAAGTCTGAAGACAAGGGCAGTAACAAATCTGACAACGTTAAGCATGGAACTCACTGAGGTGTGTGTAACTGCTAGGAAAACTTTTTTTAAATAGGACACATAAAAATTCAAGAATTATTTTTCCCCACCGTGAAGTTTGTGCTACCTAGCCCCTCAGTCCATGCTCTGGCACTGGTCAGGAGTGACAGCACAGCTCATCCTGCCCAAGGGGCAGCTCGAGCTCCTTCCCAAGCTCTGTCCTACCCATCCCTACTAAGTGCTGATTGGTCCCCCAACCACATCCTGCAGATGTTGGGAAAGACTGCCACTCAAATGGCAATGGTCCCAAACTCGTGGTTTGATCTATCTGGGCAAAGTATCTTTGCCCAGACAGACCCCAGGCTGACGAAAGACCACACAATGCAACGAGGGTAATTTAAATGCAGAAAAACTGTGATGCTCATCTGGGTGACACTTTTAACAGCCCCTTCTGGGAGTCCAAGCAAGGTGCCTGGCATTAAATACCTATTATCTACCTGCATTCACCCCTTTCTTAACAGCTTGTGATTTGTTTTGTTTTAAATGCTGCTTGGATGGAATCTAATAGCTCTATTTGCTGTTGCAGAGTACTGAATGAGGCCATCTGGGAAGGAGAGGGACGTAACCTGCTTTAATATACATTCCACAATCAGAAAACAGTGGGAAAGGAAGTTAATCCATTGCCAGGTTCACAGAGCAAGACACAGAACAGAGGAACCACTCCAAAAATAAAAGAGTGGCAGCAGCCATGGTGCTTTAAAGTTCACTCCACCCCACCTTTATGAATGGTTTACTTGATAAAAGCAGAATTGTGTGTTTATTAGAGTTTAACCAGAACAGCACGTGAACAAGGCACCACCAAGTTTCTGTGACTAATTATAAGAGAAAAAGGAAAGAAACCACCCAACTTATCCAAAATCCACCGAAATCAAAGCAGTTATCAGTTTGAGAATCACATA
Organism: Corvus moneduloides; assembly: GCF_009650955.1. NCBI lineage: Eukaryota > Metazoa > Chordata > Aves > Passeriformes > Corvidae > Corvus > Corvus moneduloides. The sequence goes on from NC_045494.1 coordinate 3,488,876, forward strand.
CAGAATATCAACTCTACTGAAGAGAGCAGCAAAATCTCCAGCACCTTTAACAAAAACTCCGTACATCCAAATTACAACCTCCTCAGTTCTAACCTGAGGATCGCTTTCCAAAATTTCAATTAATACGTCATCATAAAAAATTTCCTCACAATTAAAATTCATTCAAATATAGGTAATGCTTTAAGAATCTGACCACCAGTTCAATGACACATGTATGAAGTACTAAATGATTTTACAAACAACTTTAGGACCTGATTTCTAATGCAGAATAGATCTGCTGCCTCAGGCCAAGATTTGTAAGACACTCAAGGGAAAATTAGCCAGTTCCTGGAGCCCCAGCTCATTTGGCATTCCAGTCAAGTTTCCAATAGAATCAATTAGTAAGTTTAATTATCGTTTTAAGAAAACAAACACAAAACCAAGAGCTCAGAACAACATAAGTCTTCCCAGACCAATTACTGATGTTAAATTAAGACATTAGAATTCTTGCGTATGTTTCCCCCAAACAAAATAAATGGGAAGAGATAAACCTTTGGTGAAAATGCATTCATTCCAGGCAACTCCAGAGACATTAATCTGAGGTTATTTCTGTTTGGTAACAAGATCAACTATGGAGCCAAAGCAAACACAAGGCAAAGAGTTCTGACACCACAACCACCTCCACCCAGACCTACCTGCATTTCACAATCGGCCCGGAGATTCAGCTCCTCACAGCATTCCCTGGATACCCTCAAGAAGATATAATCCTTTGTCTTCTCCTCGATAGCCGCTTCATAAACCTTCTCTTTGGTTCCTTGGGTCTGTGCTGACTTTTCTTTAGTGACAGGCAATAAATAAACAGCATTGACTTTGGTCATCACCAGCCGTCCAGCCAAAGTGTCCTCAGAAAGCGTCTCAGTGAGCTTAAAGCGGCCAAAAAGTTGTCCATTTTGGGCGTATTTTGCACCTCCAGAAACACCAGTGAGCATGAAGCTTGCTACAATCTGCAACTGCACTTTTATGTTGAACCTAAGTGAGAAAGCATCGAGTCAGTGTGCAAAAATGCTCTCAAGATTCTGAAATTTCAGGCGTTCAGAGTGAAGATTCACTTCATTAATTAATCTTTAAGTATAAACAAGTACGGTCAAACTGACGCTTCGTAAGTATGCAGCTGTCAAATATCCACACTTTTTCCTTTTTACTGTAGCCCATAAAGTATGTATTTAAAAGGATGAAGTTTTAAAAAAGAACCCTCACAAGAGAGAAACAAATACTAGATACCAAAAAAAGTTTAGTGTGAATAAATTACATGTCCCAAAGCAGTAAAAATTTCTATTTAAATAGTCTGTAATCTTATGCTAGGTATGCAAGGAGAGACAGGCAGGCAAAGAACAGAGCAAGATTCCTATTTATCCCATCTGTATCTTCCAGGCTGCACACCAAAGAGGGCAATCTCCATCTTAAAAGGTAAATGGTATTATACCTATAATTCAGAGGGATTGATTAAAATGTGTTGAAACAAATCAGATTGTAGGCATTAAAATGATATAATTTTATTTGAAATGAGGGGCACCACAGGTTCAGCCCTATAAACCATCTATCCACAGAACTCCTATTAGCAGCAGCTTCCTCCTGTAATCAGTGATGTAACAAATTCATCCTTTGCAGTTATCATTTTCCAGAAGTCACATGCACAACACATTAAAGTGACTTATTATCACACTTTATTGACCTCTCACCAATACAAAGTAATCTCTTCTTAGTGTGTTGGGGTTTTTTAAACAGATTGCTTCAACCTGGTTTTAAAAGAACAAAGGAGGAAAAAAGTCTGACACAGTAACAATATTCAGTTCTTTTCTCATCAGCAAGTTTTTCCTAAATTTGCAACAAATTACAGAAAAAAAGTAAAACCCATTCACAAATGAAATAAAAACTCTTGGGAAAATACATTTTTTTCTTGTAATACTTTTCATACTCATACTGGTTTTATTTGATCTGTTCTTCTTATAATTTCTATTTTAACCTAATAAACTGGTAATTGATCATTTAAGCCCTGCAGTATCAATAATCATAAGCCTCTAACAATAAAATCCAACATTTTGGCTTGCTTGGTAATTAAACATCTACCAAACCAATCAAATACATTTTTTCAGATCTGGCAAATCACGAATCTTGCACAAAAACTGCAAGTTTGCCCCCATGCGGTAACAGGTGCTTCTTTACAGAATATGGGCATTGTCAGAGCCGAATTTCCCAGTCCTCCACTCTCCAAAAGCAAGGGAAGTTTTCTTGCCTAAGAGGGATCTGTTTGGTCCATCACTGACCACAAATGTTACTGCACAAGCTACAGTGAAAGCATTCACCCAATCTTTCCCATTTCCACATGGGCCAATAAAAAATCCATAACAAAAAACAAGCTTTCTCCTATTCAAGTGCTGCACTATTCCAAAGAAGCTATCAGCAAGTCAGCAACATCTGAAACAGGTCATATCTCCTTGTTAAAATACCATATAAAACATTTAACTGAGAAACAAGGGCTGGGAATTCTTACCGAGATACAATCCTTTGCTATTGTGAATTTATTTTGCTGAAACTTCCCTGAAGTTGATTCCTATGCTGCTGAATGTGTATCAGCTGAAATTCAGATTTATAAAAACGTGCTGCAAAACAGTTTTACTGCATTTCTGAGATAACGCACAGGTTAGTGTTTTCATAAATGACTGAACTGCATCTGCTGCACTAAAGGGAATCTCAAGTTTAGATTATCAAGCAATTTCCATTGAGCAAGCTGACACCTTCTGGCAAGCTACAAAACTACAGAATCCTCTCAGGATTTGATTTTTAAAAAATCAGAAGTTGCTTCTTTCATCCATTTCTCACCCTTGCTTTGCAGGGTTAGACAAAATAAGGTTTTCAGTCAGGCTTATAAAAAACAAACAAAAAAATCTTTTATTTCTTCCTAAGCACTGCAAATGCCAACCTACCTGCAGTGTTTGTGAAGCAGCTATAAGAAAATCTGTTGTTCATATTTAAAACCACAGAATAATTATGAAGAATGACTTCATAAATCATTAATCATCCAGTACCAATGCAAAAAATAAATTCCCCAAAGGCAAATAAACCCATCCTGGCCAAAGCCCCAGGTGCCACTTTGCAAAAGCACATTCAGCACATTTGTTCTGACACCGACACCTGCAGGGATCAGGGTGTGCAGTGGGACACCTGCCTGGGGAGTGATCAATGGAAGACACAGTAATGACAAAAGCAAATTTATTTTCCATCAGAGCCAGCATTTGACACATTCACAGCCTTGAGGATAAATCTGCTCTGTAATTCTGGGCGCACGGAAGGAGCTGTCTGTCACCTCACACACTTAAATGTTCATACAAGAAAATGTTCTAGTCACTCTAGCAAGTATATATTGCTTTTCTCTTCAATATGCAAGAGAGAAAGGAAGAGTTTTAAAACCATGAACAGCTATTAACACTCTCCAAAACCAAACTACTATCAAGATTGGAACACTGCTTTGCTTTTCCTCAAAAACAGTGTGTTTGTACTTGGAAATTCAACAGCAGTGACTCCCTTATTAGTCTATTTTGTGATACTCATGTGTAGCAACTTGTATAAATGCCTCTTGAAATAGTAAAATAAACAAGATTTAAAAGTAAGGTTCTCTTGAGACTATCCAGAACTCCCTTATAACTGAATTCAAGACACTTAAGAGCCACTGCAACTTTCACCCAATACTGTCCAGTTCCATTCAGGTGATTCCACATAAAGTCTGTAACAGCACTTTCCTAGAAAGTGGGAAATCATCAACATTCTGAAAAACCAAGGATCCACTTCAATCTGAGCTGCAGACACTCGTGTTACTCCAGTGTTGTCAGAAGAGACCACGCTGACAATCCTACTCCTTTTACAATGTACATTCACAAACCCTTTTAAAAGTGCAACAGCTCATCAACAGTCACTCATGGCACCACTTCAGAGGTGTTAGAACCCACTTGCATCTGGATTTCTCAGCCCATTTTTAGGCTTGCAACCCTGACACTTCACTAGAGAATACCAAGTGTGTGATCTTAGCCACAGAGGAGTGAAACGTCTGCTGGTTTGAGCCTTGTTGCAATGAAGTGGGTCAGCTACAAGATCAAAAGAATATTTCTGTCATCAACACTATCAAAACAGAAGATTTCAAGAACATTATTAACACTTACTTATAACTTATCAAGCAATAAATTACTGCTGCACCAAATAGTCCAAAGGGGAAGCATTACATACAGGATACAATTATTTTTCTTTCATTTCTCCAGGTTTACTGCTCTTTGGTTTCCTATGAGGCATGAGAGTGCAAATCTCCAGGTGAAAATCCACTCGGTAAAAATACTGCTCATGTTTTGATGATATTTCATAATATTTACTTTAAATCCACTTTTTTCTCAAAAGGCCTTAGAAGAGTCAACCTGTTTATAAATATGCATGATGGAGAATATTTCTGTACGCTGGAAACAGTGTTCAAGCATGATTCCTCCATATGTTAGACTCCAGCTCAAGAGCAGAGTGCAGCAGTGATAAAAGATAAGAAACAGTTCAAATACTGCCCTTCAGCTGCAATTTAAAAAATAAATTGAACCATTTTTCTGGTTTAAAAGCATTAAAAATACAAGACTCATAGTATTTTTTTTTCTAAGTTCTAGAGGGTTGGTTCAATTGAACCTCTATAGCTCCAGGAACAGTTCTTCATCTTAAAAAAGACTTCCTGATTTGGAACTTTCAGTAATTGATAGAACTGAATTTGCTACCAAATTAGGCTAAAAGGATGTTGTATCTTTTAGACTTTCCATTCTGAGCAGTGCCAACACTTTAAAACTCTTTAGTACCACATGAATGCAGGAAAAATTTTTGATCACGAATATTAAACTACAGAAAAAAAGTCCACGTGAAGGTCTGTAAGTGGGAATTTCACATCTTCTTCCTAAATCCATATTTTTCAAGCATCTACACCAGTTGGGTAATATGTACGTAACACCTAAAGACACAACAAACCAAACAATGTATATTATATGCCTTTTATTAGGAACTTTTATTCAGAAACTGGGTGTCAACCTATTTAGGAAATAAATAAAAGTCAGCTGCCACATCATCACAAGATCAGTCTGATCCACCCGCAATTCAACTCTTTATACAAAGATTTTACATATTCCTTTTCTATAACCTACTTTCACACAGGAACAAAAACATAACTATTATTAATATATTTTTGTACAGACGGACAAAAAACTAGAAACAAAAATAATTAACAAAACCATGTACAACAGCTGCTTAGTGCCTGCAACTGTAAGCACAGACTGATACACAGTTTGTTTTCAATGAAGTAGCAGTAATTTATATTTGTCAAGTGCTAGTGACCTTTACCAAACAGTACTATTCCCTGCTTTGTTCAGGTTCAGTTCAAACAAACAGGAAGCCTCAGTATCTTAAAGAAGCAGGTAGGTTTAACGAAAAAAGCTGTCACCCCCATTTTAATAGGAATATTTTTATAAAGGAATCACTTACTTGCTAACTTCCTTATACTGTGCTATTTCCTCAATATAAAGGAGGTCATGGAGCCGTGACTGATAGTTGGTCTTGGTCAATGATTTGTCCAGGACAGATTGTGTGAACAGCTGGTCAGCAGACAGAGGGATTTGGTATCTGGTGAGAAGGCTCTTCTCCAATTCAGTAGTTTCATTAGGCTCAAACTCTACAATAGTCTTAGATGTGGAATCCCAGCGCTTGGCTGTGGTCAGGAGCTGTTGCCGTGCGTGCATCAGGTATTCAAGGTCTGCGTGGACAGACAGAACAGGGAAGGTGTGGTTTGTTTTTACAAACCCCAGGTGGTTTGGTTTGATTTCAAAAAAAAAAAAACAAAACAATCCAACAAAACCCACTAGTAAAACCAATCTCCTGAAAAACAATGAACTAAACACAGGCAGGAGTCTCCTCTGCCCACAGCACCTTTAGGAAGTCATTGCTGGTACTTACCATCCCTACTTTTCAGGTGTGCACAGAGAGCAAGCAGGCTCTCCAAGAGTAACAGAAAATAAAACATTCTATAGATAGCAAATAGAATTAATAAAGACAAGCAAAGAAAGCACTTTTAACAATCACCAACAGCTTTGAAGGACTTGGCACCACAATACACTTTAAAACTCAACTGCAACATCCCCTCATTTCGAAAACATTAAATAGTGAGGAACCCTAAAACATATATTATAAAATTTAGAAGGTCATCAAAACAAGTCGATAAACCAGCTGGTAAGGAATCATCGCATTTGCAACACTGTGAAAGCCTTTTAAAAAATTCTCCAGCCCCCGAATCTGTGTGTGGTACAGACAGTTACATAAAGTAGCTAAAGCTACTTTACTAAGCAGAACTTAGGAAATGTAACCTAAGATGATATAACATTAGAAAATTAAAAGGAAATTAATTTTTCAGTATATCCTGATTTCAGGGACCACATAGTTTAGATGAGAAGACCAAGCACTTGTCTACAGCCACCTAAAATATACCCATTAATACCACAAAACCACTATGACAACAGTGAATCAGTTAACAGAATTGCAGTTAAATTGCAGAGCTGAAAATATTTGGCATTTATAGTCAAGCTATGCTATATTAATATATAATCTCTGAGTAAGATTTAACATAGGTATCCAGGATATCACACCAACGCTGAAAATGTGCAAAAAAGACATTTTCAAATTCAAATTAAATGCTTAACATCATCTTGACTGTCTTTAGACTAAATAAGAAAAAAACTCCAGCATTTTAGCAGAAGAAATCTCCATTCGGCTTGACTATGACTACAGGAACATGGCTTGTGTTACTCACTGATCTCATGTGTTCACTAAGAAGACACATTTAAATATATCCCTCAAGCCTGAACCATACCAGTCGCTACAGTTGTATGGCAAGAAAAAGTCCAAGTTTATGTGGTTTGTGTGTCTGAAATAACATCGCCACAAATGAAGCTTTCTCTGGTACAAATCACACCTCAGATGCCAAAAGCTCAGTAATTATGCTGGGACTGACTCCTTGCTTAAGCCATTTAATTCGCAGCACTGGAGAGGCTCTCCCTGGAAGCCTGACATAAACAGTTCCTGGCACAGATTGCACACACACAGTGACACTTTCTTAAAGAGCAGTTAGTACATAATCAGTGCACAGAAGACTTTGTACAGCTCCCTTTTTCTGCTGTAAATAAAGATTTCAAAATGCAGAATACAGGCTCCTCCATTAAAATACTTTAATGTTGACCTTTCATTCCTGCCTTAACATCCAGACAGGGCCCTGAATTACATGCAAATGTAGAAACATCGGGCATCTTTCTGTTAGAAAAGCACTTCCACAATATCTCAATCTATATATACCAAAAAGTAAAAGAAACAATGGAACTGGACACAGATCCAATGCAGTTATCCCTTTCCCTTTCCTATTACACACCTCTTAGATTACACAGCAAAAAGCCCAGGATTCTGTACTTAAAATTATCTGTAAAACTCTTAACACCTTTCCATCGGAAATAAGCATTAGTGATGACCTGCCTGAAGACTTCAGTGTCCCTGTGCACACAGACAGGCAATATGTGGAAGGAACAGCAGTACCTAATGCCGGGGACTGCTACCTCCACTTCATCCATCACCTTCATGTGGAATTCAATTGGCTGTTCCTGGGATCCCTGTGGTTAGGACTTGGTTTAAGGCACCAGACCACAGATTGGTTTGACAGGAACTCTGACTCTGCAAGTAAGTCATGGCTTGGTTCCCTTGATCTTACCCAGGTTTACAAGGCAGTGTCTGTTCTCCACAGGCTCAGTGGCTTAGGCAGCCTGTGATTACCCACATGCTCCACGGAGATTACAGAATAGCTCCCAAACAGACCTTGCTTCCAAGATGCCTCTCCCTGGCAATGCCATACCCTCTATTTCCAGAGATGTTACACTATGCACAGTCCCCTGCTCCTGGCTGCAAGTGCTTGGGTCATCTCAAAAGATCAGTTCATGGTCTTTGGTATTTGCTATTTACAGCTTCGTTCTGTGAATGTTGCAAATGTTAATGTTATATCAAAATACAGGTCAGGAATAGAGAACTGCTGTTTTCTCAGCTTCATCTTTTTTCCTTCCTTTTCCCTTTTGTTCTTCTTTCTGCTTAAATCCCAGCACTGTAATTCTGTTTTGCTGGTGTTTTTATCTCTCAAGTTTTCATTAAAAATTAAGATCCTGTATCCCACCCTATGGTTTACTGCCAAGTGATACAGTGACCTATATTTATCTCTTACACCACAAATCAAAGTCCTTCCTTTTTTTTTTGCACCTCTTCGAACATCTTTCCATTTTCTGGCATTTTTCTCGTACTGGAGTTATTTCAAGTTTGAACTGAGAGACATAGGTCAGTTTAATAAATAGATTAAACACTTAGAGTAACTTGTAGCTCATTTTTTTACTTGAAAATACAAATATAATTACACTTCCTTTACATTTTCAAAATTCATGTCAACAGCAAATTACTGAGTTACGACCCTATACTCAGTCTCTTGCCTATGACAATCCGAGTCAGATATTGCAAGAGGAGAAAAAAATACAAACCAACTTCTCAGATAACCTGTTTTAATTACTGGGTTTATTACCCCATGTATTCTTATACAGAAACACTTCATTTCTCTAACGACCTTTTCTGACATATTTAATGTCCTCATCAATATACGAATGTTTATAAAAACATAAACATGTTTTTATAAAGGCAGAAGTTGCAGTACTGCACTCAGACACATACCAAACTAGAAAATCCCAGCATTTTAATAATACTTAGGAACCATATTTAACACAGAGTAAGTCATATTCCAATTATCTGCCTGATTTAGATCCTCTGAAGCTTTTGCCCACTATTTATATTCATATCTATGAAGAACATAACATACAGTACGAAACATGTTGCTGTTGACAGAGTTCTGCCCAAAACTGAAAAGGAAAGAGATGGCATGAAAGATCTCCACTATTCAAAAAAAAAAAAAAAGTTTTAATACATTACCTTCAGTTGAAGCAGCATCAATCATCACTCGTTGCATGAGGACTGGTTCCAATCCAAAGTCAAACACCACAGTTTGGCGAAAAGTCCCAAAGATTTCTGTGTTAAAGGCTATACTGACTTTGTATATATAATGATCTATTCCATTCTGGACCATCTTTCCTCCTATCCATTCCTGACAGTTTTCTGGAACTTCTTGTGATACCTGGGTAGTGCTGTCTCCAGCAGATATTGCAACGATACTAAAGTGTGGTCGATGGGCATCATAAAGCAGTGCCACTCGATACAACATTCTTGCAGGCTGGAAAAGAAATGCAAAGGTTGAAATACAGAAATTATTCCAGGAATAACTTCATTTGCAATCAGATAAAGAGGGTTAATAAGAACTACCAGTTTCTCAGAGCAGATACAGGTTCTGCCTGATTTCCAGAAATCTGGACAGTTGGTACATAATCACCAGAGCTGCTTGGAAAAGAAAAGAGAAGGGATGGTGCTATGAAGTTTCTCTACGTTAAGAATGATGCAACTGAAATCTTAATTGCAAAAGGTTATGGGTTGCATTCTAGTTATTACTGACTCACTTTTAAAAAATAAGTAGTCCTACCTTACATGTGAGAGCAAATGTCCATGTCTGGTGAGACTTTTTGGTGGTGACAGTTACTGACAGCTCAGGATTATGTTCTACTCTCACTCCTTCTACATATTCACTAAGCTAGATTAAAAGAAAAGGAAGATAACATTAAACTTCTACAGGCAGTATCAAAACACAAACATTCAGGAAAAGGTAGCATTTTTTCAATAGAAAAAGGAAAGAATGGTTTCGCAGATCATGCAGGATTGATGCAAGTCCCACTCAGGAATTAACGTAAATACGCGCTAATGCAGAGACAAGCAAGCTGAATCTACCAGATCAGTCTGTGTAAGTGCAGAACAGAACCATTTAGGGACAATTAACCACAAGACTTGATTTTCAATAATGAACTTAATTGTAAATTTTTGAAGTAGAACAAGATTTCATTTGGAAAAAAGGATCTGTGATACAATGAGGCCCAGAAGACCCCAGATCTCACTAACATCAATGAGACTACTGAGACAACAGGAAACGAGAACCAGGCTTTCTACTCATCAATGCATTTTGCATAAAGTCCACTTTTCCCAGATTTTAATCAACAATAGATGGACCAAAAATTCCTTAGGGTCAGTGGTAAGTAGAGCTGGTCGAATGCCAAAAAAATATTTCTTCTAATTCCAAAGAGCTGCTAACTTTGATCATATCCATACCCCCCACTCCTTGGTACTCAAACACTTTTGAGTATTTGGGGGATTGGCTGTTCTTCACACCAGTGCCTTGCAGCTGCAGGCAAAGAAAGGGAGCCACACACAAGTAAGAGTATTCCCCACTAAGTTGTGAAAGCTGCACCATTTATTGTTGTCCAGTTTAAAAAGTTCTGCCATCTAGTCAGGGAACAGGAACAATACCATGGGACTTGCCTGATCCATCCTACGCTGGGAATAGTGAATATGCAAAATGAACAAGCTGTGATTAACCCACAAATCAGCCCAAGTCTCTTTGCAAAAACACCTAGGGCAGGATGGAAAGGAGAGCAAATGGGTTGGACAATTTCTTGGTGAGGAGTGATTCGACCAGCTCTGATAGTCAGGGCCAAAAACAGGCTCATCTGTTAGTTTTAAATAGGAGCACATACGGAAGCAGTATATTTTCCTTACCACTTTCTCAGGAGATAACGAATTCATCCATTTCTCAATCAAGGTTTCCATATAACTGCCCGAACACTGTTTGTTTTCCTTTTGCTGTTTTAATCTGATCAAGCGGGAAGCATATCGTTTTTGCCATTCTGTGAGCTCTTCCTGGGAATGTGCTGAAGTACACTGGGCACCATACCTACAGATCCCTTGCTCCAAAAATCTACATGAAATAGGAAAAACGATTATGCCTTGAACTTCTCAGCCTCCAATTAGAAAAAAAAATAAAATAAATTTATCAAAATTTTACTTGTAAAGCCAGAAGGACCATTCTTTAAGTTTCTCTCACAGAACTAAAGGCAGTTTAGTCCATGTGAACTAATTTGGAGATATATATATTTATACAGCATTTTCTAAGAGAGACAGCAGCTTCTCTTATTGCAAAGCCCAGGAAAGTATATCAAATTTCTTAGAAACATAGGGGGACAAAAGTCTTAAGAAATTTCCAGCTTTAAAGAAAACAGAATCAAGTGTTTGAACAGCAATTAACAAAAGGAGATCACAGAGCATCCCTGAAATGACTAGGCACTGTATTAATATGCATCAGCTCCCTGTTAATCAAGGGCAAAGGAAAGATGTAGCATAATTTCTTCCAGTGATTACATTTTTAGCTGATAAATACTCATTCAGCAGTTTTTCCTGGAGCAACAGTGACATCACATGGTCCCTTCTACTAAACACACCTACACATAAACCTCTAGCAAAAGGGTTAATCCTCTTCTTTGGAAAGGGTATTAGTCTAAAAGGATCCATTCTTGAAGACACTAAGAATTTCTTAAAGAAATACATTTTCCATTTAGTGGCATGTGTTGATGCATCAAATTAATGCTGTTCCAAAGGCCTGGATACAACTGAAGCATTCTAGTTCTCAGGATATACTGCAAGTCTGGGCAAATGCCTGTATAACTTGGGAACTATTTTTATAATTTAACTTTGTATTAAAATTATAAACCACAAGGCAGTAGATGCACCTCCATTATTCTTCAAAACTGAAGCACTTTAAAAATAGATGACAAAATGAAAATGAAATAGAGGGATAGGCTTAAGTTCTGAAGGTACCAAGAAAGCATTGGATATACAGAATAAAATTAGACCAGGAGACTGTTTTGTTTGTTTGTTTTGCAAAAGGAGACTATAAAAAGTTAATGCAAACATCACATTTTTTTATTTCCACAGTACATGTGTTATACAATGTGAATTAAACTGTGAACTTTGAGCTATGAGACAAAACCAAGCCACACCTGACTGACATGAAAACCTTGCAGCACAAATACCTGCATATCTAGGTCACACTTGCATCAGTGGTTATAATTTGATTTAGCATACACTTTTCCTTTAAGAAATGTATTTTAAAGTTTGCATGCCCAAACTGTAAACAAAATAAACATGATATATAACACCATATTACTAAAGGCCTTCTCAAGCTATGTTTCTTGATATATTTGAAATTAAAATGTTTTTCCTGGCAGTCAATTTCAGTACTTTTACTGTCAATTTTCCAAGTCACCACTGCATTAGAATGCTACAATTATGATTTTCACGGCCTAAAGTAAATGGAGTGCAAGCATATAAAATTGCTGACCTGTTCTTATAACCTACATAACAGATTTAAAATCAAGTGGGCTTCCTTTTGATTATTTAATAGGAAAGCATATTACTTCAGAATTTGTCACCATTATACAGGTTTTCCAAGATCCCATTGTTCGTATTTTTAACACTTTTTTTTTTTTCCCTCAATTCTACCTTCTTATTTAATACCTCCTGCAATTCCACAGCTTCATTATCTAGAATAAATATGCTGCACTCCTACTGCTTTACGGTACACAGGGGAAAAATAAACCAGAACTTCAAAAATTCATATTCAGTACCTGCAACTGTCTCCTCATAAGGAACTAAAATCTTTAGTCTCTGGTCAGAATGATGCTGTTCAGAGGGATTTGCTCAGTAAGGCACATCCTTCTCACTGGAACGGTTAACAGTGAGCATAAAGCTCATTATAGCTTTAGTGGAAAAATGTTTCAGAGCAGTGGTTGGAAACATGGGATAGATGTTACTCAACAAAAGATCACCACAAGCTAAAAACTGTAAATATCTGGTTTTTTTAAATTGCTGATTAAGCACCAGACATGATTAAGAGTCAAGAAAAGTTGCCAAGATTTAGCATCTCTAGAAAACCATGCCAGAAGTAGCTCAAAATCAGCAATTCAGTCATTTCATTTAAAAAGCAGGTCAGAACTTTTGAAAATAATTTGCATTTGTTACATAAATGGCAGAAGCAAGTGCATAATGATGGTTCCTCCCCATATATATTAATACAGTTTTATGTAGAGCAATCACAATTAACAACACTAAGTACAGGCATTATTGACCAGAAGACTGGAAAAGACAAGGAAAAACACCAATGCAAGCCACTGGATCTTCTCTGTGTATTTGAGTTTATGCAAAAGGACAAATAATGAGATCTGAGGAAAATTCTACTTTTTTTGTTTAATCTGAAGACAAAGCCCATTCATCTGAAGGCAGCACCATAACCTCACTGCGCTTCAGTGTGCTTACACTGCTGCTTGGGGAAATTTTCACACCTCTGAAATCATCCGAATTAGAAAAGGTAGGGGAGAAAGACAGATGCTGACCTGTCACTAGAAAAATGCCCCTCAAACAACTATATTATGAAAACTGAGTTTTATAGTGATTCCATTCTATAAACTGAAGTGCTCTTGGATAAACTGACCCTTCCAAAAATCTGTGAACAGGTCAACTCCTGTTCTAACAAGTACCTTCGCTTTCCTGGCCCCTTAATCATTCTGTCAGCAGGTAAATAAAAGAGGAACCATTCTGCTCCCTTGGAGGAGCTTAACATGAAGCACAGAGTTTACCTTTTACAGAGTGTGTATTCCTCACTGCTCGTGACGCCCCTGGGAGGGGGGCGGAAGTGCCAACTGTCCCGGGACCCTGCCGAGACACAACCAGGGTTAATTCTCAATTGCCAAGAGTTTTCCAGTCAGACACCAACTGCTCAGGGATCCGTATCTCTAATCATCAACCCAAGGTGTAGCTGGATACAAGCAAAATTATCCCTTCCAGAATTGATTTACAATCCCTAACAAACTCATTTAGAGCACAGGTTGTGAAGGCAAGTTTCAAACCATCTCCAGAACGGAACAGGCCCTGATAGAGCCCCCTGGTCAATAAACAGAAACTTCTGCCTCCAAATGCAGACACCACTGAGATAATTCTACCTCAGACAGTGGGGCTCATCACAACAGTCAAGCCCCTTTTTTGCTTTTTGCCTGCAATGCAGCACTGAGCATTCAGCAGGATCCAAGTCTTCTCACTAGGAAATTATGTAGCTTTAAAATTGAGTTACATACCTTCATCTAAATCTTCTACATGATATCCTGATGGTACTTTACCAGCTGCCTAAAATTACATAAAAAAGCCTACAGTTATAAAGGAACACAAAACAATTTCATCAACAGGAACTGCTGTCAAAGTGGGTTTTAGAACAACTATTACAAAAATATCACTCATAAGTTGAAATTACTTCCAGTCATAAACCCTGCTGATAACAGGGATTCTGATGAATTTTGACGGGAACACAAAGTCAACTGGTTAGAAGAAAATTTTAGAGATTTTTACAAGACCAAACTCCATCCTGTGATCAACTTAATGTGGACTGCAGTGAATTTCTAAAACACCAAAAACTAAACTGCATTAATAAGTCCTTCAGCTTTCAATCTACATCAAAAATAAAGCTCAAATAAATGACTAAGCATAAGGAAAAAAAAGAGAGGGGACAATTTAATCAGCAGACAGGAGAGTTTGATGTCCAGTACAAAAAAAAAGGTGATTAAGAAGGTATTTATATTGTTTAAAAAATTCTGAAGTCATGTTTATTACTTCAGACCAATTTCCAACAGAGAAAAACATAATAAATAAATAAATAAATAAAGCATATCTAAATGCTTGGAATTCTTTCTACTTTCTATTTCGAGAATAAACAACCTATTAGCATCATTTTTTATTTTCTCATACATCCTGCAAGACATTGTTGGGTAAAGACCAACACACCAGCAGAAACAATAATGTTTGAACCAGTCTGTTCTCAGCCTGGATCTGAGCCTGGATCTCCTGGGACACGTGGAAAGCAGCCCTTCAGCTGCTTCAGGTACTGCTCGTTATTTTCCCAATAATATCCTCATTATTACCTCTGTTTCAGCAAGAAGTGTTTTCAGTCGTGTCAGATCTTTAGTTACCATCCCGTTCTGGGGGCAGAAGGAATATTAATTAATGAACACCATTACATGCATTAAACCACAGCAAGCAACTCCATTGCCCCCTCAACACCAAGAGAAAGGCAAGAATGAAAAGTCGAGTTTGACTTACAACACCAATTTTAAATGACACTAAATAAAACTGAGTAAACATTATGGTGAAAGAGTGAATTCTACACTGGCCAAAACCAGCACTAGACTTACAGCAAGTATCCATACAGGACAATTCACGAAAGTACCATATTAAGAAGAACTTGAGGAAAAAATTATACCATGGTTACTGCAACACTTCAGCTCTGAAGAATTAATATAACAATCTTTCACTGCTGTTGGAGTGATGGATTCATTTCTTTTTAAGGATCTGCTTCACAGATCACTAATTTCTGCAGCTCCATAACTCTTCCTGCTCTGATGTAGACTGTGTAATTTTTGGAGTTTTCCCTCAAAAGTAAAGATTAGCCATGTAACTAACTGCATAGTCAAGTACAACTGAAGTAAAAATCTTTCAAAATTGAATTTATGTGAAATACATAGCTATTCGTAACAATTTCACACTCTTTTAAGTCAAAACTTTGATTAAAGGAACCCAGACCTATGGGGTTTGTTTCTATAATCTCTTGCAGAAATTTAATTAAGTGCTCCTACATTTGTTAGATTTCTCCATGTTCTGACTGTGCTACTGAGCAGCAGAAATTACTCTTTGCTGAAAACTTACACACTTAACAATCCTCACACTCAGGCTTTTTCCAAAATGATTTTTCACTTTTGCAGCAGAAGGCTGAAAATTGAACTTGTTGAGCTTAAATGTATTAGAGCAAAAAATGTTACCAAGAATCATTCTCTTAAGCCACTGGGGAGGAAACTGGATGGATTCCAACTCTTCAATAAATTCATTCCAAAACTTTGTTTCACTTCTTCTTTCAAACAATGGCACAAGTCAGAAAATCAGCTGCTGGTTTTAATATTCCTACTGAAAACAACTGTGTCTAACAACCTAAAGCT
Source organism: Corvus moneduloides (assembly GCF_009650955.1). NCBI lineage: Eukaryota > Metazoa > Chordata > Aves > Passeriformes > Corvidae > Corvus > Corvus moneduloides. The sequence continues at coordinate 3,504,958 of NC_045494.1, forward strand.
TGTAAAAACCTCTCAAACTCTGCTTTGGGATGACACTCTGGAACTCTATACAAAGGTACCTTTATTTGCACAACAGCAGCTCAAAACAAGGGCACTCTACATTCCCTGCAATAAGGCTATTTTACTAATTTTTCCTGAAGGCAAGTTTCCTTCAACCTCACCAGGAATTTTTCAATGAAACATTTTTTCATTAGAAAACAGCTAAACAAAGAAAAAAAACCCTTTCTTTATGTAAATATAGCCAATGGCCGGGGGGAAGGGAATTCAGGATACAGCCCAGACAGACAAACAGAACTCTCATAAATAACCTACTGATTCAGTTAAGCACCAAGATATGGGAGACAGGATCCAATCTCAGGGTAAGAGGTTCTCCTGCAAGTTTCTGATGTCACACGTTCCCCTCAGTCTGACCAAGCTATGACCATGTTTCTGTTTATTAAGGCCAGCAGTTCATGATGATGAACTTCCTATTTAATCCAGATAACAGAAATTAAAGAGACGCTATTTTTTAGAGACTCACATATGTCCCTAATTTTCCCCATATGAGTAGTCACATAGGAGTCAGAAGTTACTTACACATCTGGGGTTAAAAGTGTCTTTACAAGTTTTAACAGTTCAAGGGTAAAATAGAAGCTTTGAACTCAGACCTCTACCTTCGTCTTGAAATGCAAAGCTTTTGTTCTTTTCCTGAAAAGCTTTTTATGCTGTCTTACAACTTATCATGGGCCAGTTATTTGAAAGTCCAATCAATAATTTTTCTGCTTTAATGGACAGAATTCCAGAAGTCCATGCAAAATGGGGTCAGGTAAAATTTAGAATAAGCAAGAAAAGTTTGAGATTTGTATTATTCTCGTCAATCACACAAATATGCAAATTTATTTTACATTCCCTGATGATTCCGGGCCAACAATGAAAAAACTTTTCAAAATCCTAACAACTCTGAAACACTGGTTATGCAAGAACCTGGCATCCTGATGACATATGTGTGCCCATATATTTATCTTTTCCACACAAATAATTTTTGTTGCAACCTGCCAATGAAACGTATGTTTGGAAGTTTGTTATTAAACAGATTTTTTAAAACTGTTTTTTTAAATCATGTAGATTGCAGCAAACCCACTTACCAGTGATTCCCCCATCAGTGATTTGGAAAGAACATTAGACACAATTTGCAGCTTCCCTTTGAGATGCATGCAGCAGAGCACTGCCCGGAGAGATCCATCGCCCTTGGCCAGCCCCTCTCCCAGCACTGCAACACAAATCAGCTACCATTATCCTCAGCACACCAAACATTTAAGTCATACATACAGTTTTCCTTCAGCCTTAACAAGAGAACAAAGTCTGAGGCTCAGGTTGAATCCAGGGCTTCTTGGATGTAAATTAAGTATCATGTGCTGTTGTCTAATATTAACTTGAAGCTTGTCTCCCACCATCTAATAAATGCTGCACATGAGCTCAAAAAAGGTTGTCATGTTTGCATGCTAAAATAGACATAAATTAAATATGGGAAGGGTAAATTCAAATATCTGACACAGACACAAAGGACCTCCTCTCACAGAAAGAGTAAAAAAAGAAATAGCAACCAACAACCTCTCAGTAACACAAACATGCTTAGGAAGATCCATTCATGCTCACAAAATGCATGCCCTGTCGTTTCCAAAAATAGCCAACCTCCTCATGGGCAATTCCTGCTCCTTTAAAAGGGCTTTTATTCACTTATGCTGCAAAGTGTGGCATATAGGAACGACTGTCTGAGCCCAGAAATTTACAGGCTCCATGTAACAGAAAACTTTCTGAATGCTTCCTAGCACGGGATCAGCAGCGAGCAGTGCCAAACAGACACTTTCCTGAACACTTCCAGCAGGGACAGGATTTATTTCACGATACAGACGTGCTTCAGACAAGCTGGAACAACACTTAATCACATGTATTACCTGTCCAGAAAAGGAAATGCCAGAGTGACTAAAAAGCTTAGCAAGCCTAGCGTGTGAATTGAAAAGAAGGCTGGACAGTTGTTTAAAATTAAGGAATTATAAAATAACTGTTATTGCAGGCAACATCAACATCTGTGTTTATACTGCTACTCATGCAGATGCAAACAGCCCCTGTTAGTGCTAATAGGAATTTCACATTCACCACAACTTCAGGGTTACATTTTAGAAAATTAAATCAAAACTCCTCACTCAACAGACGTTCACGTCATTAACAGAAATTGCATTAAAGGCTCAATAAAGAAATAGTCCCACAAAACATTTAAATAAAAACAGCTAAGCATCTCTTCAAACTGCAATGGTAACTAAATCCTTTCTTATAAAGTGCCTCAAAAATTAGTCTGAATTCACCACTCTGATAGTACTGACCACATTGCCAAAAATAGAACTTACTTCCCAAATCAGAAGCAGAAGCACCGAAAATAGCTTTAACATGTCTGACAGTTTGCTATTTTAATCTCAAAGATTAAATCTCCAATTATGATATATACCACTATCTGCATAATATCACCAAGCTAAAACATACGGTTGCACATAAAAAGTTGCAACACATTAACCAGTATCTTTTGGGAAAGATTTGTGGAATAATTTAACAGATTTTAAGTTATCATAATTCCTTGTAACACTGCAAGCAGCATACTATAAAGAACATGTATTTCTCCAGCTATTCCAAAATACACTGATCATTCAGGTTAAAATAAAACCATCATAGCTGCGCAATGTGTCAAGTCTTGTAAAAAAGCTTTGCCCATTATAAAAAGCCTGTGAGCAACAAGGAGTGTGAGTATCAAGTAGTCCATGCTAAGGTTGTTTCTTCCCAATACTTCAAACATCAAACTAAAACTAAGACCTTCTGGGATCATAAATGCAGATAGCAGATACTCTAAATGTCAAGGTGCTGGGCTACAGTTGATAACCACACATCATGGAGAACCACAACCAAATCATTCATTCGTATATTCATAAAAATATGGTATGTGTGTATATGTGTGTATATATATATATAAACACATACACAACATTTTTATATACATACATAAATATGGCATTAGTAAGTTCAAAAATGTCCTCAGTTTTAGATCTGGAAAAAAATATGTGCAGAATATGCTGGCATGAATAAAGGAAATTAACATTAATCTGGATGCTATTTCTTTGTTAACTAATATACATTTAAAGGCTGGTTTTTCCTACTTAATTTTAAAAAAGAAGATAAGAGATCAGTGGTCTTATTCCACCCACTTCTACGCCTGTCCAGTGAGAGATGACAAGCAGTTACCATGACAGTTCCTTTGAGATACTGATAACTGACACACACACACCAAGAAAAACTTCCACAGATAAATGTCACCCCTATCCCCTATGACAAACCCATCAGAGCTCATCAATGAGAACACTATTCATTAAAAACAGCATTCTCCCTCCTACCTCCTTTAACCATCATTCGGCTTTCCATATGTCTCTCACTTTTATTTGCCATCATGAAAGACAACTCTGAAGTTAGAATATTACACCCCTATAGCATACATCAATAAGGTAAAAGAAATTTTTTAAAACTTTCAGGCTATTTTAAGAATGGTACTGATTAAGCGACATTCAGACTTTTGTAAGTTATTAAACTTTAATTTTACACCTAGAGAAAGCAAGTTTCTTTTTCTTCGTCAATTTTTATGGACCTTTACAAGCAGGCTGCAGAGCCCCACAAATTCCCCAAACTATGACTTGACTATCAGTGAAGACAAACACATTAAAGAAAACCCAAACCAAATTAAAATCCACAAACCCAGAAAGGAACAATTTAAAGATTATCATTGCTAGCATAGGAATGTCAGAAGAGTAGATCACAGTCTGTGTAACAAAACTGCACCTGAAAAAACTTCCTTTAACATTCAGGAGTAGTTAAAGAATTAAAACCGAAAGGTAGGACCTACCCACCTTTTCTTTCCAAATCTAACTGATAAACTGTGTTCCAACACTTTCCAAACTCAGTGAGCTTTCAGTGAATTCTGAATAATTTGCGTTATACATGAACAACAGAGGATTAGGAAAGATGGTTAACTCCTTCAAAAATACTCAAACTGAACAAGGCAGTGAAACATGAAAGGCTCAACTTCATTGTGACATAGGTACATTTGGAAGCTTTAACAAATGTGCATCATCTTGATTTTCTCTGAACTAAGGCCCAAATGCAAACCAAAATATCCACCATGTCCCTGGGAAGAAAGGCAGAACAATCAGCTGTCTTTTTGTCTTTATCTTCATAAGAATCCTGACATTATCAACTCTTCCTACATTTGTGCACTAAAATAACTATTAGCTAAATAGCACCACTGTGCCAAAGACATGTATTTGAGTCCTGGTACGTGAGCAAGAGCTGAAAAATAGTGAGATCTCTCTTTAAGGGAAAAAAAAAAAAAGCAGAAAAAGTATTATAAAGCAGATACATAATTTTAAATAGGAAAAAAAACCCTGTTAGCAAACTAACAAATCTGGGCATCAGTTTTAAAAATTCAGACAACTGACTGCAATTCATAACACTATTTAATAAAAAAAGAAAATAAGCATACCATGCCTACAGTCTTCATCTGCTTGCCCATACTTTTTCTGAAAGGTAAAACATGAAAAGTTTAAAAATAGCATTATTCCAGTTAGCATAAACAACTACATGTTTGAATTACAAGTTTTTTAAAACTTTTTAGAAACCATTACCTTGTCTTTTCCTGGGTGGAACATGTAAAGAACATAAATCACACGTCAATTATAATATAATTAATTCTTAGAATGCTGACTCTTTCTCAAATTCTCAGTTAATTCTTAAAATGCTGACTTTTTCTCAAATTCTCAGCACGGAGACATTTTAAAAGAAGAGCCTGAATGTGCAAAGGTGTATGTTTTATACAACACCTAGGGAAAAAAATAGAAAACTTAACTTTCTAGACACTGTGTGGTTTTTAATCTTGCACTACTATGGATCTGTTGAAATTTTAAGATACGCACATTATTTTATTCTGTCTTTTCAGAAGTGATTTTGAAGATTATTTTGTTTAGAAAACAAGAAGGAAAGTTTGGATTGTTTTCCTCTTTTACTTTTAAGACTTTACATATCTATATAATTCAAGTCTTTAATAGGAAAGTTTTGATTTCAAGTCTTTTTCCAAACTCCCTGCAGACTTACTGCAATAATAGCACTATAATGAACATCCAGATAGGTGTCTCAGAGGATTTTCAAAGAATGGCGTCAGAAATGTATTAAATACTCCAAGCACCAATGTGCGTATTTGCTTATGGAAATAATTTTGAGAGGTCAAGTCTGCGGTAACACAACTTCTATTAGAAAAACCAACCTCAGTTATTTGTGAATCTCTTCCCCTGAGGAGCCATAAGATAGGTCACTTCTTCATTTAAGAGGTTTCCCAATTCTTGTTTTGCACACTGAATAGTCCAATCCAGCTATTTATTTAAAGAATGCTTAAAAACACTCCCTCATCAGATGGGCAAGATTTGTCTTAAAGCTGCCCAGCAAGGTCTTGTGACTTGGCCAAACTTTTTCCACCTGGGATGAAACAGCTCCTACTCAATACATAAAGATTTGGAGTGGATAAGGCCCCTGTAAATCTGTAATAGCATTACAGAAAGGTAAGAAAATGCAGGTTGTAGGCTTATTCTTAAGCACTGTAATGTCCTTTCCCTTAAGAAACTGTAGTTCTGATGCTTTAAAGGAAGGACACGACTTTGGCAATGGGGTCACCTATAATTCAGGGTTATGCTTCTTGCTTTGCATTTACAAACCCTTACAAGACCTGTTTTCACCTTTCCACTAAATAAATATTTGCCAGAGTCTAAAAGTTACATCTTTCACCAGATATGCGCTAGTCTAGCCCTGGAAAGCTGGGATTAAGCATTAAAAAACTAATTTTAGGCATACGCAAATGGAGCTAAAGCAGGTATAAACCAGTTACCTAGATTCTGGCATTTCTTAACTTCATTTTTTGAGTGTTTTTATTTGTGGAAACTTTAACTTCATGCTCTTTAAAGATAAGGTAATTTGGTATGTAATTTAGCATATGTACCCTAAACTTAGCTACTTTGCCTTCCTGGAATATATATATATATATATATTTTTTTTTTTTTTTTTTTTAAATGTTTGAAGTATTTTTCCTTATTTGTTTAGAAAAGTGTGATTGAGACCCAAAGTAAGAGGTTCCAATCCTGAAAAATAAACGGATCAGGGAGAGCTACAAGACAGAAGCCTCACATCATAGCAAGAGGGATTCTGTGGGCAGAGCAACATGCCAAAAATTCTGAGTTGTATTTAAATCTTGACAATACAAGATATTTGACTTTTCTTTCCAGTTCACTAGATACTATAAAGAGTCACACTCACAAGTTGTAAAAAGGAAGCAATTCTATACAGAAGAGTCTCGATTTTGATGCGGTCGATTTCTGCCTGGCAGGGCTCCAGGAGGTGAGCTGGGGGGTACTGGCTGAGGGAAAGGAGAGCCTCTGTGCAATGCTTCACTGCCACTTCATAATCCTGCTGCTTAAGGGATTCACATGCTTGTTCACATGCCTTCTCTGGTCTTCTGTCTGCCATGACTCAGGGACAGAAATCCTAGAGCGGGGGCAGAGGGGACGATAAAATGTTGGTTAGCTGTGGAATGGCACTGAAAACTTGCCAACCAACTTCCATTCCCATCTCAAGGTGCTGTATCACATCCTCCTTGTGCTATGCCAGTCACATTTCCTAAACCAAGCTTCTCACTAACTAATTTCTTCCCAGGCTTTTCTCCATCCCAGCTCTTGGTTTTGATTCTAATTCAAGAAGGTACATAAAGCCCACGATTGATTTTAAGAATGTAAGTAGGGGTTTCAAATTTTAAAGTCAGCATGGATTTAAGCAGAGGCTTTTGGGTCTTCAATGGCAACACAACCTTTGCTTTGGAAGGAACACAACTCATCCCCTAAGTGCTGTCTCTTGAGCCTGCAGCCATGGACTCCACAACACCTTCTCTTCCAAGTACTTCTCACCTACACTCGGGAGGAGGAGGTGCTTCCTCTGGGGAAAGGACAACAGGGAGGACAGGGAAGGATAGGAAAGACCAGGGGGTCAACAGCAAACCAAACGCTTGTGTATTCCTCCTGCTGGTTTAGCTACATTTACAGCTGAGAAAGTCTAGATACCTCTGCCACACCAACACCTTTGTGCAGAACTTCTTAAATAATTTTAAAGTAAATATTTGAGGGGATTGAGATAGTTATAATAGAAATCTGTATACAGACAGACATTATCTGCCAATAAACTAAGACAAATGGTTATCTACATCTGAACCACCAACAGAAGAGCAAAGCACTTCTGTAATCTCTGTCTACATTCTCCCTTCATTGACATAATATTTAAATCCATGATACACATCCCTAGAGACACTGTACTTTAAAGCAGACTTCACAAAAACGGGTTCTGATAACTGAAAGAGGAAAAAAACTAACAGTTCTCATTTTTGCTTTTAGCAAGCAGCATATTGTCAATATTCCTGATTACAGATCAACTATTACAATTCTCTCAAATAACTATTTTTAGTCCACTTTAAAAATTCACTGTTAAAAGCTTCCTTTATACTTGGTATTTTCAGATTTTCAACCGAAAGTAAAGTAACTTCAAGAATTTATCTGGAAGTCAAATAAATGCATTTTCCCCATATGAAAAATAATCCCTGACCCCACTTTTCCCATTAACACATGCCTAAGCCAACATTCAGGAGAAATGTAAACAAGTCTTTTAATATATTGTACAACATAGTGTTCTATGTTTTCCCTTCTATTCTAAATTTCCATTCAGTATCAAAATAATTATATAAAGGAATATTGATTTTTCAAGACATAAACTAGCTTCCCTTTTACAACACTGATATAAAAATTTCTCATATACAACTAAAAAAAAAATCTTCTCTAAAATGAAATAACGTAAGCATGACTATTTCACAGTTATCCTGGTACAAATCTGTGACATGTGTCTCTTTCTTAATAACAGCCTTGTAAAATATTACCTCATTCATCCACATTTTTTTTTCTTCTGCTAAAAATGTGTCTGCATTTTCAAACAGAATAGGAACAGGCAAGTAGGTTTTGCATTTCCATATGAGTAAATTCATTCATGAGGTAATTCTATTAAAGATTCTGCTGGATCACTTAAGCACATATTTTCAACTACATAAATGTTAGGTATTCTTAGGCTGTGTATGCAAGGACCCTTTATAGATGCAACTAAAAATCACACTGGTTTCCACTTCACTACCATTTTAGACCACTGTGTATTTCACAAATCTAGGATCTGCTTCCACGGTGATACAACAGTTAATTGATGCTTTTCTCATGTACATTGTTTTCCCCCTAAGGGACTGAAAATAGAGGACTCCATGAACTCTGCTGTACTTTTGATTTCCTCACTTCCTGGCTGACATATAACCAAAATTCCTTTGACCAAAAGGCTGAGCAGAGCTTCTGTGTGTTTATTCTCAAAGAGCTGACTAAACACAGATTCCATCCTAAGTGACCTGGCCAGTGCAGCTGACAGGCATTTGAAAGCCCTTCTCCTCCAGCACGGCACCACGTAAAAGACAAAGATGTTCCTTATCATTTGCCTTACGCTGACTAGTTGGATAAATATAGAACTCTTGTGTTTGAGAAGCTGGATTTTACACACCTAGAAGTGGCCACACAATTTCTTTGGTCAATTTGAAGACTCCAGAGTCCCTCAGAGGACATAACTGACCCTGAGCAAAATCCCGTAAATTAAGTGGAAGCAAGAGCAGTAAGGACCAAGCTGTTGGATAACTGAGTCACACTGATGATATTTCAGGGTGTAAAAAACCCACCAAAATCACAGTGTATGGGACACAGTGATAGATACGGAGCCACTCCAGTGTAATTTGTTTGGAAAAAAATCAAATTATAACAAACAAAACCAGTACGTGGACAACATGTGGAAAATTATGCACTCAGGCTCTCATTTCATTTCAATCCCACCTATGGCCGTACATGCAGACTCAAATACGGACATTTATTAGGTCTTTGTGCCATCTACTTCAGATTCCAATCCAGGTGCTCTAGACTGTTCCTTGGAGACACCTGACCTTTCCTGCTGACTTCAGAAACCATTGTTCCTAGTTTTGGTACCCTGTATCAGCAACTGAAACTTGTGAACATGAATTACAACCACCATTTCTTAAAATCTAGTCTGTTGAAGTACCTGACTTGCCTACATTTAAAATCACTCAGAGCAGTTCCTAAGTCCCAGCAGGACCGGGAAAAGTGACTGCCCCTCTGCTGGGCACTGCTGATGCCTCACCACAAGTCCAGTGTCCAGTTCTGGGCTCCTCCCCTCAAGAAGGGCACTGAGGGGCTCATTTGAGCCCAGAGAGGGGAACAGAGCTGGGGAAGGGTCTAGAGCACCAGTGTGATCAGGAGCAGCTGAGGGAGTTGTTGGGGCTCAGCCTGGAGAAAAGGAGGCTAAGGGGAGACCTTCTCAATCCCTGCAATTGTCTGAAAGGAGGTTGTGGCCAGGTGGGAGTCTGGCTGTGCTCCCTGAGAAGAAGTGACAGGACAAGTGGAAATGGCCTCAAGCTGCACCAAGAGAGGTTTAGGTTGGATCTGAGGAAAAATTCCTTCACTGGAAGAGTGGCTAAGCATTGGAATGGACTACCCAGGAAGTGATGGAGTCACCATCCCTGGAAGTGCTCAAAAACAAGTGCACTTCATAATCTGGCTTAGTTGGCACAGTGGTATTTTGTCAAAGGTTGGACTCAACCTTCGAGGCCGTTTCCAATCTTAAAGTATTCACAGAATCATTAACAGCCAAGGCGTGAAGGCACTTGTTAAAAGAAATTTATTTTCAGTTCTACAAATCTTTATTTTCAAGATTTCAAGCATAAAACTGGAATTTCTACGTTCAGTCTAAGAGTAGAATTTATTACAGATTAGAATTGAAAGCTGAAGTGTCACAAGGTCTGTGCTATACTCCCAACTCTCTTTGCAAAACTTATGAGCTTCACTTCTGTCTGCAAAACTGAAATTAAAATACTAAACATGTAACAGGACAAACATGATTATTCATTTTCTCAAAGAGACCTGGAAAACCACATGCCAAAAGAGTTCAAAATTCAATTTTGAGAAATAACTTATCCTATAGTGAAGTTTAATACATCTTCAAAATATTGAAGAACCAGTAAACAGGCATATTCCCACTAGCTGAAGTTGCATATCTGAAACAGGGGGACTTCCCTAAGAAATTATATATATAAATATATAATCTGGCATCATACTTTGTACCTCAAAAAACTCCTGCCCTTAAGTAGAAGAGAACTTACTGAACTTGCATTTCTTTGAAGGCCAATTTGTACTCAGCTTGTCTTCCACAAAATACTGTTTCAAAGACCTGGTTAGTTCCAACTGGTGTTACTTAAACCTCAGTGGTTTTTACAACTAAGCATGACAATTTTTCCCCCCCTACGACTAATGATTTTCAGGCTCAATATTCCTAATGAGTATTCCACCTTCTTGCCAAAGGGCTTTTGTAAACAAATACAAAAAGAGTAACTAAAATTTAATCTCCAAATAAAGCTGCACATTTCCCCTCCAGAAGTGCAGAGGGGGCTGGGAAAGGCAGAAGGGACAGCTTGAGGAGGAAGAGTGATAAACAACGTGATCTACACAGTCATTTATTTCCAAGTAAACACTACGCCTGCTTGGTGCACAGGAGGCTCTGAAGAGCTACTCCACAGTCTGATGAGTCCAACTTCAAATTAAAATCTATGTAGGAGGAGAGAACATCATGAACTAAAATTCTAGTGTTGCACAGCAGTTTTACTCATGACTGTGCACTTCCATGCTCCACAGCTTACTGATGTGTTTTATGGAATCAAAGGGTCCATGCACTAAGATAATGATAAGTTAAAGCATGTGATGGTTCCTAAAAAAATTTCAAACAGATGCTTTTTCAATTCACTGTAAAGCATCTAGCCAGATAACTCTCGCTGTACTTCATAAACAAACAGATTAGAGGGCACAATGCTGTTCCTATTAATGTTACTGGCAAAATTCCCAATGTCTGCCAAGACAGAAGGATCAGATCCAAGGTCTCGCATGCCAAGCTGACAAACAGTAGACAAGTCAGTAAATATTTGCATATTTTAACCAAACATTAACATCTCTTGTAAAGATTTATGCTAAAGCAATGATGTTCAACTTGCAGTCCTACAGTGAGACTGGTAGGGATTTACTGTCAATTGAATTTACTTCAAGAGCCACATCCTGGGAATCACAGAGTGAAGCAAATGAATGAGACCCATTGCCATGGGGAATGTGCAGGGGAAGAGCCTCTCCAGCTGCCTCCCATTACAATCCATAACCCTTCAAACAGCTCTGCTGAGAGAAATAAGCACAAAATATTCCTTGCCAAAGCCATTCAGCCATGTCCTCCTGTTAGCAGCCTCCTGTCCTGCGGGAAAGGAGAGGAGGAGATAGATTTGCCCTTCCATTGCCTATTAGAGTCAAGCTGGTGCAGGCTCTGAGAGCAGGGCAGAATGAATTCCACTCATCCTGCCCCTCTCTACAGAAATGCAAGCACTCTGTTTCCCAACCCTTTGGGATTTTTCAGCCCATCTCACAGACTGGCCACCAAACTGGACAGAAGTTTTAAACATGTAATAAATTCAGGCAATACTCAAGAAAAGACAGCTGGTTTATCAGAACTTCCCAGCAATTCCTTTTAAGAGCAGTAAGAGACCTACTGGATTTATTTACGAGACTGGTTGCTCTGTCCTTCCTCAGTAAGTTCTGAGCTTCAAGTCAATTGGAACTGAATTTCCCAGAAGTCTGAAGGGTCTCGAAGATGCTGCAGGTTTCATGAAAAATGTGTAACAAGATAGATAACAGACCCAGGGAAAGGTTAAGTTATAACTCAGCCTCTTACTGATACCAAGACATCAGTTACCTATCAATTACTGCCATGTGCTGCTATTTACCATCAAGAGCTGTAGCAAAGCATCACTCACCAGTGAAAGGAAAGCCTTATTTATTTTTCTTGCCCATAACAGTCAATGCTATAGGCTGCATTCATCAGCTTAACTGCTCCATGCAGTTGCTCCATGATCCATCCAACAGTCTCCAGGTTTCACTAAAGCAGAGTTTCCAAAGTTTTTAGACTACAGACCCAAGCAGTACACATCCCATCCCTTTCACAAAGTTATTACTGGTAAACTGAGATGTAAGCAATTCACACATTAAGGGCTCAAAAATTTGTTATTTCCATAATGTATACAAGTAATATTTGAGAAGTCACAAAGTTGGTATGGCTACAATCCCTGTGATTAATAGTTTCCCTCTCACTCAAAATTATCAAGCAAAAAGTGACAAGATACTTTAGTTTATATAGGTATGGAAAGATGTGGGTTTTAATCTGAATTAATATCTTGAATATATGACACAATAAAAAAGTTAGCTACTGTGAACATGCCAACATAATAGTTAAAAATCAGGGGCCACTGAAATTCAACTATCAAAACTCTGCAAACAAACCGCATTTGCCAGTCCACAAACTAAAATAAGAAATAGTACATCTGTCCACTGTTGAATCATATTATAGAATTGCTCTGGCATCTCTTGTGATCCCATCTTAAGGCATGCTTCCATCTCTAGATGTCAATTGGTTTTGTATTATTACCAAATACCACTAAAATACCTTTATATCAGTAAAATAAAATTAAATATCCATTTATTTTCCTTATCTATTGTGGTAAAATAACCCCATCTTTGCCTTGAGATGAAAAAATAAAATAAAAACCCAAAACCACTTTATTCAAGCCTCCAGGATGGAATAAAATAGAGCTGCACAAAATACAGAAGTGACTTACAGACACATACAGAAAAAAAAAGTGCTGTCCTAATGTCATGACCTACACATCATAAATAATCCCAGTCTAAAAAATCATTTAATAAAATGAGAGTAGATCATGATAGTGCACTGTACCAATGTAACAGAGAGGAAAAGGATGGTGCATCTTTCATACACAGGGTGCAAAAAAGAATTATATGAAAGGTGCTTTTAGCTTTTTTTCTTTCAAGAAAAATATAACAGCAAAGATCTTACACACTCATTTATTGCAATTATGGCTGAAGTCCGTAATAGCAGCTAAGGAGTTTTCAGAAATGCACTGCACACCTTACAGAACAAATACAAAAGCCTCCACCCTTGAGAGAGGACAATCTAATCAGTTTTCTGAAATAACTGAATTACTTTGGCTAATGTTGTACAACTCCAGGCAAAATGACCCTACTTTCAATTACAAAAATGATGTTAAATCTGAAATGGAGCATACCGAATGAGGCAAGCACATTTCAAGGTTTTATTCTATACCATAACAGCAGCAAGAATCCTGCTCCAATGCCTCTGAGGAACATGATATGCCTGTTTGGGGAAGGGAAAAAGGGGAGAGGAGAGGTTCATGATGCCCTCGACCACTAAATGCTTAGACTATCCTTTCACATTGAAAAATCAAAGACAGCACCATAAATTAGGAGGACAAGTGATCTCTGGCCACATAAATGGAGCTTTGAGTCTGCTCCTGTGAACCTAAAGTATAGAATAAACACAACCACGTTTCTTGAAAAGGAAACGAGAGCCGTGCGTGGTTTATCATTCACATAACGACAGAGGCAACTGAGATTAAGAGCAAATGCCTTCTGCATCTGGTTCCTCTGCAGGCTTTAAACCACTTTACATACATCACAGACAGTAACAAGTTACATTTTTTTGCATGCCAGTTATGACTTCAGTACAGACTACTAAGTGATTATTAACACTTTATTACCTTTACTAATCTGTTTTATTTTCATTTTGGAAATGGCAGCAAAAGGACAATCTGTGCAGCCAGGAGCAGCAACACTCAGACATGGACAGACTGGCTATCTTTGGCTCAAAATCTAGAAATAACTCATGGCCTCAGCACTTGCAACCACCCCATCCACCACATCCCTAATACCTTCACATCCTGCCTTTAAAATGATCCTTTTTCACACAGATGTCTGAAAACATCACCTGTCCTGACGGAACTAAGCAAAATACCTGGCAAGTCAAAGCACAGCATCTACATGATGTGTGCTGGTGTTGTCTGAAAGCCATCCACAGCCAACAGATACAAGGTTCCTGGTTACACAAAGCAAATATATACATACATATTGCATTCATTAACTTCACAGAACAAATACTAGCTTGTAAAGTTAGATAGTCTGAGGTTGTGTGAGGACAAAAGCATCTGTACAATCTTATGTTGGCCTTCTGTGTGTCTGCATTATTATGATATTGCCTCTAACTGCGTTAGTCACAGAGTACATTTTCCAAGGGCTACCTGGCGGAATGAGCAGGCAGAACAAGGGCTGCTGCTTAATGGACATCCAGTGAAATACTTCAGCACAGGGCTTGAGGCCTTATTTACTGTGTGTTACTCAAATCTTGTTGTAAAGACAGCATTTGAATGTTTTCACTAACTCTTCAATGATGTCTACAATACTGTGACAGACCACTTTACAAAAATTAAGAAAATATCTTTATCATTCTGACAACATTCCCATTTTCAAAGAATTAAGATAAGAACACACAAGGCCAAAGTTTCTATAAACTTCTTATATTCACATTAAGAGATCTAGAAGTGATTTTTCCCCATTATGCTCTGCCTGTACTCTACAGCCCTTTAACATGACCAACGCAGAGCACTCAGTGTCTGCAGAGTGACTTAGGAGTATCCAGCATTTCTCTACATCACAACATGAGAAAATCATTAGAAATACAGAAAATTAAGTGTAGCAAAGATGGGGCTTAAGTAGGATTTGCCTTCTCCTTTTTTGCTATTCCCTGCTCCATTTCAGAAACGCTTTCTAATTTATGCAGATAGCAAAACTGTATTCCAACAAACAAGTGTATTAGCATTATTAAATAAATCATATGTACACTGCACAGCCTCCCTTCTATTTCTTTCGAATACTAATATTTTTCAATCTCCTTCTCCTCATTCAACCACCCCCATCTCTACATTTATTGTACGTAATTCTGCAAAAATCTGCATTTTGCACCTTCTGTTTAAATCCAGTCGCTGCTTCCTCTGTGCTGCAGGAAGGTAGAGCTGGGAGGAAAGAGGACCTTGGTATCAGGAGAACAGAAAGAGAATTTTCTGTGCTCTCGTTTTTATCCAAAATCACACCGGGGGGAACACAGGAGCCCTAGCCTTCAAATTACAGAGAAATCCTGTTTAGCTGAGGCTGAAGCATATTCATTGCAGGGATTATCTTCTACATTTGTACTTAATGCTGATTTGACCAACCCTGAGAGGATTTTCACAAGGTTGATCACAAGTATATCCTTGGCAGAAACACTATACAATAACGCAACTCAACTTTTCACAAAGCAGCACTATAGGTGATTAGATTATTTCTTTTCTAATGTATCATGAACACAAGAAGAAAATATTTTGCCCAATTTCTAGAAAAGATGGAATCATGTTGGCAGAATCTTCCTCTCCTCCACAGCACCCAAAAAGTCAGACTATGAAAGACACCTACCATGGGAAATTTCAACCCAAATAATTAAAATCTGGCAAGCAATAACCAAGTGACATGAGAAGTATGTCATAGTAAGCACCAGGTAACATAATAATAGGTGGTGCTTCTGCCCCACCTAAAGTTTTTGGCTCCTTCATAGAAAATCATTACTTAAACAATCTTTCATAATGACTGATTAACAACAGCAGTTTGTATTCCATATACCTCTATGTTCACACTGCTTTTTGAGAATAGAGTTTCTCACACTTACCCAAGATGAGGGCATTTCAATTGGAATATTGTCCCATGGTTACCATTTTATCCCCATAACAACATCACCAATCACTTACTTTAAAAAAATGCATTAGAAAAGTAATTTAATCTTTGCTTCTCTTAATGAAATTTGCCAGAGAAAAACAAAGGGAAGAATCAGCACTGCACGACCAGCAAGCTCTCCATGAAGCAGCACCAACCTAGTGGACTCAAAACTCAAACACACTTTGCAGAACAATACCCATATTCTAAAAGCTGGTTTAAACATCACAATCCACAGCTTTCTAAACTATAGCTCACTTGTGGCAGAACCTCTTTTCTCAACACTTGAATAACAGAACACAGCCTTGTTCCTGTCTCTGCGCTAGTGTTTAGCAATAATTTTGACCAAAAACTGAACACCACTCATCTTAAGGACTTACCGAGTCCTGCAATTCCCAATACTATTCTCCACTGAGTCACAAGGTAGTGCCAGAAGTCCTCTCTGAGAAATGTCTGCTCTATGATATAGTCACATCTGTGTCGATATGACTAAACATGTGTCACCTCATTTTCAAAATGCCAAGAAAGTGCCAAACTGTGTTCCCAAGGAATGCAAAGGGGAATCAAAGAAGATTCCCAAGCATCATTTCAACACAGGACACGTACCACTATATTTACAAATATGTTTCAGGAGTTTAAATGCAAAAACATGTCACAAAGTTTTCCAGTGCTCACTGAACCTGCCGCTCATGCAGCACTGTCTGCAGAGAGCACCTGACCATCATTCATTTACCAAAATCACTGATTTAATCAGTCTCAGAGACAGAATCAAAATTAGCAGTTCCTAACTCTCAGTCTCATGTTCCATTCACAGCTTCATCTAATACAGCTGTATTTGGATTTCGGAAATAAAAGTGTTTTTAAACTAGGAAATTATTTATCACAGCATATTCCCATTTCAGAAGCCCCATGCAAACTCTTCCCCACCCCCAGCAGCTCCAAAGCTCCGTGCTCAATCCACATTTTCTCTTCTTAACAGGATATTGTAGCAATGCTGAAACAGTGTTCCCTCAAATGTCAAACTTTCATTTTCACCCAAGAACTTTCTCCACTCCTGAAATGACCTGATACTGCAAGGCAACACCCTCCTGGGAGCAGATCTACCTGAAGAGCACAGCTTTGATCCCGAAGGCAACTGCAGATGCTACAGATATCTATCACAGTTTTAAAGTTGGATAAATGGGAAAAAAAAAAAAAAAGCCCCAAGTTCATTTGCTGTTTGAGATGCAAAATATGAATCACTCTTTCAATCCATTCAAAAGGCAAAAGATTGTAAAAAGTCTTCCTGCTGAATATCAGGTACATTGCACAGGTCACAAACCAAGCACAAGAATCAGCCAGAACATTGCGGCACAAAACAGGAAAATTTCCTTTCAATATACATCAGCCTTCATTACAGCTTTATAATGAACTTTAATTTATTATAGTAGTGAATAATACTGTGACTGAGTTTTTTGTTACGCATTTACACAGTGCTTAGCACAAAAGGGTCCTACCATAACAGATTTAATAACACAATCATGCCGCCCACAGATCCTCCAAACACATCTTTCCCCAAACCATGCCTATTATGTAACTGTACAGGGTATTTTTGTGAGCAGTTTTGAAAGTTCAAAGCAGTAACTAACCCTCCACCTCTAAAAACTGCTATCTTTGTTGTAAATAACCTTTGAAATTCATTTTTATATGACCGTGCTTCAAATAGTTCAGCATAATATAGCTAAGCCTGGTTTGGGGAGTTGTCTTCTAACTCTTTATTTTAATTACATTAACCTTTCTGCATATGGATGATGCTTTTATAACATCCCTGTTTCCTCTCCTCAAATGCCTGACCGTGGTAGTACCAACAGGTTCAATTTTTAGACTCTTTCAAGAAGAGAATATGGATTCCCAAGTTCTCCCTTCATAGCAAACCCTACGAGCAACACCACAACATGCATCCAGAACACGTTTCCCAATGGAACTCACTCTGCTCATTCCTTTTGAAATGAACATTAGCGATTCAGTCACGTATTTGAAACCCCACTCAAAGAACTGCATCAGCAGGAATGAGTAATGATCCTGCTGTGGTTAACGGCATAATCCTGACAAAACTTGGGAAGCAGAGGAGCGGTGTCTAGCCCAGCCAAACAAATATAAACAAAGCTACAGCCAAGTAGTATTGGTCACTTCAAACAACAAAACAAATGTCCTGCACCATTCCAAATGTGAGTGTCTCAAGATATGGCCAGAGCACAGTTACCTCAAAACCATTAGCACAAACAACTATAATCAAAAACATCACTGGAATAAAAGACCCACAGCACTGCGTTAGCATAGATTCCAAAGTATGCAAAAAACATTCCCCTTAACGACCTCCCTGTGTAGATAATGAGAGAAATCCAAATAATCCTGGCTCCCAAGATAGCAGAGGAGCAGATGCAAGGCAGCTATCGTGGCTGACCCAACAGTATTTGGGAATCCCAGCTGATGGGGAATTTAGTTGAGACCTGTGAAGGAACATTACTGGGAACAGAGGCCAACTACCCATTCCGGTCCCCCCAGTATCACCCCAGGACAAAATGAAATTTTCACTTAAAAAAATACAGACGACCTTACATTAAGTGAAAAGATATATAGGGAAGAAGCGTTATTGTATATGCTGCCAAAACCACTCCACTTTCCATTTGTGGCATTTTCCATTTATGACATCCACAAAGATTTGTTACCTTCTTGGTTTGCTGAACCACTAAACATTCTCCAGCAAATTAAACACTCGTGCCGCATTACTAACAACCAAGATTCTCAAGAACAGCTCATGTTACAGATTTCCCTCTTGCCAATGAGGTCTGAAGGGCTATGAAAGACCTTTTAAGCATATGTAAGCACCGTAGTTTTTTGTGTTTTGATGAATACAGTATTTTTGCTATATATAACTACGGGGGAAAAAAAAAACAGACTGTGAAATTCACAGACTGAAAGATCATTTCTAAGTAACACTTACCCTAACTACCATAAAACCAGCTCAGACAAGTCCACACAGTGCTCACATTTCTATCCTTCACTTCCTGCCGCTCCAACATTCAAAATTTCATACCAACCACAAACCTACTGTTCTTTTTCCTCCAATATTTCATTACAGCTCCGAGAATCACTAGTCTTGCTACTGCTTACAAACAGCAGAGAGCATGACAGTTGTTTCGCCAAACCATATATAAGCCAAAGATTCAAAACATTGACCTCAGACACACCATTCTGCAGGCAAGTGGTATTTCCCAGGACTAACAGCAACAAATGGCACAACAGCTCACAGTCACATCTCCAAAACATGTTTCTACATAACATCACCTACAAAACCTCTTGCTACCAGCTCAGCAGTACTGTGTATCCACTGCTTCTTGGAAAACCTACATAGTCCAGTGCTATTAATTCTAAATTACCTTCCTGCTAAGGTTCAAGCCTTCTAACATCTGACAAAGACTCCATGCCACTCAGAAAATCTGATAGTTTGTGCTCATTCGGAAGCAGGATGGGGTCACAGTCACCACTCAAACTTTGTAGCCACAAAATGGAACCTCTCAGTGTAGTAAAATTACATTTAAGGAGGAAAAAGATTGAAATCTATGATTTCTTATCTGGCTTTCCTGTAATAAGGCTGTAATTTGGTGTCATGGAGGACTCTGAGAAAAGACTGGATAAATAACCAGTACATTTCTAATTTACAACAATGAATTTGCATATAAAATTATAGAGGAATATTTGGGTATTACGTTATAGCCACATGAAGTATCATTTAACTTCAACTGGCAGTGCGATAGAAATGCAACAGAGAAACAAATTCTCACCCATGGGTAATTACTATCTCCCTGCTTAAATTCCCAATCCCTTCTTTTCCTACAGTAATATTCACTCTTCTGTGTTTCTCAAACATGAGCAATTGCTTCTGTTTGAAGCCTCATGTTGTAAATATTCGTGTGAAGAGAAAAGCTCAGTAAGCAAGACTGTTTTGGAATAAGGAACCTGAGTCACATATCAGTGTCACCATAATGAAATCCCCAGAAACTGGTCTGTTCCTGTGGAGCAGTCTCTGACCTTGCAGACTCCAAACTTCCCTGTCTACGTAGTTATTTCCTCCCACCCCAAAACATTTGGGGCAAACAAATGTTTATTTTCCCAGTCAGTATCTCCAGAAGACCAAGCATTCCTTCAGATTTTTTTTTTAATTCCATACCAATGCTGGGTGGAAACTTTTGAAAAAACAATCTCTTTTTGAAACATTCTCTCTTCCTTGTTGAAAAAGAATGGCAGTCACAGAAGTTTGCACAAAGGGGAGGAAGAAATCCAACATATGAAGTACCAAGTCTTTAAATATATGTCATGGATACATATAAACACAAGTGCTGTCTTGCTGCCAAAGGCCATGGAAGAGATAGCAAGACAAACAAGAACGAAAAAGGAAGGTCTTGTTTGTTCTGATAATCTAACTCACAATCCTTTCATTTATGGGGGAAAAAATACATGTACCATGTAGTGAAAATGAAATTTTGCCACAGCATCTCAGCAAGGAGCGAGGAACAATTCAACAGCTGCAATACGAGCAGGAGGAAGTGTCGGGATTACAAAATTCGGAATTCCCCCCCCCCACAATGAGCCACTGGCAGCACTGCACAGAGAGGAACACTGGGGATCTGCTTCCTTCCAGGAAGAAAGCTTCGGCACTGCCAGGAGAAAAGTCAGGACAGGACTGAGGCTCACTAGGATTCTTGGCCTACTGATCCCCCAGGCAGGGGAATTCCAGCTGTCCAACCACTCTATCCCCTAAGCTAGAGCAGCATGACACCATCCTTCCTTCTCCATCTCCAAGCCAGCTCCCACGACTTTCCCCAGTTACTCAGGCTGTACACAGGGGATGGATTTAAATTATTACCAAAGACTTTTCTAATTTAGATTTCACTCCTGCTACCAGACCTGTGAGGTCCCACTGACCTCAGGAGGGGATGCCAGTGAGGTGAGAGATTCAAGGGCTTTAATAATCTGAATTGCTCCAGCAATTGTTTCTGCCATTACTAAAACGAAAACACCAAGAATAATGTTCAGTAGCAAATATAAGATGGTAATAAATAACAAATATGAAGAAAAATAAACCAACACACTGAAAGTCAGAAAGAATATCCAGCTATAAATGCAAAGGGGATTTTACTAATAAAAATAATTGCCAACAATGGAGAAAACATTTCATCAGATTATTGAATTAACAGAGTTGAAAAACATCAGTAATATTACTTCCCAGCTCCTACATGGGCTCTTTCATCCGTATCAGGACTCCTTACCAGTCAGTAAAATTCACTATCCCTATTTTAAATTCCTTCAAAAGGAAGCACAAACAGGTGAAGTGATTTGCATCAGGCTGTCCCCATCTCTCAAGCATTAGACCTGTACCATACCCACCTGTGAATATCACCTCAAGCTTTCCAGACACTCTGACTTACATTTTTTAACATGAGAATTTCTCTATGAATCAACCTTTGAGTAGAAGCTCTCTCCCACACATAGCACTTCTTCTACAACCAGATCTACTCATGCTGATCCCAAAGCCCAGGAGGAACTTCTCCAAAACCACTGAGATTTCACAAAGGAAAAGAATCCTCCATGACAGATCAAGAAGCAGAACTGGGACAAATCAGAGAATAAGACGCTGCTTCCACATCTCCCTTCAAGTTTTAGTCTGATGGGAAGAGGTAAAACAACCCCCCAAACAAGCAAACAAAAAAATCCCAAAATAAAATTAAAAAAAAAAAAAAAAAAAACAAAACAAACAAAAACAAACAAAAACAAAACAAAAAAAAACAGCGGTTAGAGGTTACAACCCTTCAAGTCTTCAAGCCATGACTTTAACAAGCCTCTTCCACAGAAAAATTCATCTGGCTCACCTAAAAAGGCACAGTGTCTGTATGAATTAAAAGAGGGAAAATACACACTGTACATTTCAGAAGTCCAACAAAATCACAAAGCTGAAGAGTGATAAAGGAAATGTGATTTCAGCCAGGAACAATAAAGAAGTAATTTCTGCTTTCAGAACAAATTACAAAAAGAACTCTTATTTATCAGTAATAACACATAAAATGTCCCTTCACTTACCAATAAAGAAAAACTGCTCTGCTAATTAAAGTTCAACAAAAAAAAGCTTAACTCAGCTTCCATCACTCACAATTTCTGCGCTGTAGAAGCCAAGCCTACCAAAGTCTGATTCCCTGTTTGCACCCCAAGGACGTGGAGGGAATGTGGTGGCCCCTTGTACACTTTCCCCTCCTCTAAGTTTGAACTGAATGTTCAAAATCAGTTCCTCCCTGTAGACCTGCCCAGCACCCCCAGACTATCCCCATCACAAAAGCTTTATCATTAAAAAAAAAAAAGAGAGAGTTTTCATTCACAATCTGCTATGGCTCAAAAGTACTGAAACAACTGAATTAAACACACATTATTTTAAAGCCTCTCTGTTCTGCCTATCAGTCTTGGAAAATAATACAAACTTCCCAAGTATTATTTGCTTATTTTTTTATTTTTTATAAAGGAACATGTCTTTTCTTATATAAATAATGGCAGGTGATGCATTTTATCCTTTGCCTTGCTTCAATTACACTATTTATTAGGAACAACAACATTAGACGATGTCAACAATCCAAGCCACCCCAAGAGGACCAGCCACGGTGATACACTCAATCTGTCAATGGGGATATCCAATTTCAGGGTATATTTCTGTCTCACAACTGAATTCTTTTATTTTTTCAATGAAAAGTGAAATGTGTTATTTTAAAACTTCCTCTCAAGCTTGCTGTACCTTTGATAATGCAAAAATCCTATTACCTTGTTAACTCTTACTCATTTTCTCATTAACTGGGAAGCAGCCTTGCAATTATTTCCCTGCAGTTATTTCTTAATTTCCATCAATGATATGTTTAATCATATTACTCTAATCAAAAAACAATTGCCTAACAAAGCGCTGAAGCCAAAACAACTGCACTCCCTTGGAAATTTAACAAAAGGACACGTCCCACCACAGGAGGGGTAACACAGATCCTTCTCCTGCCTGGGGATTTGCCCTAAAAATACAAATATAAGTGTCTGCTGGAAGGACTGTGTTGCAATGTGCAGTGGAAGCTCTCCTGTTCTCAGTTTCAGAGCTGTTCCAGGGTATAAAAGCTGCTCTCAGGACCTGTGTTAAACCTCTCCACTCCACTCTCCCTGCCTAAGTCTCCTGCAGAAAACAAAAACATAAGCTCATCTGCCCACCCTTCAACCGCTCCGAGGGGGTAATTTTATAACAGTTGTTAAATTCTTCCAATTTATTTTTCCATCCCTCCACAAACCCTACCTACCCCATTTTTTTCACTTCTATTTCACCATTATTATTTCCCGGCCGTCTCTCCCGTCCCCTCCCGCCCCGCCCGGTACAAAAACAAAGCTGCCTCCCACCCCTCCTGCATCCCCCCGAGAGCACCCCCCGCTTGTGCGAGGCATGCCCGGCTCTCCGGGCCGGCCCCTCGGCCCGGCCGGGCGCGGGGCCGCTCCGCCCGCCCGCGGGCCCTGGGGAGCGCGGCGGCGCCGGGGTCCGGCCGAGCGCCCCGTAAACACCCCGCGAGCGGCGGCCGCCGCAGGCCCTCCGCGGACACAGGGCCCGCTCCCGCCGGCACCGCGCGGCCCCCGCGCTCCGCACCGCCCGCCCCGCCGGCCGCGGGGCCCCGCGGGTCCCCCAAGGGCGCGGCGGGGCCGCCGCCGGCCGGTCCGGGCCGCGCTCGGTGCTCGCGGGGGCGGCCGGGGAAGTCCCGACTTACCTGTCATTACTTTCTACGCCATCTTGGATCCACTTGTCAACGTCCCACAAAGCATTGTGGGAAAGGCTGGCCCTCCCCGCCCGCCGCCGGCCCGGAAGGCGGAGGGCGGCGGTGTGAGGGGACGGGAACGGGGACGGGGACGGGGACGGGGACGGGAACGGGAACGGGAACGGCGACAGGATATGGATTGGGATAGGAATGGGATTCGGGTCCGGGACCAGGACCGAGACGGAACGGCGGTGGAGACAGGGTCGCGGTCCGGAATAGGGGATGGGGATGGAGTCCGGGTCCAGGATGGGGACTGGGACCCGCTGTCCCCTCAGCCCGGCGGCCGCTGAAGCGCAGCCAGGGGTCCCCTCACGGAACAGCGTCCGGGGCTACCTGCGTGCCGCCGGCGCTAGACAACGGCAACGGATTTTCCGCGGGTTTTTTTTGCTTGTTTTTTTTTTTTTTCCCTGGGCTCGGAGCGCAGCTGCGGAGCCCGAGGGTCGCTGGCGGGGCCGGTACTGGTGGGCGTTGGGGGCCGGCCAGAGCGGCGACACGGAGCCCACCCTTGAAAAAAGCTTGGAAATTACTTTTTCTCATAGTTATTCTACTGCGTGAGTTGGATTTTTTTGTTTGTTTCTTTGGTTTGGGGGTTTTTTTTAAATTATTTTTCTATGGCTTTTTCAAGTTCCTTCCCTTAAAAAAACTTGTGGGAGCCCGGGTCCGGGTGCCGAGGCTGCCGCAGGTGCTGGAGCAGCTCACGCTGTCGCCGTGTTTTCCAAGCCCATCCGCCTGTGCTGAAGAACTGCTGGTAACGCGTTGCTGGCTGCTCATGAATCCCAGAAACTGCTTTGCATAACAGTTTTGTTTTCGCGGAGTAATCTTCCCTGTTAGCTGTGTTTTCAGACTCTTTGGCAATCAGTTCTTAATACCTACACTGTTTTGCAAACTGGCTTTTTCAAGGCGTTACTGGCTCAGCTGCCGTGGATGGGTGCCCCGTGCTCTGCATAGGCTGTTGTGCTTTAGAGCAAAGTGGACAAGAAATTGGGGAAGAGCAGCTTACTTGAGGATCTTAGGAAAGTTTATCACCAAAACAGGATTCCAGTGTTTTTTAAAAACTTTGCCTTCCCCTTTAATTGAAATAAGATCCAGATCATTTTAGTATTGGATCTTCCTGTAAAATGTATTTACATTTATATTTAAATTTACGTCTTAATGCCTCGTAACTCTTTGAAGACCAACCACCAGCCAAGCCTCTGATGCATTGCCACTGCAAGAAAATACTTGTGCCCAAGAAGGTTTTCAATATTCATCAGTAATGCATTTATAAAGAGAGAGCTCCTTGAAAAAATGTAAATACAGGAGGAACTAAATCTAAATAAATTGTTTACATTTGCAGCCCCAGTCTTAAATCAGTCCGCTTTTTAATTCAACTTCATAACTAGTCGGGAGTACAGTTGTGCTGTCACAGAGGGGAGTGTGGGTGGTCCCAGCCTCAACGCAGGAGATGCTATTTCAGAATAAAACCCTCCTGTGGAACTTGCCATAGGCCATGTCTGCTGTCCCTGCAGCCAGCCTGACAGCTTTTCTAGTGACTTGTGTTTTCCATGGGCACTGTGTGCAAGGAAGTAATCAGATAAAGCTGAAACCATGTTTGGGATCCAACTAACTTTGTGTCATTCAGTCCAGGTTGTTGAAATAGAATTAGTCCTTTTACTTTCAAGGCTGGTTGTGTTTGGTTCCTAGTTGTCTTGGGGGTGACTTTAAGGTGTGTACCCTCTATTGCTGCTCTATGCCCAGAAATTAACTTTGTGCCTTTCTGTGCCTTTAAATTGAGCCTGAGAGGGGGGAGAGGAAAAAACCGAGCAAACTTTTCAAAGCGGTTGTTCAAGGACACACGTACACACACCTCTGCTGCGGTAGCAAGAGCAGAGGAAGCACCCTTCTTGCTCTTCAGCCAGCTTTCGGCTCCTTTTCTCCTGAGGAAGATGGAGAGTTGAACTTTGTTTTCCTGGGACTTTGGTTTTTCCCTTCTTCTCTTCTGGACTGTTTCAACATCAGAACACATTGGGAGAATTTCCCACCAAGGCCCTGGAGGTGGGCCCACAACCCAGCTCCAAGGAGGAGGAGAGAGATTACATCTACAGAAGGACTCTGAGATTTTCCCAGGTTTTTCTCCACAGCGAGAGGTTTTATTATTTAGCATTATTATCCTTTTCCTGTGTGTTTGTTAAATAAATAGTTTTTATCTCTTTCACTTTCCTCCGAGGAAAAATTCTTTTTTTTCCTGAACCTGGTGGGGTTGTAACCTGCCTTTTATCAGAGGATATTTTCCTCCAAATTTGTCCAAACCAGCATACTAGTGAGCTTTATATTACTGGTAATTTTTTTTCTGTTAGAAAATGCAAAGGTTTTCTTTAAAATAAATGATAATTAGAAAAACCAGTGGAAGATAGAATTATATTTATATGCATATTTTTAGATATATGTGTTTATATCCTCTGAAGTTCAGTTTGGAAAAGACAGAAATTTAGTTGGGTTTATTTTTCACATAAGCTTTTCTTGAGTCCATTTATTCTGACAGTATTTTTTTATAATGTGCTAAGAAAAAAATTGTGTGGCAGTGACTGAGTTATAGGAGGATCTGTTCAGTGACAGACCCCATTCTTATTACTCTCTGTCTCTGCTGATTTAAAGTTCCAGATTGCAAGTACCAAGAGGCAAAGGCTGCTGTGAAGAGGTGGCAGCTCTGCCCTGTAGGAATAGCCCAGAAAGGAGCTGGGAAGGACCATGGGCGCAGGGGAATCCCCATGTATAAAACACAGAATGGAGCCCATGCCCTTGCACCCACTGCTTTTAATGATCTTGGTACTTTAATTAACCCTGTTAGCTTCCATATGAAGGAAGTTTTAGTCTATTTTGTGAACTGGTCAACTGTATTACATAAACCCAGAGTGGGCGTGCCAGAGGCTGGAGAGGGAGCCAGCAGCTCCAAGATGGGGGTGGCTGCCAAGCACTGTCCTGTGCAAGCACTGCCACTGAGCCTGCAAGCTTGGAACAACTCTGTTTCCATGTGGTGTCCCCTCCAAGCTCTTCCAAAGTCTTTGTTACCAGATAGAAAGATGAAGACTTGGTCCAAAACAAATTGGGGCTCCAAGTGCTCATTAACCCTGGAAATGCTGCTCAAAGTGAGAATCCTACAGCAACTGGCTTAAGGGATGAGATCCCAAATCCAAGGGGCCTAAAAAAACTAAATTTGAGTTCAGAGCCACTTCAGTGAGAACATCCCATGAGACAGAGTATGACCCGGGAACTGGTTACAGATTACCTGGGAAGAAAGAGACTTCTTGTAGCTTTCACTGACATGTTTCAATTCAGTATTGAAGGATAATTTAACGAAATAAGGTCATTATATTAGCTACTACTGTGGGAGGAGCTTCATATATATCTATATGAGACATCTCTTTCTCTTTCCTTGATGTGTATTACCCAAGTGGAAGCTGCAATTTTGCCTTCCAACACATCATTCACAACCCCCCAGGATGAGCTGACAAGCCAGGATGTCACTGAGCACTGGGCAAGGCACAGAACCAGACATGTTACATGCTGACTACTGCCTTGCATTTCCAGAATTGTCCAGACTTCCTAAATTCCTGGAATCCTGTGTGCTATGCTCACCAATGGGGTTTCATGCCAAGGAGAGCTCAGAGTGCTAGACTTCTGCCCAAAGAGACCAGGAGCAGGGGGTCACAAGGAGCCTGGGGGGAGAAGAAAAGCGACAGTGGATGTTGGAAATATAAGAGATACCAAAGGCATAATGAGGAAACATGAGAGAGTAACAAAGACAAGCAATTCCCACTCAGCATCATGAGACTTGACAGGATTCAGATCCTCAAAAGCCTAACAGTGATATTTCTAGGCGCTCATTATAATGGTAAAATTTAAAAAAACCCTCCAACGAATGCAGCGATATCAAACTCAATTCCACTTGTACATTTTTTAGGATTTTGAAATCTTTCAAATCTGAAAATAGCAGTTTCCTACTGAAAGTTTAGAAAGCCCACCCTGCCAGGGACCATGTCTGCAAGGAATCCCTGTACAGAAGCCCTAACACATCCTGTCTCCCTACTCTTCAGTCAGGATTCTGTAAATTATGCTGGCTCACAGGGCTCCCCCCTATTTTGTGAAGCTAGGAGCCATGCCCTGGTCCTTGGAGAATCCAGGCTCCTTGCCAAAAAACAGGGGTTTGAAAACCTGGGGCCACTCAGGGCTGCTAGGCTCCCTGCCATGAAGCCAAGATCTGAGCAGAGCGCTGAAAGGTGTGGCACAGATTCTGGCAGAGTTGGGAACTCTCAAACCCTCACTTGCTCCAGGGCTAATAGAGAGCTGGTAGCCAAAAAGCCCTGGAGTCCTGGCTCGCCAAAAAGCCCTGGAGTCCTGGCTCGCCCATGAGCTGCACACTTGGAATGACAACTACAGCTTAGTTTCTACATTTTCAAAACAAAAATATTCTATTTGAAAGTTATACTGCTACTTTTTTTCTTTCTCTTCTGCTTTCACAGGAAATTCAGAAAATCAATTTCCATTCTATGTTCAAGTTCACTGCCATTTCTGGGAACTGGTATTTTGTGAATACAGAAAACTCCATTTTCAATCAGCTCCACTCATGATGTCTAACCAGAATACAGGAAAAACCATTACAATTAACATGTAAAAGTAATAAGGACATAATAGAATACATTCAGCAGGGAATTGCCTCCCTGACCCTGCAGCCCAACATCCCAGCAGGCTTCTTGAACAAATCGTTCATCCCCGAGGAACAAAACAAGAGGAGGCCTTTCTCAATGGAAGTGCCAGACAGAGTGCAACAACAGGAGCAATGTTTTCATTGCCTTAGCACACTGGACCTTTATAAATTTTGAACTCCGTCAGAAGCAGCAATCATGGGAAAGTAACAGAAGTTAAGTGGTTTACCCTCTTCCACAAACAAGGCAGTGGTAGACCTGGAGTTAGATAGCAACAGTAATTCCTAGTCTTACTAAACAATAAAGCAAACTGTTTCTAGGCAACCATTTAATGTCTCATTATTAGGCTGAAGAGTAGCAAGTTTTGATTTTCCAGCATGAAAATTCCCCTGGAATTCCTCCAGAGTCCTTTCATGAACAGATGATCTCAACTTTAATCTTACTTTGTAATTATCCAAGGGTAACATTTCAACATGGACTCCTTAAACACATGTAATTTCTAGAGCAAGTAATACTCAAACTAATTCATTTCTCCTTTGATCCACAAAATGAGAGCATTGAGAAGCAACCAGCAATAAGGGGATGTTGAGGGTACACTGAGGAGATAGAAACTACAAAGGTCAGAGTAATGTAATGGTTTAGTCCCACACTGTCAAGATCAAGGATCTTCAGTCTCTGCATTTTTTTTAAGAAGCTGGCATGTCTTTATGCTGACCTTTAAATTGCTCATGGAGGAGTTATATCTGACATATATCTACATTCTTGAGATGAACTGGCACCAAAAATTTATAGCTTTTTTCCTAGCAACCTGAATGTGACAACCTTTTCCAGACAGACTCAAGATACACTTTCATCAATGGTAGTCTGCAAGCAAAAAAAAAAAAAAAAACACCAAAAAAAAAAACCAAAAAACACCAAACCCAAACTTCAGGCTAAATAGATTCTTTTCCACTCACTTGGAATTACCCTATAGCCCAATAATTCCAGAGTTTTGTCTTAAAACTTCTCTTTTAACTTTGTGATGTATGGGGAGGGAAACCCTGAGGGATTCTTGCTTCTGGTAACAAGTACTCAGAACACAGCAAAAGCCTCTCTCTGAGGACAGGGAGGGAGTCTGCCTTGGGCAGTATGTTCCAAGCCAAGACTAAGGTGTTCCAAGTGCGAACAAAAATATATTTCAGATCCAAAGACAGAGAGCTTGATCATTGTGGATCTTTGGCATGAACACAGACCACGAAAGTAAACCTTTATAATACTTCTGAACTGACTTTTAAGGAGATACCTGAACTGTTATTTCCATGTTCTTTCTAATGCTGACAGCAAAAGGTGGTTGTGAGGGGAAAGAAACCACCTCCTCTCTCCAACAAACTCCTGCTCTAAATGCAGCCAAAGGCAGCAGAGAGGGATAGAGCCAGGCCAGAGAGGGAGGAGAATTTGCAAGAAACCCAGAAAGAGCCAGGGAACCACTGAAACATTCCACTCTAGGATAAAAAGGAAAAGAGGGTTGGCTGGGGAAACAGGTCCAACATATCTCATCTGGTAAAGCATCAGAGGCTTAAATGCTTGGGGCTGAAGATTCCAGACCAGATAGCAAATGGAAGGAAAATGTTTATTATAAGAACAGGGAGAGGCAAGTTCCCACTTCCCCTGATGACCAATTGTTCCCCTCTCTGATAGTTCTTGCCTTGGTTCCCAAAAGATACCATTGGTTTTTAAGCTACTTTGTCCATTGTTCTGACAGCAGCCAGTTTTGCTCATGCTACTAAAGCCTCCCAATGGCCAGAACATCCCATGCTCAGACATGGTCATGACAAGGTTTTAAACAACTTGTACAACTAAGATTAGAATATAATTTAGGAAGTTAGATGGTAAACATTCTGTGCATTCTGAACACCTGCTCCTCTTCCTTCCCTCACCGATAGTTCAGCTGCCTTTTTGTTGCTCAAATGCAGTGAGCTGGATTGGTAACGCTTTGAAAGTTACAAGCTTTCCAAATTACATTCCCAAGTTTCCCATAAGCTATGACCAAAGTCTGCATTTCAAACGCAAATCACTGTTTACAAGCTTCTATCTTTTCCTGTCCCTTCAGACTTCCCTCACTCAAAATCCCTGTTTGGAGTTTCCTAATTTCAGTGTATTCACATGAAAAGAGCATTACTCTGAATGAAGTTCAGAGTGCTTGTAAAGTGATGGGATTTATATATTTCTCAATACATCATTTACAATTATAGTCTCTACTTATTTATGAACAGAATAGTTATGACTAGCATTAAAAATCATTCCAAACCAGCGCAAATTCAATGGAAGTTCCATTGATTCTTACTACACTATTTGTGCTGCTATTTCACTTCCTTAAAAAAACAGAGCAGGGGGAAAAGTCCACAGCTTCCCTCCATTAGAAGGAGGTTAAAGTAAATAGTAGGGCATTATCTGCTCAGAATGTAACACACCCATGATGAGAAGTAGCAGCTTTAAAGCACCATCTTAGCTAACTGATTAACTGCCATTTTAGCTATTACAAACTGTAACAACAAACAGGCAAAATTAGTGACTTGCAAACAACATTTACTTACTCATGTACTGATTGCTCTGGCAGTTCAGAATAATAAATTTTAACTGTAGTACTAAATCACAAGAAATAGCATTATTCATAAGCATAAATATCCAGAATTTTGTTCAAAGAGTATCTGACATAATTTCACAGTATTATCATTGTAAGTTACCACTTTGTAAAACCCTAGGTTTTTATTATTTACAGTATATCCTCTCAATCACAGTCTCAAAAATAGTCCTGTAATGAAATAACCACAGAATTATGTGTTAGACAGATAAGGGTACACATGGAAAAAAAGAAATCACAAGACTATTATTATACAGGCAATACAGTTTTATTCTGTTCTTTCACCAATTGTAGCAAAAACATTTAACAACTGAATGAATAATCAAGGGAACTTAATTGTCAACAGGAATTTCAGAATTATGTTCTAAATTTTAGACCAGGAAGGCTTGACAGGGAGAAAACAAACCATATACACACTTGTAATAATAGTCTCTATTATGAAGATTTAATGCCTTCTTTAAAAGCACTGAGATTATTGAGGCACCTTACTGCAGGTTATGGATCATCTCTTCTTTGGCAATGAGATGTGTGGTTTTGTTAACTAGGGCCATGAGGGAGTTGAGCTTGTGAGACCAGTCATTGAGTATATTGTTTGGGTCCTTAGGCCTCTGGAAATTGATAATTCCTGCCAGCCTGTCTACTTTAGCAAAGATGGTCTTATTAACTACTAGGTTAGACAAGAACTCCTCCGATTCCTGTAAAGACAAACAGCACTAAGTCAAGAAAATAGCATTTTTACCTACAAAACATCAGAATTCCTCCCAGACAGCATGAAAGCACCAGGAATAAGATTTTCTTTATACACAAGTACAGCTGTAACAATCTTGTACTTTAAAAAATGCACGGCATTTTAATATTACACGTGCTGGCAATGCAAGGTGCTAGCACAAACTATTAAAAAAAAAAAACCTTTTTGTTTTCAATCGACCTATATCTGATTATCTTTCATGAAATTAAAAGTTTAATATACTACCCCAATAGACTTTTACACTTTGGAGTACTTGGCTACACAGATACCAGAGCAAGTCATGTAGTAAGCAAGGCTTAGGAAAATCCCAGTGAACTAATTACTGGCCACTGTCAAAAAAGGGTTATTTCTGAGTTTGTGGGAAAAGCAGATTTCATGAAAAGGCAGAAGGGTAAAGCTCTTCATTTGCACTCAAAACACCAGGATGTGTCATTCTACTTGGAAAGCTCTTGAAAAAACAAAGGAGGGTGACAGGAAGACCCCCTCCACCCCATGTTCCCAAAGTGCCACCACCTATGAACAGGGACATTTACAGGTGAAGGACCCTCTCTTCAGATGATTTTCATCCCTCATTGACAAGAACTTTTTAACACTGAAACACCAGAGAAGCTCCAGCATTTACACAAGGCCTTGAACATAAATTAACTTCTAAGAGCAGCTTTTGCCTTACGGGTATGTGCATCATGAAACTGAGTTTACTGTTTAAAGAATGGTTTTGTAACTCCCATAAAGGCAGAAAATTAAAACCAGAACATTACTCTGCTGAATACTCACATCTCTGCCACACACACAGAGACACAGACCCCTCCCTTATGAAAGAAGGATAAGCAAAGCAAAACTTACATCAACTGACAGATCCAGGAGCTGTGCCATTCTCTTCATTGTAATTCTGGTATAATATTTAGCCATTATTCTAATATTCTGGAATAAAAGTGTTCAGAGTAGAGGGTTATGTGCAAAAAATAATTGAAGCAGGCTGCAAAAATATAAAAGTCCATGTTACAAGTAGATTAGGAACTGTAGTGCTCTAATGACAGTCCGGCACGGGGGACAGGAGGGGTTGTGAACAAACAGCTCTTTTGCTGGTAGAAGGTATAAAAGTCTCTACATGACAAATTATTAAAAAAAGAAATCAACCAATTATGAATTTAATACAAAGCAAGACCTTCCGATTTATGCTTTATTGAAATGTGAATGCTCAATCTCATTTGAGTGCAATATGCTCTTTTTGGTGGCAAGTATGCCAAATATATATATATAAAATAGAGATATACAAGCAAGTAAAATCTTGAAAAACAACACAACAGAAAAGACACCTTATCTGCTGCTTTATTAGCTACTTTTTTGTCTTCTTTGTGATTAAAATACAGCAAGCAAAAAGTGTTTTTAGCTGAGGCACTGAGTACACAGCTACTGCCTACAGACACTGATACTTACATGTTCCACAACTCTGTTCTTTAAATCTTTCCATCTCTTTTCACCTTCCTCTGTACAGCCAAAAACATCTGTTGCAGGACTGTCAAGGGATCCTTCTCTCAACTCCTTCCCATATTCTTCAACTAGGGTACTCCACCTCATCAGCTCCATGGTGGTAAACAGTTTTAGGAGGTCTCTAAATGATTTAGTACAGTTGAATTACAATCCTGTATTAATAAGGCCTAGTCTATACTTCAAATAGATCTAAGGCATAATTTTAAATGTTTTATTCTTATTACCATAAATAATGGGGGCAGCTCAAGTCAGACTGTTCTTCTAACAAAGATCTTTCTCTTACAAGAGACATTTATTTTCACACAGAACAATCATGACATTTTTGCAGTATTCTTAATGCAGCATTAAATTCAGAGTTGCTCACAGCAGACTCAGCATAAAGAGATTTCACTCGCACTGTCAGAGAGAGACACTTCTTAATCTAAGAATTGGTTACTAGAAAGGATACTTACTTATACTTGGGGATTTCTTCTAGCTTTTTGTCACTACTAATTCTGTGCACCAAATCAGATTGTTCATTGTCATAAGGTGAAAGAATAACATAAAGAACAACGCTCTTCAGTGCCTGTTTAAGAGGAAAGAGTGTGGGTATTTTCCACAAACAGAAGAATTGCCAACACTGATTACAAAACTTAAGAGTTTAATAAGCAAAAGATTTAATCTCAGTGTATTAAGAAATTAAGGTGAAACTGATGTCATCTTGCAGAAGTGAACTGTGGTACATTTAAATTGACACAGGTTAACCAAAATTCTAGTATTTCAAATAAATACATGAAGAAAAAAATCTTTTCAAACGTGAAATACATCTGTACTGCACACAGAACAGCACCACTGAGACCACACTTGCACACTGTTTGTAATCTCTACACTTGCATGAAACAGTTGAGACCTTCTCAATTTCAAAGATAATATAATAAAGATATTGGTTATAAACATTCTTTTGAAATCAACTTTATCATATCTGTTTTCAACTAACCAATTTGTTAATATAACCATTTAAATAAAAACAGACTGATGAGCTATTTCATCCACTGTACACCGATGTGGTAAGATATGGGTATTTGTCACATGGAAATGCAGACATTTTTATGTACAGTTTTTTTACCTGTTGCCACTTTTCACTTTCAGCCTGGATACAGGGAGTGTCATAAATGGCTCTGTAGTGCTTACAGATGGAGAGGTAGGAGCCTTCATGTTGATCCAGCTGGATCATTAAGTTGTAGTACTTCAACTTTAGTTTCTGAAACAGTATCAAGTCAAATTAACACAGCTCCATGACCGGTAAATGAAATTCAACTGAACCCCAGAAAACAGAGAGATTTAAATAAATACACTTGGACCCGAAGAGAAGTAAGTCAGATTAAAATTTGTGTGGAGAGAGGGAGAAAGAGTGAGAAATCCTCCAAGGACTTACTTCTGTGTTTTCTTCTTGAAAAAATTTTGTATTTATTTTTTTGCTGATAATTTGAGTCCGAATATAGTCTTTTACAGCTAGACAGAGTCTCATCTGCTCCAAGATAAATTCTACACGTTCTTTCTTTTCCATTGAACCATAGGTTTCCACCTGAAATGAAAATGTAACTACTTAATGTTGTCAAAGTCAAATCAAGTGAAGGCTTAACTGTGCCAGAAGAGTGGGAGGTTGTCTGGAGGCGGAACACACCAAAACAAAACAACAGAAAAAAGCTATTACAGAGCAAGTGAAAATAGAATAAAGGTTATTCCATTTTAATTATCACCTCCACTTACACCAAAGAATCCACCAACACTAAACTCAATGAACTAGGTAGAGAATTGAAATCCACTTTCCAAGTGGAAAATATTCTGTGTAACCCAATCATGACATTAACAAAAGCAGTTAAAGCTGAACTGCACTTTCACTAATAACAATTCATCTCATTCCAGGCATTTCTGCAAACATACCTGATTCAGTTTCTAAACAATCTCAGAACAGTCAGAATTAATTGCTATTGCTGATGCACTTCTAAGTTCCAAGGCGTTACCTGCAACTCTTGCAGAATCGAGGCAGCCTCTTTCACCTCCCCGTTCTGTTCCTTTATTGTTGCAAGTGTCTTTGTCAGGCGAGCACGCTCAATTTCCACATATATCTGAGGGCAGAAGGAAGAGTTTAAACACTAATTTTTTAAAGAGGAGTGCTAACTCTGAGACTGCAAGCCCCCTGGGAAATACACTTGATGCTGTCATCATACAACCACTTAATTTGTTGTGTATCCATCCACTACACTGGCACTATCCACAATATATACACTGATGAAATACAGTGGATAATTGACACACCAAACCTTTTTGGACCAAATTAATCTAAAAATGACCTATGATTCTTCAAGCAAACACAAAGGGATATGCACTGTGAATAAAGTATTAAATATTTTGTCTACTAGAATATATTGAAACAGATAGAAGTTACATTTTATGGTTAATGTGTACTAAGTACTCCCCTTTAAATTATTTCACTTACTCCTAACCAGCCATTAATCAACAAGACTTGATTACTAACAATTTAGACTAACAGACAGAAGTCATAACATTGACACAAATTTGCCTTAATTCAGAATTCTTTATTTTCTTAAAGCAAAAGGAACACAATATAAGTAACTCACTTGGTATAATGCTTTGGTATCACCTTCTGATTACCATAACTATATGTAACACCTTGCTAAGTGCAGGAGAAATTAAACTAAACCTGCCCATTTCTCTACCAAATTCAAATACATGACATATGAAAAAGTGAAAAGTAAATGGTATTTTAGAATTTTGAAATGTATTACTAACTATATTAATAATACATCTAGATAACTACATTATAGGAACATGGACCAGTGTTTCAGCATATGATTTAAATATGGAAAATATCTGCAGTCTTTTAGACAGAAATAAACTACTTGGCTTCTCAGGTTAATTTAAAAATTACTTCTGTTCTTACTTGCACAGGATTAAAAAAATAATGCTAAGAAACCACGCTTTTAAAGAAGGTGAACATTTTTATTCTACCTTTTAGACATTGAGTCTTAAAACAAAATCTTACTTTTCCTTCTGTGACCATACGCAACGTGTCGATTAAGCGCAGTTTGACTGGTAAGTCTGTGATTTCTTCAACATAAGTGCAGCACTGCTGGACCATTTTAGCAACTGCCTAGTATGAAAACAGAGAGGAAAGACATACTATTGTTTTAGATTTCCCTAATGAATTCAAGCTATAACACTCAGAGGTAAGTAAAAAATAGTTTCACATCACACTAAAGAGACTCATTTCAGCAAAAAGCACACAGAGTCTATCTCCTCACTTTGATTCATGAAGATGTGTACAATGATGCTATTGACTGATGCTACAAGGCAAATGGGATGCTGTTCTGTCATTTTTTTCATCTCAGTTTTTCCAATAGTGAAAATAATCCATGCCATGCAGTTCTATCCTGAAAAGCAATTCCTCTTCTGCCAAATCCACAAGACTCACATGGACTGGCAGAACTTCTCTGCTTGCCCTAAGACCCGCATGGCTGAAGAGACGTGTATCTTCTCTTAACTCTGTGCACTACCCCCTCTCCTTACAACACTTGTAGATTCCTCAGGAAGGGAAGGAAGAGGGATGTTTCCTTCAGTGACAAGCACAGGTACTAGAATGTGCACTTCTGGTAACAATGCTGACAAAGCTGGTAAAATTATTATTAAAATACCTACTTCTAAAAAAAACCCAGAATTAAAACTTCTAGAAATGTCTTCCTCAAAAAGTTCCTCAAAATTCAGCTGGAATGATTCAAGCCTTCAGCTACAGTCTGTGCAAGTCAGAGAACTAAACTGTACTCTTACACACACTAGTGATGATTCCACACACTAAACAATAGGTAACCCTTTCCTTCCTAAACCAATGATGCCATTAAAATTACCTATTGCTGACTTCTATTTAAGTCAAACTGAACACACAGAGTGCAACAAACTTCACACTTTCTAAAATGCAAGTGCTTTATACCAAAGTATGCCAGTTTCAAAAGCAAGCATGCAAAGCAGACATTTCATACGAGCACAAAAAATTGCAGTAACTCTGTTTAATGCACATCTGAACATGAAGAATATGTCTACAATACACCCTGCAGAAGAGTGTAAAGATGAACCACCATCTTTACACAGAAAGTCCCTACACATATGGGGGAACCAGGTATGTAATACAGCTCCAGAATACAGTTTTGTATTTTGTTTCAAAGGATTAAATTCACCTGTTTTAACTGACTTCTTCTCTTTGATAGAAGAATAATATTTTCATTAAGAGCATCCCAGTCTTTAGCTTCGTAACACATTTTCACTACGGCAACTAAGATTCGGGATGTGGAGACCATGTCAGAAGCCTGTAACAAACCAAGAGCATGTTAGAGACAGGATAAACTGATGCTCCAAGGATACTGCAAGTCCCTTCATGACTTTAACACAGTGGAACATGAGGTGTGTAGGACATCCCAGCACCACCATACACTACTCACCGTCCGTGTTTGTTTTTCCAGGGAGAGAAGGTTTTCAATGACTTCTTGCAATCTTCCTTCCTAATAAGACGGGCAAACAAATATCTCCGTGAGTCAAGAACATAACTCAGTTTAAACTGAGAGTAGCTCAAATTCTCACATAAATAAAAACACAGACCAGCCCGTACACTCATTTTAATTTTTTTTCCTTAAAAAAAAGTATGCATAGCACTAACTTTAAAGACATGGTTCTACACAGAGATAGAACTGGAGAGGTACTAGTGGCATTTTTGCACAACACATGCTCCAAGTTGTCTGCCTTGGGAGAGAAACCTGGCAAGTTTCAGACAGGTTTGGTGAGCTCACATTCACTGAGCTGCGTGGAAGACTCATTTCTTCTCTGGCCAAAACAGAGCTTTCAGTGAGATTAGATATGCAATTAAACACCTTGGCCAAAAAAATTGTTCACCTATTACTTCCACCCATATTCATATCTTAATTACAGTGTATTATACAAAGTATAAACTACAACCTTTACAGGCTAAGCATGGAATTATAATAGTCCTGGTTTTAGAGGGGTTTTGAGAACTGTATTTGCCTTTGTTTAGAGGAGTGTAAGATACCACAATGTACTTTTAGTCCTAAGTTGCAATTCCTAGCAAATATCTTGTTAAAAAAAAAAAGTTAATAGGGGTGAATTTGTAACAGCCCATGGCAGTGGTAGGGCTGCAAAAGATGGTTAGAAACTAGAAACAAAAAACGGGTAGAAAATGAGTAACAAACCACAGAAAACGAAATTTGTTTCTAAAACATCCCAGCTGAAATATTGTAGACTACATACAATGGTTTATCAAGGATGTGCTCTTACTGCCACAGAATTTATGTTTTGCAGAATGAAACATGGCCATGGTGTCCATTCCTCTGCAGAGCTGCGCCTGTAGGACAAAATCCTTGTGCCTGCTCTCCATTCAATAGCCTTAAGATAATGTAAGATGCAATTTATTTATCTTAAGGCTACTGCCTTCAGAACTGTACAACGTGTGTCTTGAAACACATGGATCAAGCAGAGCATTTGCAGCACGTGAAGAGTCAGATGCCATCCTACTGGGACAACAAATGACAGCAACAACAGGGAAGCTGTGGCTGCCCCATCCCTGGAAGTGTTCAAAGCCAATTTGTACGGTTTTGGAGCAACCTGGTCTAGTAGAAGGTGTCGCTGCCTGTGGCAGGGGGTGGAATGAAATGAGCTTAAGGCCTCTTCCAACCCAAACCATTCTGTGATTCCATGGTTCTGTCTTTTCTGAGATCTGAGGGGCACAAGAATCTCCACGCCACAGAAGAATTTTTTTATGAAACACCGTATGCTCAATCACTATGACCCCATGTGCAACACATCCTGCGGTCACGCAGGGTGTGTACACAGACGTTGTTTACTGAGCCGAAGGAGGCAGAGACAGCCCTAGCGCCTCTCCTGGCTCTGTTCCTCCATTCCAGCTCCTTGGGGCTCGCATGTAACCGAGTTAAAGCGCTGCCTGTCCAACGTGCCCCGGTACCTGTTACACGAAGGTAGCTCCGGCGTACAGAGCCCCGGGATGAACAAGCAACTCCGCGTATGCCCGCGAGCAGGGGCTGCGGGGAAGAGCCACGGCCCTTGTGATGGACTGGGGCCCGCTGGTTCCCTCACCCGCGAGGCTGCGCCCCGAAACCGCGTCCCGTCTCAAAATCACAGAACAGACTGAGCTGGAATGAACCCACAAGGATCATCGAGTGCATCTCTTCGCCTTGGTTCTGCACAGAACCTCCCTAAGAATCCATGTGCCTGAGAGCGTTGTCTAAACATTCCTTGAGCTCTGGCAGGGTTGGGGCCGTGACCACTACCCTGGAGAGCAGTTTCAGGGCTCAGGCACCCTCTGCTTGGCCACCAACCTTCCTCCTTCCCACCCTCCCACACAGTCCTGAAACGGCGGAGCCGCCCCACTCCTTCCCTTCCCCAGCACGGCACGGAGAACCCGCAACCAGACCCCTCAACACCGCATCGTGGGGTAGGATGCGGCCGCGGGTCGCTCCGCGCCACCTCCACGCGCGGCCTAGCGCGCCATGACTCAGCCCGTCCACCCCGCCAGGCTTCTCTCCCGCCTCACCTGCGCCAGCCGCTCGCACTCGGGCAGCCGCTGGTCCACAGTCGCGCTGTAATCCACCTCCATTTTGACGATGCGGCCATCGGCCCGCTCCGCGCCGCCCTCCGCCATGTCCGCCCGCTCCGCTGCCTCAGCGCTCACCGGAACCGGCCGGGCCCGCGCGCAGGCGCGCCGGGTGCAGGCGCGCCGGGTGCAGCCCCGCCGAAGGGCCCCGCGCCGCGGCAAGCAGGCACTGCTGTGGCCATCCCCGGCCGCCTCAGGACCCCCGGCGGGGGAGGTGCCGCCTCTGAGGGGACCCGCCCCGCCCACGGCACTTGGGAGAGGACCGGGTGTGTCACTGCCTCGCTGTGCGGATCTGCCCCTCAATCCGCCCCTTGGAGGGGACCTGGATTGCGATCTGCCCCTCTGAATGGCTCTTCCCCTTAATCCACACTTCTGAGATCCAGTCTGGCCGGGGGATTCCTCGGCACCCAGGAAGGGCAGCTGTGAGTTGATGCCAGATGTCGCGGTGACATCTCCCGGTAACATCTCCCAGTGACATCTCCCGGAGTGCAGACACGACCCCCATTCTGCCCTGTGGCCTCAGCACGGCCACGGGGCTCGGGACAGTTGCCACAGCCACGGTGTTGCTCGTAGCTTGGGGGTGGTGAGGCAGGAAGACGGTGGTTTTGTGCTGTTCTCCCACATTTGGGGACAGCCTGGCCGTGTTGACACGTCAGGTGTGGCTGCAGTGGAGCACTCTGGGTTCTGTAGCTGCTGATTTCACCTTGGTGGTTTCACTGTATCTCATTACAGCCTTACGTCATTTAATCACCTGGCATTGCTGGAGAGGTGGAGGAAAGGTAGGACACGCTTTGACTTTTAAGTGCACAAGAATCCTGATCTAGACAGTGTTGCACCATCAATGTGTTTGAAAAGTTGTGAGATGTTGGTGCAACGCCTGTGTGTGCAGGTTGCTATCATCTCCCAACACAATTTCATATGCTACAGAAGTTTCATTCACTGGGTAAATCCAGAAAATCTCCCTCGTGTTTGCAAGCAAACAACTCAAATACTGAACAGGGAATGTTCAAATACTCAAAAACTGAATCAGAATCACAGAGTGGCTTGGGTTGTAAGGGACTTTCAAGATCACCTAGTTCCAACCACCTGCCATGGGAATCTTTGGATGTTATTTAAGATTTCCAGAAAGAAGAAGTTACCATGAAATTACATTTTGTGTTGTGTTACTTTCAGACTATACTGTACACAGACCAACATGTTAATGCGGCAAAGGGGTATTTGAGGTAACTGGTTTAAATATTTTTTTTTTACAGAATTAAGACTGAGTTCCTACATCTGCTGCACTGGTGTAAATTCAGAGTAGTTCAGTTAAGTGAATTCAGAGCTCCAATACTGCATTTTGCAACTGTGTCTGATACATACCTTCCAATTAGCACAGCACAGACAGGCTTTGAATCACTTTCTGTTTGAACACAAACTTGATTTAAAAAGTCTGCTAACAGAATTTATCCATTATCCTTAATCATTTTTACTTAATTTCAATTGACTTAAGTACTTAAAATACATGCATGTATCACACAGAGCGTGTCAGTTGTTCTTCCCTAACTCTGGCCATTTGCAAATTTTTACAGAGTTTTTATTTTTACAATCTCATTCTTTTAGCTCATGGTAATATTAGTATATTTTCACAGGTGATGGACTGGGAGTGATGGCTTCCAGAGAAGTTAAAAGTCACATGCTAATCTAATTGAACATAGTCCCATACACAGTAATTTGGTTCAGACAAAAGAGTGAAAGAGGAAGAAAATAACTGCCTTCTGCAACTGTTGTTTTCCTTTAACTGCATGCATGCGCTGGGAAATGAGGCAGCTGTTGCCTCCAATATAGAATCCCTGAGCGGCTGAAAAAGAAACTAAATTCTTATTCAAAAGTCCTTAGTGAAACACCCAAAGAAATGGCTTGGCTCTTGCTGTCTCTTACTCTGAAGTGACACTTTGCTGACACGAGTCCATCTGGAGTTCATACTCAGCATAATTTAACATATCAGCTTTTTTCCTCTGGGTCAGAAATGAAAAATGAGTGAAAAATGTCTCATTTTCACAACAGAGCATAGAGAGCATGTTGCAGAGGTAAGAGTAAAAATTTCTGCCAATTCATGGAAATCAAAGACCCAAAATTGAGGCAGGCATGCTTGGCAGGCACTGCCTGGCTCGTGGGAGCTGCAAGTTTTCTGTGTCAGCATGTCCCCTGGGAAGCATTTGGGAGGTGTGCTTTGGAAAGAGTCTGGGCACTCACAGTGGGGAGTTGTAAGGGATATCCTTGGGGTCACTGCTTTTCCCCAAGAGTATGTGCAACCAGCACAAGACAGAGCTATGGTATGGGGTGACTGGATAATCTTTTGCTGCAGGTACAGGAAGTAGTCTTGGTTTCCATTTTAAGCAGGTTCTGTATTTGACACACTGCTTTCTGCAGATCTGCTTTGTTAATGTACACAGAGCTATAAGGTTTACTTTATGTTGAAAGCATGCGATAGGTGATAAACTAGTTTAAGTCTTCTGGTTTTATTGAAATCAGTGTCCTTGCCTATAGTTGGGTAGCATCAAGGCCCCAAGCCAAGAAGTTCAGGTTCTTTTACACTGCTTTTCAGCAGAAACCAGAAATACTGTTCCCCGTGGATGAAACCACTAGGAAATCACTTAAAGCCGAAGGATGTTTTAGATCTGAATTTGGATTGTCTCTCATCTGTGGGTAATACCACAGAATCATAGAATCCTTAAGGTTGCAAAGACTTTCAAGATCAAGTCCAACTGTCAGCCCAGCACCACCACCACCATGTTCACCACTAAACCAAGTCCCTAGGTGCTACATCCAAACATTCCTTGACCACTTCTGGGGATGGTGACTCCCTTGTCAGCCTGTTCCAATGCTTCACAACCCTGTGAAGAAATTTTTTCCAATATCCAATCTATACCTCCCCTGGCACTGCTTGAGGCCATTTCCTCTCATCACTTGTTCCCTGGGAGCAGAGCCCGACACCGCCCTCCCCCCTCCCTCCCCCCGCCCCCTCCTGTCAGGGAGTTATGGAGAGCCAAAAGGTCCCCCCGAGCCTCCTTTTCTCCAGGCTCCAGCTCCCTCAGCCACCCCTGGTGCTCCAGACTCTTCCCCAGCTCTGTTGCCTTCTCTAGACACACTCCAGCATCTCAATGTCCTTCCTGCAGTGAGATATCACAAGGTATTGCCTTGGTTTTGCTATTTTGCTTGGAATTCCAGGAACATACAGTACCAACATTATGAATTACAGCCACAGTTTTCATATTTATACATGGCTGTGTCAGATTTGAGACAGAAGTCTCATTAAACACATTGTTCATACCTCAGCTGAAAATCCAGACTGTTAATAGAGCTCCCAGATTTTTTATTTCTTTGTGTAGGTGTTTGCACTTCCCTGGGAAGGCAGGGACGTGAAATATTGTGCCATTATTGCAAGGGGCTGGCAAACGGACGTTGGTGGCTCCAGGAGATGGCACTGTGTCCTCTGGGCTAAGAATTATACTCACAGCTCTGAAATGTACATCCAGAACCAATGAAATTCTGAGGGGCTTTTGCTCTTTCTTGTTATGAAACACAAATTTTATTGTAGACCTAAATTCCTCTTTAACTGTCCCAAATACGGTATTTCATCGCTTTTATTTTTTTGCAAATAAGGGGTATGTAAGTGCAGATGTATATTTTACCAGTATCTTTGCAGTGCCTTGTTTGTGCTCTTACAGAGCTTCTCTGCAATCGAGTGAATGTTTTATAGCCACTGGGAGCACAGGAGAAACAGCAGGATGAGCATTTTAAGCATGAAATGCTGAGGGTTCCCAAGTAGTTTCAGAATTGGGTTCCTGTGCATTTCAAGTTGTAACTTAATGATGGGGAAATTTCTCTGAAAAACGCAACCCCAAGCATATTAAAAATCGATTTCGCTAACAAATTGCTCACTAAAGGGGGGGGGGAGACCTCCTAAAACGGTTCTGGCTTTATAGTTCAACTAGGAAGGAGGCGTTTTCTCACTGAACTTTCTGCGTGCCATTTGAAAGTAAAAACGATATGAAAAAAGCGGTTTATTTGTGCTGAAAAATGTGATGGCTGATAGGTGAGGGCTGACCAGAAGGGAAATGGGTGAGGCCTCCACATCCTGTGTATGTCCGCACCGAGTGCACGTTGTCTTTTCCTTTCCTTTTGTACCGGGAGGTGGGTGCGAGCCCCAGGCTCACCGGCTCGCTTCTCCTGCACCGGGGTGTAAATGCTCTGCAAGGTGCCTTGTCACACGTAGGGCAATAAACTTCAAAACGCGAGAAGTCTTCATGGCAGAATTAACTGAAATCGTGAATCCTTGGGGCTCAGCGCTGCCGGTGTCCCCTTGCCGGGAGGCGCCGGCGGGCGCTGCCCGGAGCCCCGCGGCCCGGCCCCGCTGAGCCCGCCCGAGCGGTGGCGGCCGCTGCCCCCCCGCCGGCCCCCTCCCTCCTTCCTGCCGCCCCGCTGATGTCAGCCGAGCCCCGCCGGGGCCGCCGCCGCTGCAGCCGCTCCGCGCCCGCCCGTGAGCACCCGCGGCTGCGCCGGGGAACCCGCGGCCGCCCGCCCGCCCGAGCGCCGCGCTGCCCCCCCGTTCCCGCCTCGAGCCCAGCGGGAGCCGCGGCGGCCGCAACCGCGTTGCGGCGGGGAGGTGGGAGCCGCGTTTGGCAGTCGGGGAAGGCAACG
Organism: Corvus moneduloides; assembly: GCF_009650955.1. Classification (NCBI taxonomy): domain Eukaryota; kingdom Metazoa; phylum Chordata; class Aves; order Passeriformes; family Corvidae; genus Corvus; species Corvus moneduloides. The sequence continues at coordinate 3,549,604 of NC_045494.1, forward strand.
TTATAAAAAGCCTTTGTCTTGGGAATCAGCATCGCATCTCTCCTGCCGCCCGACGTGCTGCCGGCGGGGGCGAAAGCCACATTTTCGGCTCGTTTGTTCTTTTCACCGCCCCAGGCATGTCTTGACACAGCCGCGAGAGAGCCCGGCGTTTCCATGCACTTCCGACGGATGTCTTCGGCTGGGGCGAGAGCGGGGGGGGGGGTTTGAGACTTTGTAGCGTATCTCGGTGCGAGCGTCTGTGAGACTCCCATGATCGCAGTGTGAAGGAGGAAGAACTGGGAGAAAGAAGCGGTTGTGGTGGTTTCTCTTCTTGCAGGGTCAGCCTTCCTGGATGGTTGCATTACTGTCTTGTGGACACATTGTCAAGCGCGCACAGAGAAAGAGGCTTGATTATTTTCCCCTGTGTTTGGTTTCCGTCGTGATCTCTGCGTAGAAATCACCACTTTTCTCCCAGTTCGCCGGTCCGCACTGAGCCGCAGGAATATGCTCATGAAGGAGTACCGGATCTGTATGCCTCTGACAGTTGAAGAGGTAAGATCCGCGCTCGTACCGGAGAGGCTGTTCATTACCGAGGCTTTTCTCTTGCAAGGCGAATTGAGGTTATATTTATTTTGGTGAATATTTTTTCTTCGTGTAAGGAACTTAGTCGGAGATGATTGGTTAGAGAGGAATGTTTTTATTGGGAAAATATAAGAATCCTGAAGGAATGAAGGTAACTTAAGTGTATCAAAAGCATTGTGTCGTCAAAATATTGATTATAAAGATTTTTCCAACCAAACTTTCAGAGGAATTTCATGCATGTTTGCAAGGGAATGCTTTGTGCTGGAATTTCTGTCTGATAAGGCGTTTGTCCAAAACCCAGATTCTAAATATATTTCACCTTTGCTTAAAATAACCTCGCAGATGAACGTGGCCTGAAACTCCAACACAGGTAGGTAAGAGAGGTGATCATTTATTAGTAAAACTTTGTTGTCATTTAAAGAAGTGATTGAAAGTCAAACAGCTCTTTGTCGGTGTTCTGAACTCTGTGTTAGGAACATTATGTTTTTATTTATCTGCAACATCCCACCTGCTCACTGTTTTAATTAAGACAGTAATACCTGCATGGAGTACACGTGCTCTGGAGTTATTGGTGCTCATGAAGTGTTTGTGGGTGCAATTAGGTGGCCAAAGGCCTGATGGCATTTGGAAAGGAGATGGTGCTTTATGGTTTAGTGTCCGGCAAGTACAGAAAAGCTCGGTGTTTTCTTATTTGGCCATTTCTGCTGCGGATTTGGCGTCGCGGAGGGAACGAGCCCACTCTGAGCGCGCGTTTTGCGCCGAGCTGCGCGCAAAGTTCCGCTGGTCCCGCGAGCGGCGGCGGGGCCGCCAGGGGGCGCCCTGCCACGGCCCCGCCGGAGGGTCCCGGCCGAGGGTCCCGGGCGCAGCGCCCCAATTCGCTCGTTAATCCGATAATTAATGTACACATTTGTTCTTTGGGTCCATCCAGGCGAGCGTTTTGCCGCACAGTTTTATTTTTTGCAATATGTGTGGAGAAGTCCTCGCGGGTATGACAGAGTAGTCGTCTCAATGGTCTTTTTGTCCATATTTTCAGATTTGGCAAATTAACAGTTCTCTAAAACTCGGAATTGGAACTGCCCAATATTTACTTCAGGCTGCTCAGGAAATTCCTTCTGCTGGGAGCAGGAGCCAAAACCACCACATACATAAAGTTAAATAGGCATAGGTTTAATTCTAGTATGTTTCCATCCAAGTTATACTGTATGTTGTGATATTGGATGGCATTATTCTTTTAATATATAATTTTCTTTGTTTATTGCATTACCCTAATGTAGACAACATTTTATCCAAGCCAGTTCCTGATGCCCTTAGACTACCACACTTAGTTAATAACAGTTCATTACATCATCAGAAGGGAGCAGATCTAATTTATTTTGAAAAATTATTGTTAAACAAGATTTCCAGATGCAGAAAAGTTCAAAAATCTTCCAAAACAGGAATGGTTGATTCATGATGAGGCAGAAGGCAATGCTGGATGTTACTTGTTCTCTAGAATGTTAATAGAATTAGTAAAGATACTAGATTTTGTAGTTTCTCTCATGTTGAATCATCCATTATTTAATCCAAGCACTGAAGCTGAGATGCCTTAATGAGGAACCTAGAACATGTCTGATGTTTAGCATTAATTTAATTATTATAAAATGAATTAGGACAAAATTGTGAAATCAGCCAATACCTTATTTTTCTTACGGTATTTGCATACTAAAGAAGTCCCACACTGTATTTCTCGTAGTGGTTCATCTTTGTGACATTTCTTACAGTCTTAGGAAGGTGGTGTTATCTTATTTTTACCCTCAGTTGCACATTAACTACCAACACTGTGTGATATTTTTTGCCATCTGTGTAGAACAAGGTGCTACATTGTGCAGTTATCAGGAGAACATCATGAGGCAATGCTCACCCTTCAAAAGCCAAGAGCATTTTGGTTCTAAGAGGTCCAAACTGCCTTCTGCAGGGTGCAGAGTCACTCTGAAGTTCAGTGGGCTTTGAGGGAAAGGCAGTTTCCAAAGGACCTGCAATTTCCCGCAGGTCTGGGAAGCTGGGCTATGATGTGCGCTGGTACTCGGGTATGTGACTCTCATGGATACCACTGGCAATTAAGCACCCAAGGATTTTTGAGGTCCTGTCTCAAGACGTGTGGGAAAAATGCAGTTCTTATGCAACAGCATGGATTCCATTTTTGTGCTGTTTTTCTTATGTAGACTTAATAAACCCTGTTTTTTCTATTGTTCGGACGTTCTGCCTTTCAGCCTGTGCACTTTATACATATATCCAAAAGCACTTCCTTGAGCAGTTTTCTTTTTTTAGCACTGCCATCCATAGAAGTCTCACAACATGAATGAGAAAGAACTATGTTCTTAATTTGTGGTGGTGGTGGTGGCACCAGCACCAGAGTCATTTCCATATCATTCCTGTAATGATAAAAATAATCTGGCACAGGCAGCAAAATGAAGTGTTAGCTCTGTCAGCCAAGCATCTGTATCCAATCTTCTGTAGTCAGATTTTGTGTGTAATGTGAAAAAATGTGCAGTAAAGTGTTGTGTAATGTCCAGGCAAGTAACTGGAAGTCGTGACCTTGAATGTAAAATACCTGTGCACGCAGCAGTGTAGGAGTTAGTGCTGCTCTGGCTGACTATTATGACCTAAATTTATCTCTGGAGAAGAGTAAAAAACTGATAGATGTCAGTGTAACAGAAGCACTGTCTCCAGGTTTAAAGAGTTTCTGGCATTGTTGTGGATAGGAAATTCCTTCATTAGCTACTGCAGATCCTGTTCCTGAGACATTCTTTCCTTGATGCCCTTATTAGATAAGATACCCAAATATTTATAGGAGGTTTGTTTATCTACCTGTCTGCTTGAAGGCCAAATGCTTTCTTGCAAAGAAAACATTTCCTAAGAAATGCTGTTTGCTATAGACTGAGCTGTTGTGGTTGTATTTTGAGCCAGGATACAGGCGTTGGAGATGTGTATTTGTTCCTTGTCCGTAAGCACCAGGAAAGATGGGCTGTTCCAAGAGTTCTTGCTGAGATGCAGTGGCTTCCTCAGTAAATGGAATTTTTGACAGCTGTTTAGGTCTGTTACATGTGCATAGTCACAAGCTGCCTGATCAGATTTAAAATAATTTGAGAAAGGAAGCACTGTGTTAACTGCTAAGCAAAATAATAACTGCTGTAAGAACTTTGCAAATAAGGTCAGGATGGAACTGATGGTTGACAAAACCAATATGATTGCCAATGGGAAGTCATTCTTTACCTCATTTGTGGTACTTCTGGCAAATTCAATCTTTCTGTTAACACCAAGTCCTTATAAATTAGAAAAAGCCAGTTCTTTGCATTAGTATATAAAGCAAATAAAATCTGTTCCAGTAGTTCCATAGGATGTTACCACTCTTCATTCCAGCTGCAATTAATAAATGAGCCTGCTGCTTGGTTATTTTTCCCCTGGCATTTTCATGTGTTAGTTTATTCTTACAAATAGCTTGTTACATCGTATGGGAGAATATTATAAGGGACTGCATTGTGGGTTTTAAATATCATCAGTTAAAAAAATACATTCCTAAGCAAGTGACAAGAACACCAAACAATTGAAAAGAGCAGAGATGCTAAAAAATTCTCAGGCTTAGAACTCATTGCAAATCAGAATTCCACAATTTTTCACAGGAAGGATTACATGGTTTTGTGCTTTTGAGATACCTTTATCTGAAAATGGAAACCAAATGTGATAGGTTAACGTGGTACGGAACTCTTCTAGAAAAGGCAAAGTATAGTGAGATTCCTGATTTGTGTGCAAAGTGATTATTCTTTAGGGAAATAGATGGAAAGACATTTTTGCTGGATCCTGTTGAAAATGGAGTTGTTACTGCTGTAAAATGCTATGAGCGATGTGAAGCTGGGTTGTGTAAATTTGAAAGCTGAACATCAAATAAACAATGGGAGTCATAGGGTTTTTTCCTTGAAAGTAGGGATGACCGTTAAGGTTTCTATTAGTTCTGAACTGTACGTGCATGGCCAGTACCTAAAGTCCTAACAGGTTTTTCTTTCCTTTGTTCTTTATTTCAACCAAGATTATCTCTGCTGAGGCTGGTGGAATTATTCCCACTCTGTGTTTTAAATAAAAGCCAGGTTGGATCTGTGGGGAGCTCTGCCTGCATGAGGTGTGGAGGAACAGCTGTATTATCATGAATACAAACAAGCAGAGACCTGCAAAATGTCCGTAAATGTAGATCATGGTTTTTCAACAAAAAGTCCTTTCAGCATTAATAAATTCTGATTTTAGAGGTGTTACCCTTGCTCCTTTATAAAAATATCCATTGTTTAGTTCTTGTTTCAAACATTATGAATTCTCCCAGTGTGGATTATTTCCATAAAATTATTTCAACAATATCTGTGTAAACACTATTTAGATTCTCTGAATCTTGTGTACACTTCTTCTTTAAAAAATTTCGTAGTCTCCCGTTTTGTGTACAAAGAGTACATGTTATAACATGTTTTATTCAGACAGATTTAAAGCTCATTGAAAGCATTTGAGAACATACTGTTATGGCCTGAGAGTCAGCAGGTGTTACAATATTTGTACATAACTATATGTATGTAGCACAGCTAAAGTACAGTGATCTGCTGCAGGGCAAACTACATCTACTCATCCTGCATTTAATACAGCTAGATTAAATAATGGTCAGCTATGGGCATTTCCTTCATTTCTCAACTGTAGCCACAGAACATATTTTCAGGAGTATATAAATGTATGGAACACTTGTAAAAGCAGTATGTTGGTCATAAGCAAGAGGACTATAAACAAACTTAAGGTGAAGTCATCTTATCAAAATTAATTTATTTTAATTACTTGTAAATGAAATCATAGTTGGACCATGTCATGTCCATGACCTCTGCAGAAAACGTTTATCTGGCATTTTTGAGCTGAGGCTGTCCAGCAAAAACAGAGGCTTATTGTGCAATTTTAATTTGAGCTATCAACAGCTCTAACGCATCTTACACCAGTTCCTTTACAAGATAGTGAATTGCTCTGAAACATAAAGAGCCTTTTGCTGTGGTTAATCATTCTGTCAGGAGATGCCTTCTAAGAACATCACCAGCCTCACCTGCCTTTTGCAGTTAATACAGTGGAGGCACTGACATGTTTGTCTGAGAAGGCTTCAGAGGTAATTATTGAGCTAGAAAGCCTCTTTACACTATTCTGAGTATCTTTACCCTTCAAAATAATTCCTTGTGTAAGTCTCTTGTCAGCAAAGGGATTGGATGTGGTCTTTGGTGGGTGGTCATATGTACTTTCCTCACAAGGCCTTTGCTACATGCAGTGTGACCTTAAAATCACCTTAAATCTTATGGCCTGGGAAGAATCATTGTAACAGATAAAACTCCTGAGAGAAATCAACAGAAGTTAGCTATTAGTACCAAGGAAGAGTACCTATTGAATTTTCTTTTGCTGCACAATCGAGTTGGCAAAAAGGAACAGAGGAAAGTGAGAGCTGGTTTTTAGCATGGGAAAAAATATACACCTTGCTTTAGTTTGGCCTTCTTATATTAGTTGTGGTCAGCTGTAAAAGTATGGCAGTGCAGAGCAGATGTCAAATCTTCACTGATCTCCACTGCAAATAGAAATCCAAAAATATGCAATTTTCTCCCTTTCTCCTGTTTGCACATTTCAGTGTAACTCTGTGAAAGAAACAAGACAATCTTTGTTCTGCAGACTTCAGTGTAAATCATTAAAAAAATCTTTCAGTGGAAAGGATTAGATATTACCCAAGGAACACCAGACTCTAACATACATCTCTCTTTATCTCTCTTGTTCTGTCTTTCCATGTCAACACTTATTTTCTCCAAGGTGTGTGTGTGTGTATGTATATATATATAGATGTATATATACATATAGCAAATAATGCCACACATTTGATTTGAGGGCTTTGTTAAGCAAAATATGGGCCCAGTTTTCCATTTCCCATAAAAGAAAATGCAGCCTGTTGGTGGTTTAGGATATTTTCTAGCTAAAGCACTTTACAGAGCCTTGATGCTATCAAGAACTCCATGAGCTGTGTTTGTGTTTGAACATAATGTAGGTTTGGAAACAAAAGAACAGGGAGAGAAAAACACAGAATGTCAATACTGGCTTTTAAAACAGAGCTTTCTGGTTTTTTTTATTTTGGGGATGAACTTTGTCTTGCTGAGAACATGAAGTTCTTGTAAGAGTTGATGTTAATGTTGAATGATCAGCATTTTTGAAATTCTGACAACTTCCGTTGATGTACCTAATAATGAATGTAGATGTCTATATTGGCATCTTGAAGTTTGATAGCTCTGATATGTCAAATACATTTTACCGTAGTCCAGTCTGTTTAATTTCTTCATTCTTCATACTTTTAAGGTAAGAAATAATATAATGATACCAGTTTTCATGTGCTTGACTGCATATGTTATAAAAAAGTTAGGTGATTTATAGCTTTTAAGTCTATAAAGCCCTTTAGATGAGAGGAAGACAAAGATTTCTGTAATAACTAGGAAAGGTTATAAATTATATTTTCCTTCATGAGTATTCACTTGAGTCTGATAGGCATTTGCATTGTTAAAATCTGTTAGAGATCATGTTCTTGGGTACAAAAGGCTGCCTAGTTAGATAATGGAAAACCCATAGTTTATAACAATGATTCATTCACTAAATTCTTCTGTGTGACTAGTGAGCTGACAAACGTGTTCCCCAGGCTGTTCTTATAGAAGCGAGTCAGTTGTGGATGTTAAATCCATGCAGGCTTTCCATCTTGGCTGTCCAACGTAACACACAAGCAATCATTACATACTCTGAGGATGGGGATGGATAATACACACATGCAAACCCTTGAAATATTCTCAGTCGTTGTGGGTAAGAAATAATCCTTTGTATCCTTATTCATGGAAAACTTACTTGGAATCTTTTTTTTCCCCAATAGTTATAATTTTCCTTATATTCTGTTTTATCTTCCGTGGTTCATAGAGCATTTTTCAGCAGCAGCAGTAGATTTTGTGAGACTTTATAACAAAATAAAGCAAATAGTGACATTTCATGCAAATTTGCTCTGAAAGCCCTCCAGTGCAGCCTGAAGAACTCTGTGTAGGCATATTGTGCACATATTTAAGTGTAATTGCCAATGTCTGCAGGCATCTAAAAAGCAAGGAGAAAGGTGGTCCCCAGGATTTTTGACTGTGTTTAAAAAGAAGTGAAGAAAAGCTAATTTAGATATCAAGCTGGGTTAACAGATGGATTTACAGTCTGTAGGTGGGAGAAACCAGACTTGAACTTCACCTGTGTTTCTATATAATGCTTTTAGTCTAGGCTTAGTCTTCTTTATCTCCTTCTAAGTTCATCATTTCTTTCCAATTTTGGTTATAAGTGATCAGCCAATTTTGAATCCTTGGATATGTATCAAAATGCTATTTTTAATTTTCTAAAGTACAATGCAGGGTGCTAAATTGTAGGAATGACATTTTAATGACTCTTCTTGGGAAAAAAAATCTTCCATCTTTTGAATTTTTGTTTGTGGTTAGAAGATGCTGAAGCAGTTTTGGGTTCTATTAGTTTTGTACTTTTGCAGTTCCAAAGCTGGTTTTGCAGTGCACCCTCCAAGCTCCAGCACATCCATAACTTGGAGACACACTTAATTTAAAGCACCAGGAGTCATGTGAGTCACATGCATGAATGTTTGTGGATTTAGGAAAAGACTTGTTCGTATGCTCTCCAGAAAAATCATGGTCTTTATTTGGGAGTTTTTACGTGTCTGTTCTAAGATTAGTCTTGCCCAAGTGATTTAGGAATACTTAGGCTCTGTGGGAATTGTTTTCTGTGAGCATGCTGAGAATGCCTCATTTTCCATTTCATCACACTAAATGTCATCTTAGGTTTAATGTGTTGACCAATTAATGACTGTGTTCAGGGTTTTTTCTGTAAAAGTATTACTACAATGCATGACAAAATAATTGTGTGATAATGACACTCCAGTGTGACACACACAGCTGCTCAATTGCTTGATTAACAATCAGCCACTGATGACAAACACAACTAATTTTTTAATATATTTTCAGGTTTTTGCTCTCATTTTATATGAAAGTTATTGAAATAAGTGTTTGTGCTAGTGTCACCATCTTACTTGAAAGTCTCCCAAAATACAGAAGTCTACCATGAACCAAAAAATTGTATTTATCAGAAAGGTAAAGACAATGATAATTCTATTGAAGTTCTTACCCATGCCAAGCTTGAATCTCTCCTGGTCATACTGAGACAATTTTAAATAGTCTCACTTGTTAGGCCCATTGAAACCTTGGTCTTAGTATGTATAATCTTATCTTCTGAAAGATGTTTGACGAATTTATCCAGCTACTTCTCTGATTTTGTCAGGTTTTCTTTGAAAGTGCAAATTAGCAGACCTCTAACTCATATTTTCATTTAATAAATTAATTGTACAATGACTTGCAATAAATCAAATTAAGCGCATGAAATATACTTACGATTACAATCTTACATAACCTGCCTGCTTCTTTTATCCCATAGACTTGATATAAAATTGATTTAAATCTTCCGTCAGTGGGGCAGTTTTTGTTTTGCTTCACTCTGCATGAATGGAAAATCACTCCGTGGAAATTAGTCCATAATAATACCAATGAGTACCATTGCTGTCACTGATGTCAGAGAGGCCAAGATTTCACCAAATATGTGTGATAAAACACAACATATTTTTAGAACAGAAATGTTGAGAATTTAAATTCCATTTTAGTTGCATGGTGCAAATCTGAAATAATTCCACTGATCTCAGGAGATCCATTACAGATTTTTGTCAGTCTGATCAAAAGTGGACCTTAACCAATGGCTGTAAAAGAAAAGAAAATGTAAATTTCTCAGATCTGTTGTTCTGAACAAGAAAGAGACAAAGCTGATGTCTCTAAATCTTTATTATTCTTGCCTAACCTAAATGACATTTTCACATGTTTAGATTAAGGCACCAGATTTGTATCAAACCTCTGTAATGTCTGTGAGCCTACATCAAATGAAATTCTTGCTGTCCTGACACCACAGACTTCTCTGTTACCTCTTTGCTCCCAATTTTCGGTCCTAGTTTTATAGAGCCTTTGATTTCCTTTCCTTTCTCCCGTTTTTGAGCCCTTGGTCACTGAAGTAAGGAAGCCTCTCCAACCCCGGCAGGCATGTGGCCAGCTGGCAAAAAGCTGCTGCTCTTGCTTGGCCTGGGCTTTGCAGGGAATAAGGAACTGCAGAGCAGACTTGAACAATTGATAATTCAGCTCCCTCCTGAATACTCGGCTCGGGCTTGAATCCCTATATTCCTGCAGTTACCATGGATCTTTCTCCCAGAATGAAGCTAAAGAGAGCACCAAGTTCCAGTATCTCTCCAATGTCTTAGAGGGTTGCTAAGTTTATTCACATTTCTAAACTGTTTGCCACTCAGCCCAGTTTTTTCGGTTTTTCTTTTTTTCTTTTTTCTTTTTTTCTCCTCAGGGATGATTCGGTATAAAAACATGTTTGTCTATATTAAGGGGACTTTGTTACACGTTTGGGATATATTGGGATTTTTTTTCCCCATTAACTTTAGTGGAAACAGAATAAAGCCTAAATGGGGATTTTTTTTTGTTGTTGTTGTTAATTTGTTCTCCACTCTTCTACTATAGCTTATTTTCTCCCCTATCTCTGCTTTTTTTCATGTCTGAACTTGAACTCACTTGGAGTCAAGTGATGCCGAACTTCTAAATCTGTTCTGAGGGAGTTTGAGATGAGGCAAACAGCATTTGAGTGGAAATGTTATGTCATAGTAACAAATGCCTATGGATTAGTTAGTTTATTTCCACGACCTCATGGGCTATACATTACTATTTATAATTTAACTTTCTCAAGCAGCCACGACTGTGTTTATGTTGCCATGGTGTTCCTTGCCATACTTGAGGGTGGATAGTAAATGCTATAATTGAAAATAGATACTCCCACTGAATTAAGGGTAACAGGTGGTTATGTTTTTATTTAACCATGCTGCAAGCATATTACAAGTTAAATGTAGATACCTCTACCCCTG